>NC_141877.1:635315447-635618477 GCF_056163025.1 Triticum urartu | reverse complement strand
CATGCAATCAAATAATAATAGTGACATGATATGGCCAATATCACACAGCTCCTTTGATCTCCATCTTGGGGCTCCATGATCATCTTGTCACCGGTATGACACCATGATCTCCATCATCATGATCTCCATCATTGTGTCTCCATGAAGTTGATCGCCAACTATTACTTCTACTACTATGGCTAACGCATTTAGCAATAAAGTAAAGTAATTTACATGGCGTTTCTCAATGACACGCAGGTCATACAAAAATAAAGACAACTCCTATGGCTCCTGCCGGTTGTCATACTCATCGACATGCAAGTCGTGATTCCTATTACAATAGCATGAACATCTCATACATCACATATAGATCATTCATCACAACTTTGGCCATATCATATCACAAAGCACTTGCTGCAAAAACAAGTTAGAAGTCCTCTAATTGTTGTTGCATGTTTTACGTGGCTGAAGTAGGGTTCTAGCAAGAACGTTTTCTTACCTACGTGAAAGCCACAACGTGATTTGTCAACTTCTATTTACCCTTCATAAGGACCCTTTTCATCGAATCCGCTCCAACTAAAGTAGGAGAGACAGACACCCGCCAGCCACCTTATGCAACTAGTGCATGTTAGTCGGTGGAACCGGTCTCACGTAAGCGTACGTGTAAGGTTGGTCCGGGCCGCTTCATCCCACAATACCATTGAAGCAAGATAAGACTAGTAACGGCAAGAAAGTTGACAACATCTACGCCCACAACAAATTGTGTTCTACTCACGCAAGAAGAACTACGCATAGACCTAACTCTGATACCACTGTTGGGGAACGTTGCAGAAAACAAAAATTTTCCTACGGTTTCACCAAGATCCATCTATGAGTTCATCTAGCAACGAGTAATCGGATGCATCTACATACCTTTGTAGATCGCGAGCGGAAGCGTTCAAAGAACGGGGATGAGGTAGTCGTACACGACGTGATCCAAATCACCGGAGATCCTAGCACTGAACGGACGGCACCTCCGCGTTCAACACACGTACGGAACAGCCACGTCTCCTCCTTCTTGATCCAGCAAGGGGAGAGGAGAGGTTGAGGGAGATGGCACCAGCAGCAGCACGACGGCGTGGTGTTGATGGAGCTGCAGTACTCCGGCAGGGCTTCGCCAAGCGCTATGGAGGAGGAGGAGGTGTTGGAGAGGGAGAAGGAGGCAACCAAAGGCGTGTCTGAAAAGCCCTCCTTCCCCCACTATATATAGGAGGGCCAGGGGGGCGCCGGCCCTAGGAGATCCAATCTCCTAGGGGGGTGCGGCCAAGGGGGAGGAATCCCTCCTCCCCAAGGCACCTAGGAGGTGCCTTCCCCTCCTAGGACTCTTCCTCCCTTGAAACCCTAGGCGCATGGGCCTCTTGGGGCTGGTGCCCTTGGCCCATGTAGGCCAAGGCGCACCCCCTACAGCCCATGTGGCCCCCCGGGACAGGTGGCCCCACCCGGTGGACCCCCGGGACCCTTCCGGTGGTCCCGGTACAATACCGATAACCCCGAAACTTGTCCCGATGCCCGAAACAGGACTTCCCATATATAAATCTTTACCTCCGGACCATTCCGGAACTCCTCGTGACGTCCGGGATCTCATCCGGGACTCCGAACAACATTCGGGTTACTGCATATACATATCCCTACAACCCTAGCGTCACCGAACCTTAAGTGTGTAGACCCTACGGGTTCGGGAGACATGTAGACATGACCGAGATCGCTCTACGGTCAATAACCAACAGCGGGATCTGGATACCCATGTTGGCTCCCACATGCTCCACGATGATCTCATCGGATGAACCACGATGTCGAGGATTCAAGCAACCCCGTATACAATTCCCTTTGTCAATCGGTATGTTACTTGCCCGAGATCCGATTGTCGGTATCCCAATACCTCGTTCAACCTCGTTACCGGCAAGTCACTTTACTCGTACCGTAATGCATGATCCCGTGACCAGACACTCGGTCACTCTGAGCTCATTATGATGATGCATTACCGAGTGGGCCCGGTGATACCTCTCCGTCATGCGGAGTGACAAATCCCAGTCTTGATCCATGTCAACCCAACAGACACTTTCGGAGATACCCGTAGTATACCTTTATAGTTACCCAGTTACGTTGTGACGTTTGGTATACCCAAAGCACTCCTACGGTATCCGGGAGTTACACGATCTCATGGTCTAAGGAAAAGATACTTGACATTGGAAAACTCTAGCAAACGAACTATACGATCTCATGCTATGTTTAGGATTGGGTATTGTCCATCACATCATTCTCCTAATGATGTGATCTCGTTATCAATGACATCCAATGTCCATAGTCAGGAAACCATGACTATCTGTTGATCAACGAGCTAGTCAACTAGAGGCTTACTAGGGACATGTTGGTGTCTATTATTCACACATGTATTACGATTTTCGGATAATACAATTATAGCATGAATAAAGACAATTATCATGAACAAGGAAATATAATAATAATGCTTTTATTATTGCCTCTAGGGCATATTTCCAACATGGTCACATTGTGCACATTATGATGATATCCTACCGAGTGGGCCCAGAGATACCTCTCCGTTTACACGGAGTGACAAATCCCAGTCTCGATTCGTGCCAACCCAACAGACACTTTCGGAGATACCTGTAGTGAACCTTTATAGCCACCTAGTTACGTTGTGACGTTTGGTACACCCAAAACATTCCTACAGTATCCGGGAGTTGCACAATCTCATGGTCTAAGGAAATGATACTTGACATTAGAAAAGCTTTAGCATACGAACTACACGATCTTTGTGCTAGGCTTAGGATTGGGTCTTGTCCATCACATCATTCTCCTAATGATGTGATCCCGTTATCAACGACATCCAATGTCCATGGTCAGGAAACCGTAACCATCTATTGATCAACGAGCTAGTCAACTAGAGGCTTACTAGGGACATGGTGTTGTCTATGTATCCACACATGTATCTGAGTTTCCTATCAATACAATTCTAGCATGGATAATAAACGATTATCATGAACAAGGAAATATAATAATAACCAATTTATTATTGCCTCTAGGGCATATTTCCAACAGTCTCCCACTTGCACTAGAGTCAATAATCTAGTTCACATCACCATGTGATTAACACTCACAGGTCACATCGCCATGTGACCAACATCCAAAGAGTTTACTAGAGTCACTAATCTAGTTCACATCACTATGTGATTAATACTCAATGAGTTCTGGGTTTGATCATGTTATGCTTGTGAGGGAGGTTGTAGTCAACGGGTCTTGCCATATTTAGATCCCTATGTATTTTGCAAAACTTTATATCGTAGATGCTGCTACCACGTTCCACTTGGAGCTATTCCAAATTATTGCTCCATTATACGTATCCGGTATCTCTACTCAGAGCTATCCGGATAGGTGTTAAGCTTGCATCGACGTAACTCTTTACGTCGAACTCTTTATCACCTCCATAATCGAGAAACATTTCCTTATTCCTCTAAGGACAATTTTGACCGCTATCTGGTGATCCAGTCCTAGATCACCTTTGTACCCTCTTGCCAGACATGTGGCAAGGCACACATTAGGTGCGGTACTCAGCATGGCATACCGTATAGAGCCTATGACAAGAGCATAGGGGACGACCTTCATCCTTCCTCTTTCTTCTGCCGTGGTCAAGCTTTGAGTCTTACTCAACTTCACACCTTACAACTCAGGTAAGATCCCCTTCTTTGACTGATCTATTTTGAACTCCTTCAAAAACATGTCAAGGTGTGCGTTCTTTGAAAGTATCATCAGGCGTCCTACTCTATTTCTATAGATCTTGATGCCCAATATGTAAGCAGCTTTATCCAGGTCTTCCTTTGAAAAACACTCTTCAAACAACCGTTTATGCTGTCTAGAAATTCTACATTATTTCGGATCTACAATATGTCATCCACATATACCTATCAGAAATGTTGTAGTGCTCCCACTCACTTTCTTGTAAATACAAGTTTCTAACAAACATTGTATAAACCTAAAAGCTTTGATCACTCCATCAAAACATATATTCCGATTCCGAGATGCTTGCTCTAGTCCATAGAAGGATTGCTGGAGCCAGCATACTTTTTAGCATCCTTAGGATCGACAAAACTTTGATTGTATCACATACAACTTTTCTTACGAAAACTGGTAAGAAAACTTGTTTTGACATCCATCTGTAAGATTTCATAATCGAAAAATACAGCTAATGCTAACATGATTCCGACGGACTTAAGCATCGCTATGGGTGAGAAATTCTCATCGTAGTCAACTCCTTGAACTTGTGAAAAGACTCTTTCCCACAAGTCGAGCTTCATAGACGGTAACATTACCGCCCACGTCCGTCTTCTTCTTAAAGATCCATTTATCTCAATGGCTTGCCGATCATCGGGCAAGTCCACCAAAGTCCATACTTTGTTCTGATATATGGATCCTATCTCGGATTTCATGGCTTCTAACCATTTGCCGGAATACGGGCCCACCATCTCTTCTCCATAGCTCGTAGGTTCATTGTTGTCTAACAACATGATATCTAAGACAGGATTACCATACCACTCAGGAGTAGTACATATCCTTGTCGACCTACGAGGTTCGATAGCAACTTGATCCGAAGCTTCATGATCACCATCATTAACTTCCTATTCAACAGACGTAGGCGCCACAGAAAACATCTTTCTGTGTTGCATCACTCTCTGGTTGAAGTAAAGGTTCGACAACCTCATCAAGTTCTATCTTCCTCCCACTCAATTCTTTCGAGAGAAACTCCTTCTCGAGAAAGGACTTGTTCTTAGCGACAAACAATTTGCCCTCGGATCTGAGATAGAAGGTGTACCCAACTGTCACCTTTGGATATCCTATGAAGATGTGTTTGTCCACTTTGGGTTCGAGCTTCTCCGGCTGAAGCCTTAAGCATCGCAGCCCCAAACATTAAGAAGTGACAACTTTGGTTTCTTGCCAAACCAATGTTCACACGACATCGTTTCAACGGACTTAGATGGTGTCCTATCTAAAGTGAATGCAGCTGTCTCTAACGCATAACCTCAAAATGAAAACGGTAGATTGGTAAGAGACATCATAGATCGCACCATATCTCATAGGGTTCGATTACGACGTCCGGACACACCATTACCTTGTGGTGTTCCAGGTGGCTTCAACTGTGAAACAATTCCACAATGTCTTAAGTGATTGCCAAACTCATAACTCAGAAAATCCCCTTTTGATCAGATCGTAGGAACATGATCTTATTGTTATGATGATTCTTAACTTCACTCTAAAATCGCTTGAACTTTTCAAACGTTTCAGACTTGTGCTTCATTAAGTAGATATACCTATATCTACCCAAATCGTCAGTGAAGATGAGAAAATAGCGATATCCACCGCACGCTTCAATTCTCATTGGATCACACGCATCAGCATGCATGATTTCCAGCAAGTCACTTGCCCATTTCATTGTACCTGAAAACGGGGTCTTAGTCATCCTGCCCATGAGGCATGGCTCGCATGTGTCAACCGATTCAAAATCAAGTGACTCCAAACATCCATCGACATGGAGTTTCTTCATGCATCTTCCGCCAATATGACCTAAGCGGCAGTGCCACAAGAAAGTGGTACTATCGTTATTAACTCTACATCATTTGGCGTGAACATGCGTATTACTACGACCGAGATTCAATGCACCATTCACATAGGGTGCATGACCATGAAAGGTATTATTCATGTAAATAGAATAACCATTATTCTCTAACTTAAATGAATAACCGTATTGCAATGAACATGATCTAATCATATTCATGCTCAACGTAGACACCTGATAACATTTATCTAGGTTCAATACTAATCCCGAAGGCAGATGGAGCGTGCGATGGTGATCTCATCAACTTTGGAAACACTTCCAACACATCGTCACCTCGCCCTTAGCCAGTCTCCGTTTAGTCCGTAGCTTTTGCTTCAAGTCACCAATAATAGCAACTGAACCGGTATCCAATACCCAGGTGCTACCAGGAGTACTAGTGAGGTACACATTAATAACATGTATATACTTTGTTGAAGTTGCCAGCCTTCTTATCTACCATGCATTTGGGGTAATTCCGCTACCAGTGACCATTCCCCTTACAATAGAAGCACTTAGTCTCGGGTTTGGGTTCAACCTTGGGTTCCTTCACTGGAGCTGCAACTGGTTTGCCATCCATGAAGTTTCCCTTCTAGCCCTTGCCCTTCTTGAAACCAGTGGTCTTGTTAAACCATCAACACTTTATGCTCCTTCTTGATTTCTACCTTTTGTGGTCTTAAGCACCGCAAACAGCTCCGGGATCAACTCCATCCCTTGCATGTCATAGTTCATCACGAAGATCTAGCAGCTTAGTGATATCTTATCTGGAAGTTTAACTCCCACTGCTTTAAGTGATTGTAGCACCCAGACATTCTGAGCACATGCTCACTAGCTGAGCTATTCTCCTCCATCTTGTTGGCAAATAACTTGTTAGAGGTCTCACACCTCTCAACACGGGCATGAGCCTGAAATCCCAATTTCAGCTCTTGGAACATCTCATATGTTCTATGGCGTTCAAAACGTCATTGGAATCCCGATTCTAAGCTGTAAAGTATGGTGCACTAAACTATCAAGTAGTCATCAGGATGTGTCTGTCGGGTGTTCACAACATCCACAGACGACGTTGTAGGGGTTTGCACATCGAGCGGTGCATCAAAGACGTAAGCCTTCTGTGTAGCAGTGAGGACACTCCTTGGACTACGGACCTAGTCCGCATCATTGCTTACAATATCTTTCAACTTAATCTTTCTCTAGGAACGTATTGAAACAGGGAGCTACAACGTGAGCTATTTATCTACAACATATTTGCAAAGACAATTTAGACTATGTTCATGATAATTAAGTTCATCTAATCAAATTATTTAATGAACTCCCACTCAGATAGACATCCCTCTAGTCATCTAAGTGAAACATGATCCGAGTCAACTAGGCCGTGTCCGATCATCACGTGAGACGGACTAGTCAACATCGGTGAACATCTTCATGTTGATCGTATCTTCTATACGACTCATGCTCGACCTTTCGGTCTTCCGTGTTCCGAGGCCATATCTGTACATGCTAGGCTCGTCAAGTCAACCTAAGTGTATTGCATGTGTAAATCTGGCTTACACCCGTTGTATTCGAATGTTAGAATCTATCACACCCGATCATCACGTGGTGCTTCGAAACAACGAACCTTCGCAATGGTGCACAGTTAGGGGGAACACTTTCTTGAAATTATTACGAGGGATCATCTTATTTAAGCTACCGTCGTTCTAAGCAAATAAGATGTAAAACATGATAAACATCACATGCAATCAAATAGTGACATGATATGGCCAATATCATTTTGCTCCTTTTGATCTCCATCTTCGGGGCTCCATGATCATCGTTGTCACCGGCATGACACCATGATCTCCATCATCGTGTCTTCTTGAAGTTGTCTCGTCATCTATTACTTCTACTACTATGGCTAACGCTTTAGCAATAAAGTAAAGTAATTACATGACGTTTATGTTGACACGCAGGTCATAAATAAATTAAGACAACTCCTATGGCTCCTGCCGGTTGTCATACTCATCGACATGCAAGTCGTGATTCCTATTACAAGAACATGATCAATCTCATACATCACATATATCATTTATCACATCCATTTGGCCATATCACATCACAAGGCATACACTGCAAAAACAAGTTAGACGTCCTCTAATTGTTGTTGCAAGTTTTTACGTGGCTGCTATAGGTTTCTAGCAAGAACGTTTCTTACCTACGCGAAAACCACAACGTGATATGCCAATTTCTATTTACCCTTCATAAGGACCCTTTTCATCAAATCCGATCCGACTAATGTGGGAGAGACAGACACCCGCTAGCCACCTTATGCAACTAGTGCATGTCAGTCGGTGGAACCAGTCTCACGTAAGAGTACGTGTAAGGTCGGTCCGGGCCGCTTCATCCCACGATGCCGCCGAATCAAGATAAGACTAGTAACGGCAAGTAAATTAACAAAATCGACGCCCACAACTGCTTTGTGTTCTACTCGTGCATAGAAACTACGCATAGACCTAGCTCATGATGCCACTGTTGGGGAACGTAGCAGAAATTTAAAATTTTCTACGCATCACCAAGATCAATCTATGGAGTAATCTAGCAACGAGGGGAAGGAGAGTGCATCTACATACCCTTGTAGATCGCTAAGTGGAAGCGTTCAAGTGAATGGGGTTGATGGAGTCGTACTCGTCGTGATCCAAATCACCGATGATCCTAGCGCCGAACGGACGGCACCTCCGCGTTCAACACACGTACGGAACGGAGACGTCTCCCACGCCTTGATCCAGCAAGGAGGAGGGAGAGGTTGAGGAAGAGAGTCCAACAGCAGCACGACGGCGTGGTGGTGATGGGGCTCGTGGTTCTCCAGCAGGGCTTCGCCAAGCACTATGGAGGAGGAGGAGGGAGGGCTGCGCCAGGTTCAAGGGTGTGGCCGCCCTCCCACCCCTCCACTATTTATAGGTGGGGAGAGAGGGGGCCCGCCCCCCCTAGATCCCATCTAGGGTTGGGGGCGGCGGCCAAAGGGGGGAGGAGTGCCTCCCAAGTCAAGTGGAGGCCCTCCCCCTTAGGGTTTCCCCTCTCCCATGCGCATGGGCCTTGGGGGGGGGCTGGTGCCCTTGGCCCATTAAGGTTAGGGCGCCCCCCTACAGCCCATGCTGCTGTATTGGACGTGGTGGAACATTTTCCGGACCTCCAGACCCCTCCGGAATCCTCCGGAACCTTCCGGAAGCTTCCTGGTACAATACCGGAAAAAACCAAACTTTTCCCGGAACCCGAACAACAACTTTCCATATATAAATCTTTACCTCCGGACCATTCCAGAACTCCTCGTGACGTCCGGGATCTCATCCGGGACTCTGAACAACATTCGGTAATCACATACAAGTCTTCCTAATAACCCTAGCGTCATCGAACCTTAAGTGTGTAGACCCTACAGGTTCGGGAACCATGCAGACATGACCGAGACAACTCTCCGGCCAATAACCAACAGCGGGATCTGGATACCCATGTTGTCTCCCACATGTTCCACGATGATCTCATCGGATGAACCACGATGTCGAGGATTCAATCAATCCCGTATTCAATTCCCTTTGTCCAGCGGTACGATACTTGCCCGAGATTCGATCGTCGGTATCCCGATACCTTGTTCAATCTCGTTACCGGCAAGTCTCTTTACTCGTTCCGTAACACATCATCCCGTGATCAACTCCTTGGTCACATTGTGCACATTATGATGATGTCCTACCGAGTGGGCCCAGAGATACCTCTCCGTTTACACGGAGTGACAAATCCCAGTCTCGATTCGTGCCAACCCAACAGACACTTTCGGAGATACCTGTAGTGAACCTTTATAGCCACCCAATTACGTTGTGACGTTTGGTACACCCAAAGCATTCCTATAGTATCCGGGAGTTGCACAGTCTCATGGTCTAAGGAAATGATAGTTGACATTAGAAAAGCTTTAGCATACGAACTACACGATCTCTGTGCTAGGCTTAGGATTGGGTCTTGTCCATCACATCATTCTCCTAATGATGTGATCCCGTTATCAACGACATCCAATGTCCATGGTCAGGAAACCGTAACCATCTATTAATCAACGAGCTTGTCAACTAGAGGCTTACTAGGGACATGGTATTGTCTATGTATCCACACGTGTATCTGAGTTTCCTATCAATACAATTCTAGCATGGATAATAAATGATTATCATGAACAAGGAAATATAATAATAACCAATTTATTATTGCCTCTAGGGCATATTTCCAACAACACATACCTAGAACATGGCAATGGAAAACATGACCCGAAAGATCTGAACTGGGGTGAATGGCTTCTAGCTCCGATGTTCACCCCCCGGTATTCAGCAGCAGCCCATCTAGGGGCGGGCATAGGGGGGTCGGGGTAGGGGGGCGGGGAGAACCGCCCATGAGACTCATAAGCATGCGGATCCAGTCCAAACGGATCAGGACCTTGTTGATACAGCTACCAGCCCTGCAAAAGGGAAGGTGGCAAGGGACCTTGATCTCCAGATCTCTGGGAGGAAACGTCTAAGCTTCGAAACGCCAAGTGATACTGCCAATCCCTCTGCTGCTGCAGGTTCTGGTGGGGCGGTGGGAAATGAGATGGTGGTTTTTAATGGGGGGAGAGAAGTTATCCCAGAGAGGAAGGAGGATGACGACGGGGACTCTCTGTCCCAAGACTCAAAGAGGACCAAATTAGGCAGTACCACTGTGATGGATTCCAGTGATAAAATATCGGGGGCCTCCGACAGGGAGCCTGTCCTATCGCAATGAAAATACTGAGCTGGAACTGCCGGGGGTTAGGGAAATCCCCGGCAGTTAGAGCGCTCCTGGAGCTCCAGGGGCGTGTAAGACCGGATGTGATTTTTCTGTCTGAGTCACATCTGACTTTGCTAGGGCAGAGAAAATGAAGAGAAAGTTGTCCTTTGATGAGATGATAATGTGGGAAAGTGATGGCAGAAGTGGTGGTTTGGTACTCTTCTGGCAGAAGGGTTTAAATGTGACATCAAAGGAGGTTCACTCAAATTTCTTGGATATCCAAATTGATGAAAACAGTGGCTCGGGTTGGCGGATCACTGGTCTATACGGAGAACCAAGCGGTGACAGAAAGCATTTGACTTGGGAGTATCTTCGCTCCCTGAAAAATATGGTCGATCTTCCTTGGATCGTCCTTCACTACTAGGGAAAAGCCTATACACAGAATTTTACCAGTAGCGTTGTACAAAATCAAGCACTGCTGCTACTTAGTAGCAGCGCGCGTAAATAAACCGCGCTACTACTATGACTTTAGCAGTAGCGCGTACTAGCGAAAAGCGCTGCTGCTACATTTGAACTGGGCGCACATGGCTAGCCCAACCTAGCAGTAGCGCGTATAATGGCCCAGCGCTACTGCTAATCTCCTTAGCTGCAGCGCGCTTACGTGTAAAGCGCTGCTGCTAACGGAAATAAAATAAAGTGAAAAACAAGTAGAAAAGTAAATGAAAATGAAAGAAATAGAAAAAGGAGAAAGGGAAAAAATAAAATTTAAAGAAAAATAAAAGAAAAAAGGGAAAAAGGAGAAAGGAATAGCAGTAGCGGGTTTCAGTAAACGCGCTATAGCTAACTTAGCTATAGCGCGTTTCCGGAAACGCGCTACCATTACGTTTCACTTAAACAGCGGTTTCCCCCCACCCCGCCCCCCGGCCACCAATTCTTCCCCAAATCGTCCCTCGCCCTCGCCGCCGTCTCCTCACCGCCGCCGCCCGAGGCCACCCTCAGCCTCACCGCCGCCGCCCGAGGCCGCCCTCAGCCTCACCGCCGCCGCCCGAGGCCGCCCTCAGCCTCACAGCCGCCGCCCAAGGCCGCCCTCCACGTCACCGTCGGCGCCCTCCACCTCACCGCCGCCCGAGCCTGCCCAGGACCGCCCTTGCCCGTGCCCGAGCCCGCCCTCTCCGCCCCTGCCTCCGTCACCGAGCACCTCCCCGCCACCGTCTCTCCCCTCTCTGTAAGTCCCCCACCCCTCCCCCTCACTCATCTCTCTCTGTATTTTAGAGAAAAAATTAGATGTTAATTAGATGTTTTTCAGTTAGGGCACTAGAGTTTTGCTAGGTTAATTAGGTTAGTAGTGCTGCTAGTAGTATTGGTACAGTAGGTTAATTAGGTGATGTTAAATGAATAACCTAAATGAATGAAATTAGTAGTTAACTGAAATTTTTTTCCTTTCATCATTATAGAGCACTAAAGTTAACTGAATTTTGTTCTATTAGTAGTTAAATGAATTTTCTTCTACACTGTTTGCACATGTGGTTGCTCGTGTATATTTGGACACTGTTTGCAGGGAATGATGCTTGGTGGTCTATGTTTTGCCGGAATGTTGATTCATTTCTTTTCCGGCAAATTTCAGGTTCTCGATTTGTCTAGTTTTTAGCAAAGCTCATGCCGAAATTTTCCGTGAATTTCGGCATGACTTGTGCTACAAACTAGGACATATCGAGTGCCCGTGATTTGCCGCACCAGGAAGGAGTCAACATTCCTGCAAAACAATAGGCCTTTTTATGTCATTATTCATTTTATTAGGTCTAGAATTAATTGACTAGATTTAATCATAGGAAACATGGCTAGCAACGATGAAGGACAGGGTTCTGGTGATTGCGACGACGCCTACCGGGCGGCAGACGAATTTTTTAGCCTTACCGATGATCAACCGATGTTATTGCTGGGCCCACCGGTGGCATCGGGGACTGAGACCGACACGCAGACTGGTGCTGAGACTGAGACCGGCGCTGAGACTCAGACCGGGATCGAGACCGGCGCTGAGAATGAGACCGGCGCTGCCTCGGGAAGCGAAGCCAGTGTAGAACCGAAAGCAAAGAGGCAACGGGTTCCTAACAAACTCAGGACTACTAGAGTGGTGGTCACGGAGGTGGACGATGGCAATTTTGAGCCAACGGCGCCCGAGGAAGCGCGTCGATGCTACGGCAATCAAATAGGTTGCATCGTACGGACAACCGCCACCATCAATGATGAGAAACTACAGAAGATAGAAAATATGAGGAGCTCCCTCCTAAAGAAGTTTCACCAGATATTCTTGTTCCCGGGCCGGAATGAGAAGGATTATAAAGATCCAGATGAGGACCCGGCAATGAAGAAGATAAACAAACATGCCATGACCAAGTTTAGCGACGCGTTGGCCGCCTGGAAAAATCAAGTGAAAGCAAGGATCATCGACAAGAAGGAACCCTACTCCGAGATTGTAAAGGATAATCCGACAATCACGGAAGAGCAGTTTCAAATATTCAAGGAGGCTTGCGAGGCCGAAGATGCCAAAAAAAAGTCTAAGTACATGAAGGGGCTTCAAGAGAGGAACATTGGGAGCCACCACCTCGGAAGCCGTGGTTACGGCGGAAAGAGGTCCAAATGGGCCAAGGAGGACGCGAAAGCCGCGAGTCTGGGCATCCCAGACCCCTTGGCGGAGTTCACCGTCCCGCAGGAGCGTGACGTCCTCAGGGCCCGGCACCGTTGGGACCCAGTGAAAAAGGTTTACGAGACAACACCAGTCATTACGAAGTTCATGAGACTACTGGTAATTTTAGTTTCTGATCAATTCGACTGCACACGTTAGTCATATTTGTAAACGATCGTTGTGCCTTTTGCAGAGAGAGCAGCACAGGATTGCGACCGAAAGCGACTCGCCGTCTGAGGCATTGGCGAGGCCCAAGTGGGACACTCCATTCAACCGGGCGTTGAACATATTGAAACAACAACCGGTGGATACTCGACCGTCGTATGGACGCGTGCACGGTGTCGGAGACGGCGCCACGTGAAAGAAGTACTACCGTGAGACCACGGAGGAGAGAAAGGAAAGACGGAGGTTAAATGAAGAAAACATCGACAAGAGGGTTGAGATTGCGGTTGAGAAGAAATCAACTGAGACAGTCGCAACAGCGGTAGCTGCTGCAAAACAGGTGGCTTTAGATATTTCTACTACCTTGGTTCCGGCCGTTTTCAATTGGACCAGGCAAAATCCAAAAAAAGATGCAGCGGACTTTCCCCTTGCTGACTTCTTGGTGGGGAGCAGCTCGACTAGTGTTGCACCAGCACCTGCAGCTGCACCTGCTCCCGCACCGGCTCCCGCACCGGATGTGCTAGGCGGTGCTTCGTCTTTGGCTGAGCTCGACGCCCTCACGGTATCTGTTACACCGGCCCCCTTCAATATAAATGTATAATCTCCCGTTTTCGTTGCCTTTCGGATGTCTCATGTCGCAGAATTTTCTTTGCAGGCCAACGAAACCCCGTGCACCATATTGTACACCATGGGCGACCAAAAGGTGGACGTGGGGAAGGCGACGATAATGGAGCCGAAGGAACCATTGTTCCACAGTCGACCGATCCCCCCGAACGTCTTCAAGGTTTCCGTGGCCAGTGTCAAACCGGGCCACGAGAATTTGCCTCCTCTAGTACTACTGGGGGATGACGACGAGACACCGCGGCGGCTTGGTGATTGTTGCAATGCTGGGTGGGTCCTGTTGTGGCCAAAGAGTCTGCTTCGTCTGGAGGCGGCCGGGAGCACACCCACGAGCATGCAGCCTCAGCAAGGTATGAACATCAACACCCCACCTACCCAATTATCGTCGGGTGTCGGGTTGGGTGATAGCGGCCGGGGTAAGTAGGAGGCTCCATTAGCCGCTGATGACGTCGCCATGGATGAGGATGAGGACGACGATGGCGCTGCTGAACAGTATGTCTATACTGGCGCCTCCTCAGGGTTTGAGCGTCATGAGTCGGTGCCTGAATTGCCGTCTCAACATATTATGGACGACCTTCCGGTAGTAAAGAAGTTTAGGAAGAGAGCGAGGAAAGGCAAAAAAGCTGTTTCTATGATCCAGCAGCCTCAGCAGCCTCGGCTTCAGGACCGTATAGATATCCCCGGTGCGGATAAATGGCATATCCCCGGTCAACCAATCCTACCTGCAACAGCGCTACGGGCCAGATTCGGCGATCTAAAGAGACTTCATGACGATGTGCTGCGGGTAGAGAAAGACCTCATCGCCTCGAAAGATCCAGGATACCCACTCTACGTGGTTAACGTTCCGCGGCAAATGCCGTACGTCGATAGCTTCCTCGTGGATAAGTTCTTCCTCCGATTCGATTACATATTTGACATGTTTCACGTGAAGAAGCTGGATTTTACGTTTGTCCGCCTTTATGCCTTGCACATGAACTACATCATCGGGGTTGAGCAGATATCTCATATCTGTGTCGCTGACCCGTACTACATGTACGAGGGCTTCTTGGGAGTCTGCGCAAATCACCGTGAATACGCGAGGGATTACATCGTCAGTTTCATGCTCACCAATAAGGACAAGGGGGCGATTCTCGTGCCTTATCATCCCGTGTAAGTCATCCGCGCTGCTATCCTTCCTTCGATTTCAATCATTCATTTGTACGGTGGAGGCTAATTAATTTGAGGACTTATTTTGCGCAGCGGCGGGCGCGCCGTCCTCATCATCCTCTACCCCCGATTCTCCCACGCTCTTTACTTGGACACGTCGAAGAACATTCACAAAAAGGATTACACCCACATCAAGGATGTTCTCAACAGTGCTATGTATCACTACCAATCACTGGGTGGAGAGGTCAGGGACAAGAAGATGAGGGGCGGCAGGGTCGCCTTCGACCATAAGACCAACTTCTGCTGCATCCAGCAACCGGACGATTCTCTTAATGATGGATTCTATGTCCTACACCACATGCTGGAGTACAGACGGGATCACCAGAACCTTCGCATGGCACCTTCTTCCGGCGATGCCCATATTCTGCAATGGGCAAAGGACATAGGAGATATCGAGGATCATCGACTTCGAGCTGAGTTCTATAACATCCAGCGCGAACTTGCCCAAATCATCATGAAGGAGGTCGTCGGAAAAACAGGGATGTTCTACGGAGAAGGACAAATGTCGCGGGAAGACGTCCGAACATGGATAGCCTCTCAGCGTCTCGACCTGAAGCCTTTCACTAGGCTCGGAGACTATCTCCCTGACTTGGATGGATGGAACGACATGTTGGAGTGATTGTCGATATATGACAATGTGTCCATTTAGTCCATACTTTCTGTATGACAAAACTTTGAGTTATGCACGGTGAAACTTTATTTGTGATGTAATTAAACCGTCCTCCTCCTCGACTAGCGAAAATCACTCTAGTTAGGGCATTTTGGGGTACGATGAACTTTGTTATTTATGCTTATGATATGTTGTTTTTTATTTTTGCCAAGTCTGTCTCTTTTTGTTGCTCAACTATATATGTTGCATATCATCGAATCATGTGATGATGCAGGTGCATAGATCATAGATGGCGAAGAAGTGTTATGCCAGGAGTATATATACGACAAGTGGCCGGAGTGTCAGGCCCTTCCGGTTTCCGAGCGACAGGCAGTAGTTAGTTTAGAGGTTCACGCTAATGCGAAAGAGGGATACAAACTCATGTTCTCAAAGTGATAGCTCTTCTCGCGTATATCATCGTTTAGATGGATGACGATATATTTGCATATCATTCGAGACTTGTATCGCTATTTTCGAAATGATGATGAGAGACCACTTTGTGTTGGATGATGATTATGATGATGACATGATTTGATGAGACTAATTGTATGTATATGCTATGATTACATTTGTATGTGTATGATATGCTAAAGATTATTGTATAAAGCCTATTCAAATACAAAACAAATATGCAGGAAAAAAACTAATAAATAAACTAGTAGTAGCAAGGGGGGAAATTTAGCAGTAGCACCACATTGTCAGTAGCGCGTCCCAGCAAACAGCGCTGCAGATAATATCAGTAGCGTCCTTTCCCAAAGAGCGCTACAGCTATTCATGTATAGCAGTAGCGTGGGACAACCGGCGCTACTGCTATATGTTAGCTGTAGCGCCTTATTAGTAGCGCCGGTACCCGCGCTACTGAGAGGCCCAAAACCCTCGCTGCTGGTAGGCTTTTCCCTAGTAGTGCTTGGTGATTTTAATGAAATCCTCTTGGGAAGTGAGAAGGAAGGCGGGGCACTGAGGTCCCAAAGAAATATGCAGAATTTTCGTGATGCACTGGATGATTGTAACTTGTTTGATATGGGTTACGTCGGGGACATCTTCACATGGCGAAGGGGAAGGATCCGGGAGAGGCTTGACCGGGCTGTATGTGACCAACGATGGGATAATCTTTTCCCACTAGCGGGGGTGATCCACGGCGATTTCTCCAAATCAGATCACAGACTGATAGTGGTCGATACGGAGTACCAGAGTAATGTAAGGGCAACACCTATAGTCCGGAAACAATTCTTTGAAGCTCGGTGGCTAGTTGAGGAAGCTGTTGACGATGTGGTGGGCCAAGCGTGGGCAGCTGCTAACTCCGGCCCAGGGGGGCTGGCCCAAAAGGTGCGGGAGGTCCACTCGGCCCTGCATGCATGGGACAGGCGGGTTCTGAAGGAACCGCTACACCAGCTGCGGGCGCTGCAAGATGAGCTTAACCAGATCATGTCGGGGCCACTCACTGATGAGGCGACTGCAAAGATTCAGGAATTGCAGTTGAAGATTGAAAATGTCCATGAAAAGGAGGAGATCAAATACCTTCAGAGAAGTCATGCGACTTGGCTGAAACAAGGAGACCGAAACACTAGTTTCTTTCAAAATTTCGCTTCTATGCGGAGGAAGATCAATTGTATTAAAAAGCTCAAGGATGGGAATGGAGACTGGATTGAGAGTCCTGCGGCTTTAAAGTCACATATCCAAGGATATTTCCAGCATCTCTTTTCTAGTGAATTGATGAATGAAAATGATGATGTTATAAACAAGGTTAACCCTTGCGTTTCTCATGAGATGAATGAAATTCTTACAAAACCTTATACCCGGGAAGAAGTTAAGAAAGCACTATTCAGCATTGGAGACCTCAAGGCGCCGGGGCCGGATGGTTTACATGCTATCTTTTTCAAGAGATATTGGTCTTTATTAGGGGACGAGCTCACAGATGAGGTGCTTCGGGCTCTTAATACGAGTGTTATACCGGAGGATTGGAATGACACCACCATTGTTCTCACTCCCAAAGTGGAGAACCCCGAGGAGGTAGCAAAGTTCCGACCAATAAGCTTGTGTAATGTTATTTACAAAGTTATTTCCAAAGTGTTGGCAGGAAGGCTGAAGCTAATTCTCTCAGAAGTGATTTCACCAAATCAGAGTGCTTTTGTCCCGGGGCGTCTAATTACTGATAATGTCTTGGTTGCTTATGAATCCTATCATACCATCAAGAAGAAGAGGACTGGGAAGAACGGCTTATGTGCAATCAAGCTTGACATGCATAAAGCCTATGATAGAGTTGAGTGGAATTTTCTGGAAAAAATGTTGATTAAACTTGGTTTTAACACGGGGTGGATCAAGATGATTATGGCGTGTGTGACCTCGGTTAATTACCAAGTCCGAGTAAACGGGGAAGAAACGACTAAATTTACTCCCACGAGGGGTCTCAGGCAGGGAGACCCCATATCACCGTATCTCTTCCTCCTATGTGCCGAGGGACTCTCAAATCTGCTGATGAGGGAAGAGGAAGCAGGAAATCTTGAGGGGGTGAAAGTATGCAGGGGCGCTCCATCTATTACACACTTACTGTTCGCGGATGATTCACTCATTTTAATGAAGGCGGACAGGAAAAATGCGGACAGCCTTCGGAATGTCCTATTGGCTTACTGCAATGCCTCAGGGCAATTGGTGAGTGATGCAAAATCTAGCATCTTTTTCAGTCCATGTACTTCTGTTGAGGTTAGGACTGAAATCTGCTCGGTGGTGAACATTATGACGAAAGCAATCACAGATAAATATTTGGGCCTGCCTGCTCAAGTTGGATTAAACAGATCAAATAGCTTCCAAGATTTGGTTGATAGAGTTGTCCAAAGGTTGATTGGTTATAAAGAAAAAATCCTCTCATACGGTGGGAAGGAAGTTTTACTTAAGGCGGTGGCTCAGGCCATTCCAACATATGCAATGTCAGTCTTTAAACTCCCTAAACAGATAATAAAAGGGATCACAGATGCTATGACCCGTTACTGGTGGGGAGATGAAGATGTGAAAAAGCATATGCATTGGTTCGCCTGGTGGAAGATGTGTATACCAAAGAAAAGAGGAGGTATGGGTTTCAGAGATATATCATGTTTTAATCTAGCGATGCTAGCCAAATAGGTCTGGCGGATGTTATGTGAGCCAGACTCCCTTTGTACACGTGTGCTGAAGGCGAGGTATTTCCCTTCTGGCGATCTCCTAAATGCTGAATTGAAAAAGGGTTCTTCGTATACCTGGCAAAGCATACATGCAGGTATCCAATGTTTTAGGAAAGAGTATATATGGCGGGTGGGAGATGGTACGGACATAAACATATGGGATGATCAGTGGATTCCCAACAGCCCGTCAAGGAAGATTTTGACTGAGCGACGGAATATTGTGCTTACGTCAGTCTCAGAATTGATCAATCCGGATGCGAAGGAATGGGACGAACAGCTAGTAAGGAGCCTCTTCTTGCCAGTTGATGCGGCAAGAATTCTTAATATTCCCCTAGCAGTTGGTTATATAGAGGATTTTTTTGCTTGGAACTATACCAAATCGGGCTTATTTACCGTCAGGTCCGCTTACTACACCGAATGGGAGTTTCAGCATGGGAGGAAATTGGCTAGGACGAGCCCTCCGAGCACCACTGCTGTGAACCCTGTCTGGCAGCAAGTGTGGAAACTTCAAGTCCCGGCAAAGGTAAAGATTTATTGTTGGAGGGTCTTGCATGGGACTATTCCATGTAATAGTATTCTCGCTAATCGACACATACAGACCAGTAGTATTTGCCCTGTTTGCAAAATCCATTGTGAGGATATCAAGCATGCTACCTTCTCATGTGGTCGAGTGTCTGAAGTCTGGGATAATTTGGGCGTGGGTGACACCATAGCTGCAGCGTGTGGACATGACAATACAGGCCCGGGTGCCTTGGAAGCCATACTGCGAGGTCACATTTCAGGACTTTCTTATATCTCGGGTGTGGGGTTTAAGGAACTTGTGGCGACGGCTTGTTGGTATACATGGTGGGAGCGGCGGCGTATTGCGCGGGGCGAACCGGTTCAGACAACTGCTTGCTCAGCACAAGGTATCGCTGCCGTTGCTTTGAATTATGCGAGAGCAGCAAAACCAGCAAGCAAGATTCGAAGACACGGCTGGGAACGACCTGCTGATGGTTTCGTAAAGCTGAATGTTGATGCGGCGTTCTCTGTTGATCAGGGAAGAGGAGCGACTGGAGCTGTCATCCGCGACGATCAAGGCAGATTCATATCAGCGAGCGCATGTGCTATCAGTTATGTAGCGGATGCCCCTACAGCCGAAGCTCGGTCTATCCGGGACGGATTGATCCTAGCAAGCAATTCAGGATGCAACAATATCATTGTAAATTCAGACTGCATGGAAGTAATTCAGACCATGCAGGATGATGGCAATTCGATTGGTGCGGCAGCTGCTATCTATGAGGAGTGTAGCTTTTTAGCTAGAAATTTTTCCAGCATTTCTTTTGTTCATTTTCCCAGGGAAAGTAATACGGTAGCTCATTTGCTAGCTAGTCAAGCGGAGGGACCTCTCACCACTTCGTGGTATGTGGATCCGCCTATCTTCATTCTGGATGCTTTGCCAAATGATGTAAACTTATTTGAAGAGCAATAAAATGCCAGAAGGCTTTCCCTCAAAAAAAAGTTAGACTGACTACAATTTGCGTCATTTTCACACAAAATCGCATATATTATATGCCACTCTGATATCTTGTACTGAAATAATTGGGTCGTCCTAAACATTCCTATCGCTAAGCTCGCAGTCCAATCATCCAAAAAGGAGTATTTTTTTTGAACTGGGCATAACTCCCCTCCATTATAAGCATAACAGAAATACAACCGGCCAAAAATCATCATGCAAGTTTGAGGAAACGACAAAAGAGAAAGTGAGTCCAACACATCGCCGGAAAACCCACTGCAAGTGTCCGTCATTGTAACACTTGCTATGGGCGAAAACCCGATGACACCTAACAAAAAAGCTAACCTGAATAAAGTCAATCCAACAGGCATATGAAAAAGTTTAAACTGCTCACAGCCGAGTAACAATAGCTAAACACTCACACATGAGCCAACACTATTATCAGACCATGAAAAAGAGAGCCAAAACTCGAGTAAATTGCACAAAATCACCACTTTGAAGGCAAGGTTTGCGAAAACCACTACAATACATTTTTTTTGCAAAAACATCATGTCTTCAGTAATGTTTTTGCAAAAAACACTGATCGACGGATATGGCTCGTTTAAGTGCGTTTATGACAGATGGGGTCCGTTTTCTACCTACGTGACATAACTGTTTAGGTTTAATGCGAAAAGCCCCCTAAATTTTTGTCCCTACTTCCCAGGCCCATCCCGACCATGGCCACACACCCGTCCCACGGCCGCCCCCATCCCGATCCTGGCAGAGGCCCCCGTCGCCGTTCCTGCACCGAGGATGAGGCACATGACGCCGCCCGTGGTTCGTCCCCCCCCCCCTCGCCGAGGAGCGGCCTTCCACCATGCACTGGTGAGGGCGAGGCACAGGTCGCCGGAACCATGCGCCGGTGATTTGGCGGAGCCGGCGTCCCCCGCCCCTTCCTCCCAGGCCGCCGTCGTCATGCCCCCAACCAGATCCGGCCACATCGGCCTCCACTGTCCTCGCCCGGCACCGGATCAGGCAGCAGGGGCGGGCTGCCATTCCTCGACGCTCCGGCGACCGCGAAGATGGCTAGCATGTAAGGGAGCGCGACGGGAGTGGCGTCCTCAAGCCATCACCAGAACGCCTCCATGGCCGGGAGGAGCTCGTGGGCCTTGCTCGCGACCGTGGCCACGACGAGCGGCCAAAAGCCAGCGACGGTGTTCTGCACCCACGGCCGGCGACGAAAGATCGAGAAGCGGGGGCTACTTGCTTTCTCGTTTTTGATTTAGGGGTGTCTATGTAAAATTCTAGGGTCTAGTTTATAATTTTAGATTAAAATCTACCTGGCACAAAAAGTCATGCCACGTAGGCAAAAAATGAGCCCCACCTGTCATAAACTCACTTAACTGAGCCGATCCGCCGATCAGTGTCTTTTGCAAAAAGATTACCAAAGACATGGTGTTTTCTGCAAAAAAAAATGTATTGTAGTGGTTTTCACAAACCTTGCCTTCAGAGTAGTGGTTTTATGCAATTTACTCCCAAAACTATGATAGCCGACCGAGCAAGGACCTCAGTTAGCCGTAGCATCGTCCGGGCTTGCGCACATTCTCACCATGGTGGCCGCATTAGCTCTGAGCATCCTTGCTCCGCGCTCCATAGCCCCGCGGTCGTCGTTCTTCAAACCTGCCCAGTAGTTTAAGAAAACGCAAGTGGAGAACACCACATCAAAAGTAGACTCTGGAAATTTCTACTCGAAGGTCGCCTGGTTGCGGCAATTCCAGATTGCCCAACAAATAGCAGCAAGCCCAAAGATATAAAACTTGGCCCCACCAAGCAAGAAAAAGAAAGAAAAAATGAGTTGCTGAGAAAATTCCAGCGAAAACTAGATTGCTTAGTTAATTATAAAACTAGACAAAATCATCATCATCGTTGAACGGCACACACAAAATACCCTACCCACACCATTCCAAAGAGGACGGCAATCATGCACGGGCAGTCGGTGCGGGCTGAAAACCCATACGTTGACAGATATGCATCATCCATGCTGATCGACCCTGTTCGCTTTTCGTTAACTTTTCTCTGCACTGTATAAGCTTATGGTTCTTAACCTTTTTCCAATGATGATGCAGCTTAAGCTCAAAACCAAGCAAGGCATGGAAAGATCAGGCTCACAAGGAAAGGTTCATGATGACCCAGCACCTTTTAAATCATTATTATCATGATATGGCCATCTGCAGCAGTTCTAACCCCGCACGGCACGCCAAAGGTGCGCGTCCATCCAAATGGCCGGTGAAACGCTCGCCGCCGCGGCCGCAGCGGCCATCTGCTCCATGGCGGAATGATCAACACTTCGTCAACTGCATATGCCTGTTTCGCCTTCTCGACTGGACACGATTAGCTAACTAAGGGGCTGTTCGGTAATGCTTCACTTCCCAACTCCGCTCCGGGAGTTGGCGGAGCTGCAGTTCAAATTTGCAGAGTTACAGCTTCCTCACTCCATAAATTCTGAAAGTAGGTGATTACCGAACAGGACCTAACTGAACGCCTTTATTAGTGCGACGTGCTACTGCTCCCGTAACGAGCATGGCCGATGGCTCATCGGTTTTCGCAGCTTCGTGGCTTCGATGTCGCGTCAAGCCGCTAGCCATCTGTGTGGCCGGCCGGCCGGCATCAGGTTCCACACCCACCACTTTGATGATTAGATTACTGCTTCTGCTGACGATGCGTGGCTCGCGCTGATATTTCTGCACAAAGGTACTCCTACTTTTCTTTTAGTGAGCTTTACACGATGCCTGCTGGGACTGACTTGCTACTACTTGCCCACGCTTGACTAAGACCAACTAATCTCAAACGTCCGGATTTCATCCGTTTAGAGCGGCAAAACAGATGCCCGTGTCCGATATTGCCTGTTCGTCGGTCGGTGCATCCAACGCACGGTCGCATGACGACTTGCCCGCATCACATCCCAACACTTTGAAAAGAAAAAAAGTTGGCCGCACATTTTTAAAAACACACATAAAACATAATTAAACATTATCATAAATTAGCATATATGCCCGTGCGTTGCAACGGAAAAAAACGATGTTTTATGCAAGCATAATGTCCCACAGCACCGGATTCACTATGAAGAACATGCTGCAACGCAGCATCCCTCTACAAAATAAACATAAAAAATACGTTGCAATTTAGCCGTGTTCATATTTTCTTTGCTGGGCATAATCTCCCACTGTTTTCATCTAAGTATAATCCTTTTTAATGGCATTTAAGTATAATTATTTCGTTAATTACCACAGCGTCCTTACCTGTTTTAGTCGGAAATCAAATCCTTACTTTTCTAATTTAGTAGCTCCAACACATTGAAGCCTACATATCCTTCCTTTTAAATTTTAATTATCCTACCTTTTTGCCTTAAATCCTTCAAGTAGAATTTATTAAAATCACAATTTTTCTTTTAGTTATTCCACCGGATTATCCATAATCCTTTCTTTAATTAGGCACATCTGTTTAAATATTCTATTTAAGCCCACAATCCTTCTTTATTAGCTCATTTGCTTAATTAGCTTGCCCTAAACATGATGACTGCCACTTGTATATTTACAGCGAGAGTTAGAATTAGTAAATGTGAAAGGCGCATAGGCCGTTGGTTGTTACATCGAAGAGCTACACAGGAGGTCCTGTGTTTAATTCCAACAATCTTGATTTATTTTGATCCAATTATTTTTCACGGTCTCTATGAAAGCCCATAAAAGACCCATCAACATACAAGTACCTGGGCCAGATCGCTTAGCGTGTGCAAACCGAACGAAAAGGACTAAACCAAACCAAGAATACCTATTCCCTTTAATAGTAGGTATAGAATAGATATAGATATAGATTTAAAACTGGCCAAACTAGTCCTAGGCGCATATTTAAACTTAACTCAAACTAAAAAAACATTAAAAAAGATAGATTAGACGCCGCCCCTGGTTCATTTGGAAGAAAGAAAGAAGACCTTTACAAATTGACGCTTTTCGATAAATTTAACAAGAGCGCTTTGGTTGCCTGCATGCAGCCCAACCAGGCCTGGACGGGGTGTGCGTGACCTGTTTGGTTGCCTGGGCTGCATGCGATTTGTGACCCGCATGGACCTTAAAGCAGGACTGAGCCTGGCTCGGCGCGGCCATGCGTGCGAGGAGGTTGCACGCCTCGGATAGCGCGGGAGCCGGAGGGGATGTCTCATAACTGCCCTCCCACTCTCGTTTCACCGCCTCGTACTGTTCCCACCGCTAGCACACCTCTCTGCCTCACCGCCCCTCCCTCTTCTCCGATGGCTCCGCCTCGCCCACTGTCGCGCCGTCCTTTGACCCCCATCGACCAACGCATCGCCAGCATCCAGGAGCGCTGGGTGGCTGGGCTCCAGAACTCGGGCAGAGACCTGACGTCGGCGCTGCGAGCGTCGTCCCCCATCTTCTGCCGGCCACCACGAGCGCCGGCCAATGCGGTGCCGGCCGTTCCTGCTCCGCCGCCGATTCCGGACCTCATGGTCCTGGGCTCGGCGTCGGCGCCGTCCACGGAGCCGCCGCTTCTTGGGACCCCATTGGGCAAGGGGTTTTCTTGACCCCGTCCAAGGGTTTTCTCCTGTCGGCGCGCCGTCCTCCTCGACCTCCGGCGTGGCCATGAGCATGGGGCCGATGCCGCATGCCGTCGCCAGGGCTGGCTCCTCCTCTGCTCCGCCACCTCTCTCCTTCCCACCGGGGTTTTTACCCCGGCCTCGGTTCTCTGCGACTACAAGAGCTCCGGTGAGTCAAAGAATCCCCAATGCTTGCTCGTAGATGTAGATTAGGGGTTTCTTTCTTAGGCATGTGCTAGTACTTAGTGGATTCGATAGGATTAGATAGGATTCGAGTAGATCCGATTGAATGCGATCCCAGTCGAATTGAATCCGACCGATCTGTTCTTGTTTGCTACAGTGTGTGTCCTAGGATAATGTTCTTCTGCTAGTGCTTTCCTAGGATCTGTGTTCATTCTAGGAGCCGTGTTCATGCTAGAATCCCCAATGCTAGTGTGCTTTGCTAGGATCTGTGTTCATCGTAGGGTCTTGCTAGGATCTGTGTTCAAGCAAATGGCATGTTCATGTTCAAGCTAGGATCATGTTCATGTTGCATGCTCTAGATTGATATACATGTTCAAGCTAGGGTTTGTGTTGCATGCTCTAGATTGTTATACGTGCATGTAGTAGGACCATTTTAGGATGCTGCCAAATGTGCATGGGTGCACATGGGTGCTATTGATGAGTAGCACTTGTTGTTGCTATTTTTTGATGTTTCCATGCTTACAATTGTGCACTGATGAGTGGCAGTTGTACCTGTTGTTGCTCTTTTTAGATGTTTCCATGCCACTGATCAGTGGCATTTGCTCATGGCACTTGCTGTTGGGCAAGTCCCCTGATCAGTGGCATTCGTCCAAGAGCAAGTGCCATTTGGAAAAGAGTTTGTGCACTGACCAGTGGCATTTGCTCTTGGGCAAATGTCTCTAATCAGTGCCATTTGCTGTAGTGCTAGTGCAACTAACCAGTGGCATTTGATAAGTGGCATTTGGCAAAGAGTTTGTGCACTAATACTTGTCATCTTACCTGACAAGATATTGAAGAGTGACTGGGATGTGGCAGGTGGAGGAGCTCAGATGGTGGCCGGAGCTGAGGGCGCCGAGGATCTCATCCCCACGAACAGGTGGCTCAAGACAGTGGACCTGCCTGGCAGGATCGCCTTCATGAGCCTGCCTCATTCAAGGGGACGATCTCCAAGGACTGAACACGAGGAGGGGGCCCGGGAGCCGCCGTGCTTCTACCAGCAGATCAAGGACAATGAGGACCTCGCCATGCTCGTCGTCCCTCGCAAGTTCGTGGATGTGATGAACGAGTGGCTGGTCATCAAGTGGCTCCCGCGCATGGTCAAGCTGTCGGCGAACAAGCGGTGAGTGTTCTGGGTGCAGGTCCAGAACTTCAAGGGGCACATGGTGCTTGGCCGGGGATGGAACTACTTCTGCAGCCGCCACGAATCGTCCCCTGCGACCTCGTCGTTGTGTGCATCTTAGGATTCGGTCTGAAGGTTCAGATCTACAACCACGACTCCTCGATCATGTGCGGGTTTCGTTGCAACAGGCACAATTGCGTTGGTGACATTGAGCATGCAATGTAGTTAGCATGCAATGTAGTTAACTACATTGTTAGTGTTGAACTTGTTATGGTCTATCGCTAGAACTTATGGTACTTGTGTTGTGAACTTGTTATGGTCTATCGCTAGAACTTATGGTACTTGTGTTGTGAACTTGTTAATATTTTGGCCAGGAGCAGCACCCTGGCATGGAGCAGGGAAGGAGGATGCCCCTGCTGTTAATCTAAGTAGTTTGTTATCATTTCCTTTGCTTGCTTTGTTTGATCTCATTTGGTTGCTTGCTTTGTTTGATCTGATTTGTGCTTGTTGTTGTGTTGATCATGTGGTGGTAAGGCCACCACATTTGAATGTGGTGAGCAGAACACAAGCGTTGTTTGCAACCAGACAGCTAAAGTTTGCATCTGCTCACACCCTAAGCACAAAAACGACAACCAAACAGTAAGGGGGTAAGTGCCCCTTCATGCGATGCAGACAACCAAACAGGTTGCATCTGCTGCATATGAGGCTGCATACGAAGAATCAGGCTGGTTGGAGATGGACATGCAATGCAGCTACTGTAGCAAACTGGAACCAAACATGCCCCAAGACAACCTGCAATGAGGGTGGTCATCTTATTAACATATCAGACTTTTACGCAAGATACTTGGTTATGTTGACAAGGAAACTAGAGATCATATCATGTCTGATGATGTTGTGACTTTAATCAGACCTAGAAATTTCTGCGAGTAAATACAAATGAGCTCTTTGTTAGTCCAATGCAAAAAATAGCATGGTGCATTTGTCAATACAAATTGAGCTTTTTATGATGAACCATCTAATTTATCCACAAGAAGTTCAAATACCTTACCAGAAAAGGGAGAACAGAGTGAGATGGTATTTCAGTCTGTTCATAAAACCTTTTAGCATTTTATCATGTCTTAGGGCGTCTCCAACGCTGATCCGCAAATTTACTCCGGCATCCACCCGCGGACATGGATGCTGGAGTCGGCCATCTAATGCTACCCGCATACATTTCGACCACTGTTTGAACTAAATGGACGAAATTCATGCAAACACAGCGGACTTCATATAAACTAGACGAAATCCATTACATTTTGGACAATTTTTAACTAAAACCTACTCTAAACCTAATCTATATGATTGCCGGTGCCCATTCCCCGTGTCCGGCTATGAGCCTCGAGAACTGAAGCTCCGGATCTTGCCTTCGCTTTCTCCAGTTCCGTCTTGGCGCTCTCCAGCTTTGCCTCCGTATAGGCTCTGCCTCCGCAACCATGAGCCCCGGGAAGTGAAGTTGTCCGCCTCCATGTCACCGCCAAGCGGCTAATCGGCCGACGATGTTCATCCCACCAAGCTTGGCTCCAACGGGAGGGAGGAGAGGTGACCTTCTTGGGACCCAAGCGGCGGCGCTCTATCATGCACTACTCTTCCTGGCAGTCGGCGGCGCCTGTGGACGTGCCAGCTTTGTGGTCGTAGCGGCAAGGCGCGGCTTTGGCGGAGCTGGCGATGTCCTCCTCATCATCGCTCTTGCCGAACACCTCATCCGCCACCTCATCCATCTCCTTGTAGGCGGCGTCCAATTCCACCTGATGGAGGCGGTGCCGCCAGCAGTCGCGGCGGATGTCGCGGGCGGAGCAGTAAGAGTTGACCAGCGCCTCCTGCTCCGCCACGTCCACGTCCAACGAGTTGCTCCTCCGCACGCCGGTGCTCCTCGAGGAGGCTGAGGTTGTAGGCCTGGTCGGCATGCACTGTCGGAACTTGGCCTCCTGCTCGTCCAGCAGTATGCCCGTGTAGTCTGCATAGGCCTTGCGGATGGTGAGACCCACATGCACCGGCGAGGAGGGTGGCATTGGCGCAACCTCCATTGGGGGGCGTCGACCTCTGTCTGTCTGTCTGATGGCTGGCCGGCAGCAATGGCGTTCATCTCGTTCTTCTGCTCTGAGGAGAGGGTGTCCCAAAGGGCTTTGGAGCGTGAGGAAGCCATGGCGGGCGTGGTGCGGAGAGGAGAAAGGGACCGGAAGAGGATGACTGCGTCTATGGCCGGGGCTAGAGTTTATATAGCAGGGGAATGGCAATGGGCCGCATCAGTGTGGTTAATGGTCGACGATAGACGGACGGACGGGTGGCGCCGGAGTAGGTGCCTCGGCACCGCATATCATTCATTTAGGACGACAGACCAATGGGGTGTCATTTGAACTCAGAGCAGTCGTTTGCACCGGGAAGCGGCGTGAGCGGCGCTCTCTTGACCGGCACGTCGCTTCAATGCTGGCAGTAGTGAGAGGTCGCGTCCGCTCTGGTGGGCATTAATGTGGCACTGCCGCTCTGTAGTAGTGCTGACTGTTTCGGGCGGGAAGAGCGGGGAGGCGAGGGAGGGGGTTAATGGTGGGCCAATGCGGTCAGAAGCCGACGTGGCAGCGGTCCGAACACCCACAAAGCCCCCGTCGCTTTGTCTTCGCTTTGGGGGGAAAAGTGCGTCCGAACCACCGAGCAGACTGATACAAAACCGCGTTGGATGACAAAACACGTCTAGATCGTGCAGTCCGAACCGTTGCGGATGGTTTGAGGTTCAACTTCAGAGATGCCCTTACATTTGACCACCAAAAAACTTAATCTTATCTTTACACCAAATATTGGCGGTCGCCGGTAACTGTATGTTCAGATGTTAATACGACTCTCATACTAACTGCTGAGAGCATACAGTAACTTGCCTGGGCGTTGTAGTCCCATAAACCAACACGTCCGTCGTAATAACCTGTATAAACCTGCGAGGAGGACAAATTTAACACAGGATAATCACATGAATGTGCTACAGTTGAAAGAGGTCAAACCCTATATTCAAATGCCTACGTGTCCTATACATGATGCACACTTGGTCACTCACCATGGCTCTGTCTGGTTCATCCAGGGAACACAATGCTGCATGAGTTTCTTCCAC
This sequence comes from Triticum urartu, assembly GCF_056163025.1. NCBI lineage: Eukaryota > Viridiplantae > Streptophyta > Magnoliopsida > Poales > Poaceae > Triticum > Triticum urartu. The sequence goes on along the minus strand of NC_141877.1, from coordinate 635,589,074 downwards.
GAATGTGATCTGATCCTGCAAAACCTTGGTCAACATTATAGAATCCACCTCAAGGTTGAAAGATGAAGATCTATAATGAGAAGGTCAACCTTATGTAAAGGTGGAACTGCCCGTTACATCGTGGATGCATGAAGAAAAAGAGAAACAAAAATAAGCATCAGTGCATATCATTATTTCGTGCCACGACGTAATTGGCCTCTTAAATGATTTCTGCTGACAGATCTATCTCGTTCATCTTTTTCTCAGATGGAGGTGGTATCCCTGGACCCGACACTGGTCGAAATCTTGTTCATCTGATGCCACGACATCATTGAGTTTTCTCATACAGCACCCTTTGACAAATTATTTATTGAAATTCAAAACAGCGAGTGTCTTGTTTTCTGGACTAACAAATATGACGAGCTTTGGCAGGGGCAGGCTTCCTCTCCCCTTTAGCGAGTCCACCTTCAAACTCGCTGAAGAGACGACCAAGATAGGCCGGCCCGCACACACGGCAAGCCACAGGCTAGTTTTTCAGGGTTTTTTTCGGTTATCTGTTTTCTTTTTTGCTTAATTTTGTATTTTTCTTTATAGTTTAGATAGAATATTCAAATATATATTTACGAAATAAATTTGAAAAAATGTTGAACAAAGTATTTGAAAATAAGTATTTAGAAAATGTTGAATAAACATTCGGAAAAATGTTGAATGAAAATATAAAAATTATTGATCATGTATTTAAGAAAATATTGAATTTATTTTATCATGTATACAAAAATGTTAATCAAGCATTTAAAAAAATGTTAAACAAGTATTTGATAAATGATAACCAAGCATTTGAGAAATTTTAAATGTGTATAGAAAAAATGTTGACCATTTACTGAAAAATGATGAATTTTTTAATCATGTATATAAAAATGTTAATAAAGAATTTGAAAAATGTTGAACAAGTATTTGAAAAACGGTAATCAAACATTTAAAAAATGTTAAATATGTATAGAAAAAATGTTGACCATGTATTAAAATAATGATGAAAATATTTGATCATGCATAAAAAATGTTAATCAAGAAATTTAAAAAATGTTGAATAAGTGTTTGAAATTTTTTAATCAATCATTTGGAAAATGTTAAATGTGTATAGAAAAAATGTTGACCTTGTATTAAAAATAAGTTAACCTTTTTATTTGAAAACTGTTAGTCAAGCATTAAAAAAAGTTAAAATGTATAGAAAAAATATTGACCATCTATTAAAAAAATATTAATCAAGCATTTAATATTGTTTAAAATGTGTATAGAAAAGAATTCTGACAATATATTATAGAAATGTTTAATTTGTATTGAAAAATGTTACACGTGTATTATAAAAATGTTGTTGCGATATACAAAATATTGTAGAGAACAAAGAAATCCAAAAGGAGAAACAAAGTGCAAAAAATATGGAAAAAATAATTAAAAACTGAGAAGAAAAAAGAAAAGAAACAAAGGAAAACAAAAAAAAGAAGAAAATCGACGTGAGTCGCCTCAAGTAGTACATGCCCCTAGTACTTTCCATGAAGGAAAAAGTCCAAAATAAACCTTGAAGTTATAGACGAGAGCTAAATCAAACCCCGAACTTTGAATTCCGGAAATTGGCACTCTGAACTTGCAATCCCGGTCTATTTTGGACCCTAGACCTGTTTGGCAATCTGGGAATAGTACAATCCCGGCCGGGATAACCAGCTACTCTCACGCACAAGAATTTGGGCCAGCCCACTACAACACAACAAGAATTCGTGAATTTTCAAAAATGTTCGCACATTTTTAAAATTGTTCAGAAGTTAAAAATGTTCCTGCTTTCTATTTTTGGCACAAATTCAATTCATTTTGTGATTTAAAAAAATGTTTGGAATTTTAAAATTCTATTGGCATTTTAAAAAACTCTTTGTGATTTCAAAAGAAAAAGACATTTGTCAAAAATGTTCATAATACCGACTGTTTTTCAGATGCTATGTTTTTTTTTCATATTTTCGTATTGTGTCACATTTTTTAAATACGTTTTTCAAATTTCATAAACTATTTCGTAAATAATGTTTTAAAAAATGTTTTTGATTGTCGGCTGCGGAATCGATTGGGCCGGCCCACCAGACATGATGCGAGTTTTTTTCTCTTCACACAAGACATAAAAAATCATTCTTTCTTTCTCTTAACGCACGACGTAACAATTCAAAAACAAAAAAAAACATGCCGTGGAGTCGAACATGGGACCTAGCATGGTTGACCTGATTTTGTTAGCCACTACACCAGACGACTATGACTGACAGAACAAGAGGCCGAAAGTATTTAAGCAGAAACCAAAACGTCGAACTTTGAAAACTTTTATTAGGGGCAAACAGGTATTGAAAGCATATTTATTTCTGAAATCTTCGAACATTTCATAAAGTGCGAGAACAAAATTTAAAGTGCGAACACTTTTTGATACATAAATATTTTCTGAGTTTGTGACATCTAGAAAATATGACAAATTATAAAAAAAATGTACGGGCCAATTCAAACAAATGTTTATACAATGTATAATAATATTCGTGTGATTAAAAAAAGGTTTTGTACGTTCAAAAAAATGTAACATTTCAAGAATGTTCACGAGTTTCAGAAAATGTGTTTCTGGCATTTTCAAAAATATGTATGTACAATGTACCGAAAATGTCTGCGTGTTGTACAAAAATGTGTCATAACCTTTACAGAATATACGTGACATGTAATAGAAAAAAGTGTATGCGGATTTAAAAATGTTGAACCATGTAAAAGAGTGTTTGTGTAGTTTTGTAAAATGTGTGTTGTCATTAAGAAAATGTAAAACATGTATTTCGAAAAATATTACCATGTATTCAGAAAAGTTTTCAAAACATTTAATTTCAAAATGTCCATAACGTATTTGAAAATATCAAAAGTTTTTCAAAAAATTTAATGTCTGCGTTCAAAATGTACACTGGGTACTAAGAAAAATTAGACATGTGTAAAAATAAAAAAACGTAAAAGAAAAAAAAACTAGTGCACGCGCGAGCGACTGTGCTACTGGGCCGGCCCAATTCAGCAAATACCGGCCGAGTCCTCTCAAGGTTTAAAATAGACCAGGATTATAGAGTTCGGTGTGCTGATTTCAGGGATTGAGAGTTCGGGATTTGATTTAGTTTTTGCCTACAAATTCAAGGTTTGTTTTGTACTTTTTCCTTCCACGAATGACATTTGGGCGGAGTGGCTAGCTGCACTAGCGATGCCCTAGTACTTTCCACAAATGAGATTTGGGCAGAGTGGCTAGCAACACTAGCGGTATCCCTGTGTCTAGCTCTCGCGCCAATGGCCGACCCCCCTCAAGATTATATGGCATGCAATCCGAAATCACTAATTAAGAAGTACTCTTTGCAAAGGCCACTCCTACCTCCTAGATTTTTCTTTTTTTCATAGTTTCATTTATTCAAAACATTTTATCTCACAAACCGGGCATCCGAATCTCGAACCGATTTCACCATTGGATTCCTTGCGTCGAGATTTTCAAAATTAGATCTCATGTTGATAGGTTTCAACGAACATATTTTTACGAAAAAACCAAACTGGAAGCACGTTCGCGGAAGCAAATCTATGTATCCACGAGAAATAAACCGGTGCCTCTCGCAGAAGAAAAAGAAGAGGCATGGTTGCGCCGCTCGCTGAAGCAAATCTATGCCTGCACGAGAAGTAAAGGTGCCTCTCGTGGATACGGCAAATTTTACATGGTGACTCGCGGGGAATCGAATTCTATGTCCGTTGGGATGACGGCTTCAGCACCGTAGACGAGGAAGAAAGGCGTGAAGCCGGTTGACTTGTTTGGAGTCGTGCGCAGACTCCAGAGAACGGCTGGCAACTCGTCGAGCCAGCAGCCAGCCGAGCGCTCCAGAGACTCGATCAGTCGGGGCTTGATGCCGGACAGGATGAGGCCGTTTGCTCGCTCCACCTGGCCGTTTGACTGTGGATGGGCGACGGATGCTAGGTCCAGTCGGATGCCCTGTGTCGCACAGAAACAGGCCAAGGCGCCTTTGGCAAAATTCGTGCCGTTGTCGGTGATGATGCTGTGTGGTATGCCGTACCGAATTGTGATGTCGGAGATGAAAGTCACGGCAGTCGGACCGTTCAGTTTCTTGATTGGCTTCGCTTCTATCCACTTGGTGAACTTGTCCACTACGACAAGTAAGTGAGTTAAGCCACCTCGTGCCGTCTTGAATGGTCCCACCATGTCTAGACCCCAAACTGCGAAAGGCCAGGCAATGGGGATGGTCTTGAGTGCAGAAGCCGGCTGATGCGGCTTGGAGCGGAACTTCTGGCACCCTTTGCATTTTGGACCAATTCCTTGGCCTCTTGTAAGGCCGTTGGCCAAAAGAAACATGTCGGAAAGTTTTGGCGACGAGTGCTCTTGAAGGCGCATGGTGGCCGCACTCGCCTTGATGGATGTCTTTGAGAATTGCTTGGCCTTGCTCTGACTCTACGCAGCGCTGGTAGACACCAGTGACACTGCGCCTGACCAGCTCTCTGTTGACTATGGTGTAGGCTGCCGCTCGGCGTTTTACTTGCCGATCTAAGGTCTCATCAGTCGGCAGCCCTTTGCTCAACAGAAATTTGAGGATGGGCTGGTCCCATGAGGGTACTGCTATTTCTTCGACTGCCAGAACTGCGACTTGGACGAGGGCGGCTGGGATGGGAGGCGGCGGGTTGGAGTCAACAACCGCTTGCTGGATTAATGGAGTCCCCGGGCCGACTGGCGCAGCTCTTGGGCCGAGTTCTGGAGTCTTCGGGCCGGCCGCCGCAGTCCCGGGCTGGGTTCCGCAGTCCCTGGGCCGGCCTCGACTGTGGCGGCTTTGGAGCCATCTGCCAAAATCCCCGTACTGTCCGCCGGGGCTCTGGGGTCGGATCCGACTTCTTCAGGAGGAGCCGGCACGAAGATGGAGTCTGACTCTGGTGAGGGCTTGACAGAAGGCTTGAGGAGGCGTTGAAGGGCGACGCCGGATGGTATTGCTTGGCAGGTAGAGCCGATTCATGCCAAGGCGTCTGCTTGGTCGTTGTCATTTCTTGGCACATGGAGGAACTTGCACCCCTCAAAATATCCACTGAGTTGCTGCACGAGGAAACGGTAACTCGCCATGTTTGCATCTTTGGCGTCCCAGTCGCCAGACGACTGCTGGACCACTAAGTCTGAGTCGCCATAACACAGGATCCGGCGAATGCCAAGTTCTTTGGCAAGCCGGAGCCCGTGAATGAGCGCCTCGTACTCGGCGACGTTGTTGGAGGCGGCAAAATGGATGTGTAGTGCATATTTGAGCTTGTCGCCTTTAGGAGAAGTGAGGACAACACCGGCTCCCAAGTCGGTGCGCATCTTGGAGCCGTCGAAATGCATCCGCCAATGGGTGGAGTCGGGCGCTGGAGGTAGGTACTGGGTCTCGGCCCAGTCGACGAGAAAGTCGGCCAGTGCTTGTGACTTGATGGTGGTGCGGGGCTGGTAGTGGATGGTGTAGGGAGCCAGCTCTATGGCCCATTTGGCCACTCGGCCAGAAGCATCTCGGCTTCCGATGATCTCGGCAAGTGGGACCGTGCAGACCACAGTGATTGGATGCTCTTGAAAGTAAGGCTTCAATTTCTTGGCGGCAAAGTGCACGCCATAGCACATCTTATGGTAGTGGGGGTAGTTCTGCTTGGAGGCCGACAGTACTTCGCTCAGGTAATATACCGGTCTCTGGACAAGTAATGCCTTGCCTTCCTCCTTGCGTTCCACTACAATGACTGTGCTGACTACCCGGCTGGTGACGGCGATGTACAGGAGCATAGGTTCCTTAGGAGTCGGAGCCGCCAGAACGGGTGGAGTAGTCAGCATCTTCTTCAACTGGAGAAAAGCTTCGTCCGCCTTGTGGTTCCACTCGAAAAAAGTGGTCTTCTTCATGAGCTGGTATAAGGGGAGAGCTTTCTCGCCCAGCCGACTGATGAATCGGCTGATGGACGTCAAGCAGCCGGTGAACTTTTGCACGTCCAGCAGTCAGCTGGGTACCTCCATCCTCTCAGTGGCCTTGATCTTTACAGGGTTGCAGTCTATGCCGCGTTCAGAGACCAGGAAGCCAAGGAGTTGGCCGGCTGGTACTCCGAAGACGCACTTCTCAGGGTTGAGCTTGATCTGGAATCGGCGCAGGTTCTCAAAGGTCTCCTTGAGGTCTTCCAGCAGTGTTCCATGCTTTTCCGTCTTCACCACCACATCGTCCACGTAGACGTGGGCGTTTCTGCCGAGTTGCTTAAGGAGGCACTTCTGCATGCAATGCTGAAAGGTGGCGCTGGCATTCCTCAAGCCGAACATCATGGTGAGGTAGCAGAAGGCTCCAAACGGCGTGATGAAGGTGGTCTTCAGTCTGTCAGCCGGGTTCAGCTTGATCTGGTGATATCCTGAATATGCATCCAAAAAGCTCAACAACTCGCATTCGGCTGTGGAATCTATCACCTGATCAATTCTTGGTAAAGCAAATGGGTCCTTGGGGCAAGCCTTGTTGAGGCTTGTGTAGTCAATACACATTCGCCACTGCTTGTTCTTCTTCAGTACCAGGACCGGGTTGGCTAGCCACTCTGGAAAGAATACTTCCATAATGAAGCCAGCTGCTAGGAGTCGGGCTATCTCTTCTCCGACAACTCTTCTCTTTTCTTCTGATAGGCGGCGCAAGGGCTGCCTGACCGGCTTTGCATCAGATCGGACATGTAACTTGTGCTCTGCGAATTCCGTCGGCACACCTGGCATGTCTTTGGGGGACCATGCGAAGATGTCCCGATTCTCATGGAGGAAATCGACGAGCTCGCCTTCCTATTTGCTGTTGAGGTTTGCGCCTACGACATCGTACCTCTCTGGGTGCTCCGGATCCAAGGGTATCTTCTTTGTCTCCTTGGCCGGCTTGAACGAACCCTCAGCCTCCGACTCCTTTGGGTTAGGCGACACCTCTAGCTGCTTGCCGGCCATCGCCACAGCCCGGTCAAGGAGCCGCTTCTCGGCCGTGATCACCAGGGACTCGGCCAGCCGACTACTCTCAGCCGCACAGGCAGACGACTTCCGGTAGTCGCCGGCTATGGTCAGAATCCCCCTGGAACTGGGCATCTTCATTTTGAGGTAGGAGTAGTGGGGGACCGCCATGAACTTGGCCAGGGCGGGTCGGCCAAGTAATGCATGCTATGGGCTCTCGAGGTCCACCACCTCAAAGCAAACTGACTCTCGGCGGAAGTGATCTTTTTCTCCAAAGAGGACGTCCATCAGGATCTTGCTGATTGGTGAGCAGGAAAGACCAGGAACAATGTCGTGGAACACAGTCCAGCTGTTCTGAAGCTGTCTTTGCTTGATTCCTAACTTCTCCATGATGTCCTTATACAGGATGTTGATGCTGCTGCCACCGTCTATCAGAACTCGTGAGAAACGAGCAGCTCGTCTATCCGTGGCAAAGGTGGCATCCAAGACCAAGGCATAAGAGCCCGGACTCGGCATCACCTCTGGGTGATCAGCCCTGCTCCAGCTGATAGGCTTCTCGGACCAGTGCATGAACTCTGGCGTCTCTGATGCTACTGCATTCACCTCTTGTCGCTGCAGCCGCCTGCTGCGTCGATCATCAGCCATGCTGGTAAATATCACGTAGGCTCCGTGCTCTTCGGGGTACTCGTCTTGTACTGCACCGACTGGCCTGACAGCCGGCTGCTGGGGCGGAGGCAGAGGCTGCTGCCCAGCAGGCGGGGGAGGTAGGAGGCCGTCTCCTTTGGCGATCCTGGTGAGCCAGTGGGACTTCCGGGTGGTGTGATTCGACGGCTTCGCGCCGCTATGGAACTTGCAAGGACCATCCAGAGTCTGCTCGTATGAGAAAGCCGGCAACCAGTTGGGCTTGCCACCTTTCTGTCGCTTGGGTGGAGGCTGCCCATCCGGCTGCTGGTCTTCAACTATCGCGACCTGCCGGCTGCTGGAAGCCGACTGCGGGGCCTTGCGCTTGTGGTCGTTCTGCTGTTGCCACCGACTGGCGTCTCCTGCCAGAGTTCTAGGAGCCTGAGGGGCCACTTTGCCAATCGCGCTAACTTGAATCTCCGCCTTCATGGAGGAGTCGGCCGTGGCATACTTGTCTGCTATGATCAGCAGCTCGTCGAGGGTTTCCGGCTCGTCGCAGAGGAGCTTGTGCTTGAGGAGGGTGCCTTCTCTGCACCCGGCGGTGAAGTACTCGATAGCCTGCACCTCATGCACGCCCTCACAGGAGTTCCGAAGCTCGGCCCAACGCGTGAGGTAGTCGCGAGTCGACTCATTGGGGCCTTGCATGCACAAGGAAAGCTGACGAGGCTTGGGGGGACGCTTGTACGTGCTTGTGAAGTTGTGGACGAATGCATTGGTGAAGTCGACCCAGCTGTTGATGCTGCGGGGCTTCAGGCTGTTCAGCCATGTCCGGGCCGTGCCCTAGAGCATGAGCGGAACGTATTTTACGGCGACACGCTTGTTGCCGTTCGCTATGTTGACAGTCGTGGAGTAGTCAACCAGCCAGTCCTCCGACTTCACGGAGCCGGTGTACTTGGGCGTGTCTCTTGGGAGCGTGAACCCTTTGGGAAAGGGCTCGTCTCGAATGCGGGGCCCGAAACATGGCGGACCCAACTCGTCTTCTTCTTCCAGCGCCAAGGATCGGTGAAGTCGGTCGATCCGGTGGCGGGCGTCATTTTCTCCGACTCCCTCCCGGCGGCCAAGGCGGTCGCCGAGAGTTGGATGGTCAACAGGCGGCGGGGAGACTCGCCTTTCCTTGCGAGGAGGAGGAGGCAGACAGTCGCCCCGTCGTTCCACTGCTCTCGGGCGGCCGTCTTGGTCGCGCCCTATGGTAATGTGAGTCCGACTGTGGCTGACAGCCGGACCCTTGTCTTTCCTTCCTCGGTCGCCGCCAGTCGGCGTCTGAGACGTCGCGCCTTGATCTCGGCGTGGAGGCAGGTCGTCGTTTTGTCGCTGCGGCGCCTCTGTGCGCCAGCCAGCCTCGTTCTGTGCGGCAGCCGCGTCGAGGAGCCGCTGGACTCGCTCCATCATCAGGCAGCGCTCTTCGCCCTCGAAGTTGTCCAGCTCGTCCGCTGCCACCTGGGCGGCTCGAATGTTCTCCGCAGGCGTGGCGTACACAGGGCGATTTGCCCCGAACAGGTTGGCGATGGCCACGCCGCGCTGCTGGACCGTGCCAAGGCGGCTAGGCCCAGCTGGGGCTGGCGAGCCACCCACAGCACGATCCATCTCACGCTGGTAGGCTTCTGACAAGCGTCTCATGCTAGCCAGCTTCTTCGCGCCTTCGATGAGCTGAAGGCGGCGCGCCTCCAACGTCTCTGCGTCAGCGTCTTCCGAAATGGGCGCAGTCAGGTCTTGCAGTGCCGCGCCAAGTGGGTCATGTGCTCCTCCGCCGGGAGGCTCGTCATGACCAATGACGAGCACCTCGGTGACGGTGCTTCCGTCGCTCTCCGCGCGAGGGAGAGGCTCGTCGTAGACCACCACGTTGGTGGGGAATGCGTCGAGCGACGCGGTGTCGGAGTCGACCAGCATCGAGTCGGTGGAGCCTACAGACTCCAAGTCCACGGCATGCTCGCCGGCGACGTGGAGTTGGTCGAGGAGGCCCGCGAGGAGGCTCTCGGGGCCGCCCATGCATGCGTTGGATGCAGGTTCGTCGGAGAGGCGAACCTCACCGACAAGATCGGCGAGGCAGCTGGCTGCGCAGGCGATCTCAATGTCGTGCAGCGCGTCAGCACAAACTCCGTCTGGCGTGCCGGGCTGGCTGCGCTCGCCAGGGAGAAAAAGGGTTCCCGTCCAGAGCAGGTCTCCGGACGATGGTGCACCAGGCCCCACGGTGGGCACCAAAAGTCGGGGGTTGGGTGCGACATATGCCAAAGGATGGCTTATCATGGTGGGGGCGAGTAGAACATCGCCAGTGCCTGGAAACGGGATAAGGCGAAGACATGCACGCCGGCGAATCTTACCCAGCTTCAGGGCTCTCCGGGGAGATAATACCCCTACTGCTGCTCTACGGGGTCTCCGCATGATCACTATGGCAAAGTGTTTACACGATTGCTCCTCAAGCTGTTTCCTGGAGGTAGGAGAAGGCAAGGCTAGCTCTCTCCTTCCTATACGATCTGGTCTAGTGCTCATGGATTCCATCCCTTTGCATGGATGCCCTGGGGGGTTTATATAGGCCTACCCCCCAGGGGTACAATGGTAATCCGGCTGGGTGCGGGCCCAGCCGTCAGTCTCTTTGGCCGCCGTCTTATCTGCCGACTCCTGGGCCCGCCGACTGGTGGGCCCTGCCGACTGGCTCGGTGTGGAGCCGACAGGCCGCGTCCGCCGCGGGCGGGTCTTGCCGGCTGCGGATTACTGTAGCCGTGCCTCTAATGATGCAGGCTCGGTCATGAGGTCGTGGCGACAGCTCCGCCGTCTGGCGGACGATCACTATGGCCACTACTTGTCGTGTCTGATTAATGGCGCGTGGAGCCCGTAGGAGGGGCCGGCCGACTTCTGGTGGCCGACTCCCATCCGGGCCGACTGGTGGTGCTTTCGCCGTCTTTCATACGCCCGCCGACTGGTGGGACCCATCATCCCTGGGTCGTACCAGCAGGCCGTCGTAGGCACAGGGCTCCGCCCCCTGGGGCTGACGTCAGGGCCGGCATGGCAATAGTGTCGCGCCGCGCGGAGATCTTCGCGCGTACGGCGTACTGTAGCCACACCTGCCCTTGGAAAAGGGGTGGGGGTGGACCTTACTATGGCCACTCCCCGTCCCGTCCCTCTTTATGAGGGCATGGGGGTTGTTGGCGTCGCGGGCCGACTCCCCAAGGCCGGCTTCTCTGAAAGTCGCTAGTCAGGAGTCGGCTCATCCTGAAGTCGTCCCTGGAACTTGGCCGTGAGTGGGCAGTCGGCCGCCTCGCCGCCGACTCTCAGAAAACAGCTCTTCATCCTGGGGTCTCGAGGGGCGCAGTCTGCCTCAATGTCTTGAAAGGTTCTGGGCCTGGGTTAGCCTACCCGTGGCCCATTACTCCGACAGGTGGTACCGGCTTACGCTGAGATCCCAACCGTCTTAAGGCATCGGCTGCTTCGTTCTTTCTGCGGTCAATGTGTTCCACTTGATAACCCTTAAAATCCCCCGCAACAGCGTCGACCTCGCGGCGATAAGCCGCCATGAGAGGATCCTTGGAATCCCACTTGCCTGACACCTGTTGAGCCACCAAATCTGAATCGCTAAGGCACCGTACCCGGCTCAGACTCATCTCTTTAGCCATTCGAAGACCATGGGGCAAGGCTTCATATTCTATTGCGTTGTTAGTACAAGGAAACATCAATTGCAACACATAACAAAACTTGTCACCTCGAGGAAAAGTTAAAAAAACTCCAGCCCCCGAGCCTTCCAACTGTCTGAACCCATCAAAGTGAATCGTCCAATATGTGTTGTCTGGTTTCTCCTCTGGCATCTGCAACTCTATCCAGTCATTAATGAAGTCAACCAGCGCTTGAGATTTGATCGCAATACGTGGCACATACTTCAAACCATGAGACCCAAGTTCAATAGCCCACTTGGCGACTCGTCCCGTGGCTTCTCTATTTTGAATAATGTCTCCTAGAGGAGCAGAGCTAACCGCAGTGATTGGGTGACCCTAAAAGTAATGTTTGAGCTTCCGGCTTGCCATGAACACCCAATAAATGAGTTTCTGCCAATGTGGATATCTTTGTTTAGATTCAATGAGCACCTCACTGACATAGTAAACCGGTCGTTGGACCGGATGTTCCTTGACAACCTCCTTGCGCTCCACAACAATGGCCACACTGACAGCACGTGAGTTAGCATCCACATACAACAACAATGACTCTTTCTCAACCGGAGCAGCAAGAACTGGCGGCTCAGCGAGTTGTTTCTTCAGATCCTCAAAAGCAGAGTTAGCAGCATCACTCCAGACAAAGTTATCCACCTTCTTCATCATTTGATATAAAGGCATTGCCTTTTCCCCTAACCAACTTATGAACCGGCTTAAGGCTGCGACGCAACCCGCCAACCGCTGAACGTCATTGATGCACGCCAGTTTAGCCAGAGATGTAATTGCCTTAATTTTCTCCGGGTTAGCCTCAATACCTCTGTTAGACACCAAAAAACCCAAGAGTTTACCAACTGGGACTCCAAAAACACATTTGGCCGGGTTAAGCATCATCTTGTAGACCCAGAGGTTATCAAAGGTCTCCTTCGGATCAGTTACCAAGGTTTCCTTCTCTCTGGATTTCACCACTATGTCATCCACGTAAGCATGAACATTACGCCCAATCTGACTGTGAAGGCAATTCTGTACACATCGTTGATAAGTCTTCGAGGCACTTTTCAGCCCAAAAGGCATAGACACATAGCAGAAGGCTCCAAACGGAGTGATGAAAGCTGTCTTCTTCTGGACCTTAATTGCCATCTTGATCCGATGATAACCCGAATAGGCATCCAAAAAGCTCAAACGCTCGCAACCCGCCGTAGCATCAATGATCTGATCAATATGAGGGAGGGCAAAAGGGTCAGCAGGACAAGCCTTGTTTAAATCGGTGTAATCCACACACATATGCCAGGTGCCGTTCTTTTTTAGTACAAGCACCGGGTTAGCCAACCACTCCGGGTGAAAAACTTCAACAATGAACCTGGCTGCCAAGAGCCGGGCCACCTCTTCTCCAATCGCCTTGCGCCTTTCCTCATTAAACCATCGAATAAACTGCCTGACTGGCTTAAATCTCAGATCAATATTGAGAGTGTGCTCAGCGAGTTCTCTCAGGACACCCGGCATGTTAGAAGGCTTCCATGCAAAGATGTCCCGGTTCTCACGGATGAACTCGATGAGCGCTCTTTCCTATTTTGGATCTAAGTTGGCACTGATAATGAACTGTTTGGATGAGTCGCTAGGCACAAAATCAACTGTCTTAGTGTCATCAGCTGACTTGAATTTCAACACCGGTTCATGCTCCGTAGTTGGTTTCTTCAAAGACGTCATGTCTGCCGGGTCAACATTATCTTTATAAAACTTTAATTCCTCTGTTGCACAAACAGACACAGCATAAGAAGCATCACCTTCTTCACATTCCAGGGCTATTTTTCGGCTTCCATGTACTGTGATGGTGCCTTTATAACCCGGGCCATGAACTTGGCATAGGCCGGCCATACAAACAGGGCATGATATGGGCTTTTGATTTTAACCACTACAAAAGTTAACTTCTCAGCCCTAGAATCATATTCATCCCCAAAGGCTACTTCTAGCTCAATCTTTCCAACTGGGTATGCCGACTTACCAGGTACAACACCATGAAAAATAGTGTTGGACTATTTAAGACTCTTGTCAGTCAATCCCATGCGACGAAATGTCTCATAATAGAGGATGTTGACGCTACTGCCTCCGTCCATGAGCACCTTAGTAAACTTATATCCACCAACCCGAGGCGCCACCACCAAAGGCAAGTGACCTGGATTATCAACCTGGGGAGGGTGATCCTCCCTACTCCACACAATAGGTTGTTCTGACCATCTCAAATAACGTGGAACCGCCGGCTCAACAGTGTTTACAGCCCTCTTATGAAGTTTCTGGTCCCTCTTGCACAAACTAGTGGTAAATACGTGGTACTGGCCACTGTCCAGCTGTTTTGGGTTACTCTGATACCCGGACTGCTGCTGTTGTTGCTGTTGATTACTTTGGCCAGACTGCTGATTATAACCACCTTGGTTACTCGGATAGCCCTGGCCGTGAAAACCGCCTCCGCCTGAGCCGACGCCCAGGCCATGAAAGCCGCCTCCGCCTGAATCGCCGCCAGGACCATGGTTACCATCAAACATGTTGGAATTTTTAAATGCCTTCATGATCGTACAGTCCTTCCACAAATGGGTGGCTGGCTTCTCCCGGGTGCCGTGTCTAGGACAAGGTTCATTCAGTAGTTGCTCCAGGGTGGGACCTGACCCGCCTGACCGAGGAGGTGGCCTCCCCTTGCGCCATTGGTTTTTGCCCTATGTATTGGTGTTAGCCACAAACTCGTCAGCCTTATGTTTATTACCTCCTTGATTCGCTGGGTTATGCTAGTGACCCTTGCCATTGCCATTCTTTTTTCCCTTCCCTGCCTTCTCTTCATCAGACGTGGGATCCTTGGTACTATCTGAATCAGCATACTTGACCAGAGCCGCTGAGGGAGTCCTGGATTAGGGGGTGTTCGGGTAGCCGTACTATACCTTCAGCCGGACTCCTGGACTATGAAGATACAAGATTGAAGACTTCGTCCCGTGTCTGGATGGGACTTTCCTTGGCGTGGAAGGCAAGCTTGGCGATGCGGATATTCAAGATCTCCTACCATTGTAACCGACTCTGTGTAACCCTAAACCTATCCGGTGTCTATATAAACCGGAGGGTTGTAGTCCGTAGGTAATCAACCCCATATACAACTATCATACCATAGGCTAGCTTCTAGGGTTTAGCCTCCTTGATCTCGTGGTAGATCTACTCTTGTACTACCCATATCATCAATATTAATCAAGCAGGACGTAGGGTTTTACCTCCATCAAGAGGGCCCGAACCTGGGTAAAACATCGTGTTCCCTGCCTCCTGTTACCATCCGGCCTTGACGCACAGTTCGGGACCCCCTACCCGAGATCCGCCGGTTTTGACACCGACATTGGTGCTTTCATTGAGAGTTCCTCTGTGTCGTCGCCTTTAGGCCCGATGGCTCCTTTGATCATCAACAACGATACGGTCCAGGGTGAGACTTTTCTCCCCGGACAGATCTTCGTCTTCGGCGGCTTCGCTCTGCGGGCCAATTCGCTCGGCCACCTGGAGCAGATCGAAAGCTATGCCCCTGGCCATCAAGTCAGGTTTGGAAGCTTAAACTACACGGCTGACATCCGCGGAGACTTGATCTTCGACGGGTTCGAGCCACAGCCAAGCGCACCGCACTATCTCGAGGGGCATGATCTAGCTCTGCCTCCGGACAGTGTCCTGGAGGCCACACACGCATCGGTTCTGACCCCTAACTCGGAGCCTATTTCGCCAATCGAGGATGAGCGGTTGGACGTCACCTCGGGGGCTTCGATCTCAAAGGCGATCGAGCCAAACGCTAGCCCCGCACTCTGCGTGATCCGTGACTCCGAGGATCCGGACTCCCTTTCGGACTCCGAACCCCCCGCGCCCCTGCCAATCGAATCCGATTGGGCGCCGATAATGGAGTTCACCGCCGCAGACATCTTTCAGCATTCGCCTTTTGGCGACATCCTGAATTCTCTTAAGTCTCTCTCTTTATCAGGAGAGCCCTGGCCGGACTACGGTCAGCGAGGATGGGATACGGACGGCGAAGAAATTCAAAGCCCACCCACCACCCACTTGGTAGCCACTGTCGACAATTTAAACGACGTGCTCAACTTCGACTCCGGAGACATCGACAGCATGGATGACGATGCAGGAGATACCGACGAACCAACGCCCATAGGGCATTGGACAGCCACCTCATCTCACGATGTGTACATGGTGGATACCCCTAAAGGAAGCGACAACGAGGAAAAATGGGATGGGACGGGAGATCGACCCCCCGAAAAGCAATCAAAGCGTCGGCATAAACGACGACCCAAGCCCCGCCTTGACAAAAACCCAGCCATAGAGCAGGACGAGCCGGTAGACGACGAGCAGGCCTTAGAGCAACCATCCGAACAGGGCAACACAGATAGAGAAACCGGACATCCCTCCTCCGGCGAAAACGGCATTCCGGACGACCTCACGCCAAATAAACCTACGGAGCAGAAGAATCTCCATGAGAGGCTCGTTGCAACTGCACGCAGCCTAAAAAAGCAGAAGCGGAAGCTAAAAACAGCGGAAGATGCACTCCGGATTAGATGGAGCAAAGTAATCAATACCACAGATAAGTACGGCGACAGTCGCCGCACTAAAAGCTATCCGAAAAGAAAGCTACTGCCTGAATTCGACGAAGAGGCCCTAGAGCCCCCGCATTCAAAAAAATGAAAAAGCCACACGGTCGGATAGACGACCCCATAAAGCGGCAAGCGGTGCCGCACCTAAATCGGCATGCGACCCACTTAAGGATTCGCATCATGGCCCAGTCAGGTCCATTTATGGGCCAAGAAAGCAAGCTCTCGTAAGCAACGCTATGAAGCCATCATCAGAACCCGACACACCCAAATACAGGGGCGCCGCACACCCCCTATGTTTCACCGATGAGGTCCTGGACTATGAATTCCCAGAGGGATTCAAACCCGTAAACATAGAGGCATATGATGGAACAACAGACCCTGGAGTTTGGATCGAGGATTATATCCTCCACATACACATGGCTAGAGGAGATGACCTCCACGCTATAAAATATCTACCCCTTAAGCTTAAAGGGCTAGCCCGGCATTGGCTTAAAAGCCTTCCCGAAAACACAATTGGAAGCTGGGAAGAGCTCGAGGATGCTTTCCGAGCAAACTTTCAAGGGACCTATGTCCGCCCTCCGGATGCAGACGATCTTAGTCACATAATTCAACAACCCGGAGAATCAGCTCGGCAGTTCTGGAATAGATTCCTCACTAAAAAGAATCAGATAGTCGACTGTCCGGATGCCGAAGCCTTAGAAGCTTTCAGGCATAACGTCCGAGACGAATGGCTCGCCAGGCACCTCGGCCAAGAAAAGCCAAGAACAATGGCCGCACTAACAAGCCTCATGACCCGCTTTTGTGCGGGGGAGGACAGCTGGTTGGCAAGGTGCAGCCCCAGCGACCCAAGTACATCCGAAACTAGGGATGGAAACGAAAAACCGCGACGCAACAAGGACCGTCGCTGGACTAAGGACAAAAGTCCGAAGAGCACGGCAGTCAATGCCGGATTCAAAGGCTCATGACAAAATCAGGAAAAATCGCCCCCCCCCCCCAGGATAACAGGGACGATCCATCCAACCTAAATAAAATCCTGGACAGGATATGTCAGATACACAGTACTCCCGGGAAGCCTGCTAACCATACCCACAGAGACTGTTGGGTTTTCAAACAATCCGGCAGACTCAATGCCGAACACAAGGGGCTCGACACACCAAGCGAAGACGAGGACGAACCCCAAAAGCAGAGCACCAGGAAACAAAAGAACTTCCCACAAGAAGTAAAAACAGTGAACTCACTTCACATAACAAAACATGCGGCGCCCGTAAAGGTACGCACCACATGGCCCATCCCCAAAGGGTCCTGCCACTGGTTGTCAAAACCGATCATCTTCGATCAGCTAGATTATTCTAGGAATATCAAGAATGTAGGCTGGACTGCCTTGATACTCGATCCAATAATTGGCGGACTCCAGTTTTCAAATGTCCTTATGGACGGCGGCAGTGGACTAAACCTGATATATCAGGATACAATCCAGCACATGGGGATAAACCCAGCAAGAATCCACCGCAGCAAAACCTCCTTTCAAGGGGTAATACCGGGTCCGGACACCCATTGTATGGGTTTTCTCCGGCTCGAAGTCATATTCGGCTTTGCCGATAACCTCCGCCGCGAAAAGCTGACCTTCCATATCGTCCCGTTCTCAAGTCGCTATCAAGCACTACTGGGACACGAAGCTTTTGCTCGCTTTAACGCAATACCGCATTATGCATCTCTTACGCTTAAGATGCCCGGTCCATGAGGCATCATCTCTTTGAAGGGGAAGCACTAAAGTGCGCCTCCCCAAGCGGAGGACTGTGCGGCCGCTTTGACAGCCCCACAGCAAAATGGCCTCACTGGCCAAAAAACTTCGAAATAGGTCATTCAAGACCACGAACGCGGATAGACGAGTTCGGTGCAAAATTATCATTGATGCAGGCCTAGAAGCCATATACCCCCGCACTAGGGGCTCCACGCATATACAATAAGAGACAATAAAGCTCAATCTTATATATCTTACTTTATACTTTGCTTATTTTAAACTTTTTCGGCACGACCCGTTTTCAACTCAGTTCCTCTCTTTTACAGATGAACGTTGTGCGGCGCCTGTCCAGGATACGGCACAACGGAGACACAGGCGCAGACGTGCAGTAGGGACCCGTCCTAAAGGATTCTTTTTAGATTAAGACCCTACGTAAACCTTTTTTACTGTCTCTTGTTGCTACACATCCCCTGGTTTTTTCTTTCTGATATAACCAAGGAGGAGGCTGGCGTCTTGGCATGTGGCCACGTCAGAATTTTTGCACGTACCTGGACACTAGGGGCTTTTTTAATAAAGAGTGTTGTTTCGCCCGCACTCATAAAGACCGAACACCTTAGGGAGTGTTCGGCGTTGCGAGTTTTGGCATTATATGCATCAGCTCCGAATCATGATTTTGGTCAAATGTTGGGTTGCCCGGCTCCTGAGTTCGGCTACCTTACGTTCCGCTCTATCGGCTAAGGTAGCACCAGGAGAACTACTGCGATTGTGCCCCGGTTCGGCCGGGCGAGCACCTCAGTAGAGAAAGCCGAAAACGGACTGTCATGATGTAGCGTGAGACTGGTCAGCCACTCGATGACCTATCGGAATCTATCGGATTCCTCCGCTTTAACGAAGGGCCGCTTCTCGGTCAGGCACATACGCGCCCCGAACTCGGACGAGCGCAGTTGCCACCAAGGAGCTACCTAAATAGTCTCACTGTCAAACTCCTATGGCTAAGTGAAAGTGTTAAAGCATTATAGTCCGGTTGCCTGGCCCGCTGCGCTATCACCTCCTTTGTAGGACCAAGACATTGGGTTAAGTGTGAAAATGCGTCTTCTGCGAGCACCCCCGCACTATGTGCGTGGGGGCTGAAGCCAACGACTGCCATCTTTCAGATTCTATATATATATATATATATATATATCTTAAAACGGCCGCACAGGAGGTGTTCCCAATACTTGGAGGCACAAGTATAAAAAAGGCCACTACAGTTTATCAAAATATTACTTTATAATTACATATGCTATCATAACATAGCATCTTTCGGGCACTGCGTCTCTATTACACGAGCGCCTTCAAGAACTTCCTGAAAATAGTGCTCGGAGGGTACTCGGCTTTTGTCCGAATCTTGGGACGCAACAACGGTGGCCTCCATCTCTGCCCAGTATGTCTTAACACGGGCAAGAGCCATCCTAGCGCCCTCTATGCATGCTGACCTCTTCATTGCATTTATACGCGGCACCGCGTCAAGGAATTGCCGCACCAAGCTGAAATAACTCTTCGGCTCCGATCTCCCCGGCCACAGGTGACCCATGACGTACTTCATGGCGAGTCCAGACAACCTATTCAGTTCGGCCCATTGAGCCAAACAATCATCCACTGCCAGTGGACGCTCTGGATTGTGAAACTGCGACTAGAAAAGCTTTTCCACTTCGCGATCTTTCTGATCTCGAAAGTGTTCGGTCGCATCAGCAGCACTCGCTGCCAAGTCCAGATAGGTATCCTCCACACTCCACATCCGGTCCAATGGAGCAAACTTTGGATCACAAAATTTCCTTCGCAGCATAAAGGGCTTTCCAGCCGCAGTCTGTTCGGCCTGACGCAGCTCCTCCTTCGCAGCTCTCATCATAGAGCGAGCGTCCTTGGCATCGGCAACGGCCTTCTCTAAGTCCATCTGTCTCGCCCGGTCTTCTTTCTCAAGAAGTTTGCAACGGTCTGCAGCGCTCTTTAACTTCTCGGCCATCTCGGCCATCTCTTCTTTGCTTCGACAGTGAGCAGCCTGTTCGGCTCTCAGCTCTTCAAGGGCCTTCTCGGCAGCCGCATCGCTTTTTCTGGCTTGCTCCTTAGCTCGGGCAAGTTCTGCCCTAAGATTCTCCACGGCGGCCGTACCATCTGCGTCAAGCACACACATTGTAAGACACTGGCATGAAGCTCCTCTTACCTGATGCCGCCCGAAGAATTACATACCTTGAGCCTCATCAAGCCGCTTGTTGACAAGCGCGATGTCGGCATCTGCCACATCCAGTTGCCGCTTTAGTTCGGCCACATCATCAGTTCGGCTTGATTCCGGACACCTCGCCACCTACATTCAAAGGCGACATCTTAGACCCGGGATTATGATCCTCTGCGTGCCATTATTTCTTGACAATGCGCAGAGTCTCAGGGGCTACTATCTACACAGGGCGCATCTTACTTATGCGCAACTGACAAAAGTGTACATTATCTAACGTACCTCAAAACCCGTCAGTAAACTTTTGAAGGCCTCATGCAATCCGCTTTCTGCGGATGAAATCCTTTCAATCACCGTGCCCATCAATGCACGGTGCTCCTCTGAGATAGAAGCTCGCCCCAGCAGAATCTTTAGCTCCTCCGGCCGAGCACCAGACGGTGCCGGACTTGTCCTATGGCCTCTTTCGAAGGCCGGACGCGGAGAGCCTTGGGAGGCCACATAGCTGTCTTCCGCCCCTGCCGGATTCAGAGAAACCCTCCGCGACGACACCTCAGGGTCGCCCGCCTTGCTAGGCGGTACGGCAGGGGGAGGCGTCCCGCTCTCCATCATCTCCGGAAGAAGATCCCCTGAAGACGAGCTCTGCTGAGAAGGGCTAAGGTCCGAGCTACAAGGTAAAATTTCGGTTAATCTTCTCAGACATAAATCAAGGATTTCTCTCATCCCTCAAAAGGAAAACCTCTCTCTACTTATGGCTCGCTGGAGGGCTGATCCCTTTGAGGGCGTAGTTCGGCCGAGGAACTCCCCGGTGTCGGACCCTCTAACGAGGATTTTCTCCCCCGCTTCGGGGCCATGGTCTCCGGGTCGTCAGAGGCGGCCCTCTTCTTCCCCTTGGGAGAGGAATTGTCGGTTCCTCCCTTCGGAGCAGCCTCCTTCGAGGAGGCCATAGTTCCCTTGTCCTTCCCATTACTTCCCTCCAAAGGCATTATCTTCAACATCCTGACAAGCACGGGATCCGGCCTGGTTTCGGGAAGGGGAGCCGGACACCTGATCAGCTTTGCCTTCGCTATCCACTCCTGTTTAAAAGGACAGCTCTTTTAGGGGCAAGTTTATGACGATTATATGGATAGTAGGTCCGGGCACAAGGTTACTTACTTGGGTATCCGGGCGATTGCAGCTTAGGCCTGCGTCCTCGGTCAAATCCGGACACATCATTTGTGATCCAAAGAACAATTTATACATCTCCATGGGCGTTGCGCCCATAAAATGCTGGAGAGCTCGTGGTCCCTCCGGATTAAACTCCCACGGACGAAGGGATCGATGTTTGCCGGGCAGTGTTCGGCGAATTAGCATGACCTGCGTCACCTTGACCAGGTTGAGGTCTCTTTCTAAGAGATCCCTGATGCGGCCCTGCAACAAGGGCACGTCTTTGGATAACCCCCAATCTAATCCTTTGTTGACCCATGACGCTAGCCGTGATGGGGGACCCGAGCGAAAGGCAGGAGGCGCCGCCCACTTGGCGCTCCTGGGAGCGGTAATATAGAACCATTCTCGTTGCCACAAGCCGAGCTCCTCTTGAAAAGAGCCCTCGGGCCATGGAGCATCAGCATTCTTACTTATGACAGCGCCTCCGCACTCTGCGTGCTGTCCCTCGATCACCTTCGGCTCCACTCCAAAAGTCTTGAGCCATAATCCGAAGTGAGGAGTAACACGGAGGAACGCTTCGCACACAATGATGAATGAGGAAATGTGGAGGATGGACTCCGGAGCTAACTCATGAAATTCCAGCCCATAATAAAACAGCAGCCCCCTCACGAAGGGATCCATCGGGAAGCCTAACCCCCGAAGGAAGTGAGACATGAACACTACGCTCTCACCGGGCTGGGGACTGGGAATAGCCTGCCTTTGAGCAGGCAACCTATGCGGAATTTTGGCGGTCAAGAACTTAGCCTCTCTCAACTTTAGCATGTCCTCCTTCGTGACGGAGGAGGGCATCCATCGGCCTTGAAGGTCGGAACCGGACATTGTCGAAGGTCCGAAGCGCCTGGAATCTGGAGCCTAGGGTGTTGGAACTCGAGGCGACGGGCGAACTCGTTTGAGATTGGAAAAAGGAGTAAGGCCTTGGTCTCTTTATAAGAGGTTGAATACCAGGAGCCCTCCCCGTAACCGTTTGGGACTCGCCTTTAATCGAGAAAACATGCTAACGGGCACGATTGGGTTACCCACGTCCGTATTGATGAGAATCCCGTAAAAGGGAGGCACACGGTCTCTTCTTTGACAAGACGTGCCAAGGAAACCGCCTCGCAAAACACGCTGAGGTGGAAAAGTGAAAATGATTCGAGTAAAGGACTTGGCTATAGTGTGATGACGCACTACGGAATACGTCAGCAGATTTGATTTGTGTTAATATTATTCTCTCTATGGCAATATGTGGAAGCTTATTTTGCAGAGCCGGACACTACTCTTGGTGTTTACAATCTTCTATGAAGGACTTGGAGGAGGAACCCGCCTTGCAATGCCGAAGACAATTTGCGCGCCGGACTCGTCGTCATTGAAGCCTGGTTCAGGGGCTATTGAGGGAGTCCTGGATTAGGGGGTGTTCAGGTAGCCGGACTATACCTTTAGCCGGACTCCTGGACTATGAAGATACAAGATTGAAGACTTCGTCCCGTGTCTGGATGGGACTTTCCTTGGCATGGAAGGCAAGCTTGGCAATGCGGATATTCAAGATCTCCTACCATTGTAACCGAACCTGTGTAACCCTAACCCTATCCGGTGTCTATATAAACCGGAGGGTTGTAGTCCGTAGGCAATCAACCCCATATACAACTATCATACCATAGGCTAGCTTCTAGGGTTTAGCCTCCTTGATCTCGTGGTAGATCTACTCTTGTACTACCCATATCATCAATATTAATCAAGCAGGACGTAGGGTTTTACCTCCATCAAGAGGGCCCGAACCTGGGTAAAACATCATGTTCCCTGCCTCCTGTTACCATCCGGCCTTGACGCACAGTTCGGGACCCCCTACCCGAGATCCGCCGGTTTTGACACCGACAGCCGCCATCAACTGGCCCATGTCATGACAATCACGCTTGAGCCGCCCCAGCTTCTGCTTCAGAGGTTCAAAACGGCAATTTTTCTCCAACATTAAGACCGTAGAGCCGGCATCCATCTTATCAGATGAATGTATTATCTCCTTGACCCGGCGCACCCAATGGGTCATGGACTCACCCTCCTCTTGCTTATAGTTGGTCAAGTCCATGATTGACATGGGTTGCTTATAGGTGTCCTTGAAGTTCTGAATGAACCGAGCTTTTAATTCCGCCCATGAGTCGATCGAGTTGGGTGGCAACCCTTTCAACCAAGTGCGAGCTGTTCCATCCAACATCATAGTGAAATATTTAGCCATTGTCGTCGCTGACCTCCAATAGCTCCATCGCCATCTCATAACTCTCAATCCATGCCCCAGGCTGCAAGTCGCCCATGTAATTAGGCACTTTACGAGGCCCCTTAAAATCTTTTGGCATGCGCTCATTACGTAGAGCCGGCACCAGGCAAGGGACACATCCTGTCCTTGTGGCCACTCTTGCCTCGACAGAGGTTGCTGGATAAACCAAAAAAGTCTGATGAGCCGCCTGCTAAGCTGCCAGTTGAACCGCCTGCTCGGCCTCCTGATGGATCATCTCCTGATCCGCCAAGTTAAAAGCTCCGTCCTGCGCCAGGTCATGCATGCGCGGTTGGTTACGGCGTTGGGCATTGCTTGACATAGCCGCTGAATCCATATGCCTTCTATAGCTCGGGCTCCGGCTTGGGCGAGGGGTTGATCGAATGGATACTGTCTCGACTATAAGAATACCCATCCTGCTGCGCCAGGGCTGTCTGAAGAAGTTCCCTGACCCTTTGTGTTTCGATTGCCGTTGGAGAGTCGCCTTCCATTGGGAGAGCCGCCATACGGGCCGACGTAGCAATTAAATTCTCCAAAGGGTTAGAGAAGTGACCTGGTGGTACTGGCGTGTAATGAGGCGGAGCTGTATTCACACGGGATGGTACCATGGCCCTTGGCTGAGCTGGCGCCCCGCCCTGGGTGTTGTGATCCGGTTTGCCTCCGACGGGTTGCTGGGACCGGCCCTGGGTGTGTGGAAAAGGTTCCTGGGATCGTAAGCCAGAGGCAGACGTGACTGAGTTTTCTGGTGTCTTCTCCTCATGACCTCGTTTGATGCGTTCAGATCCACCGAGAGCCAGAAAGTCTCCGCTTGAAGCTGCTGAGCACAAGCATCCAAAGCCGCCCGCTCTGCAGCCATCCTGACTTCTTCTGCTGCTACATTTTCCTTGGCCTGTGCCATCTCTTCGCGTAGTTGTGCCACCTCCGTGTCATGCTGAGCCTTATCTGCCGGCTCCACTACAGCAGTCAACAGAGCTGTCATCTTATCCATGAGGTCCATTAGTACATGAGCTGGAGGGCGCGCGGGGTCTCCTGACCCGGCCGCTGCCGACCCGTTGGTTATTGCTGCCGCAGCCGTAGAGTTCTGCCCGGGTTGAGTGCCAGCCATGAAGACTCCAGCTCGATTCGACGGCTCAGAGGGGTCCGGAATACTGCTGCCGTCGGAACAGCCCCCAAGCATGCCATCTTGTAGCTGATACAAAAAATCTGTCTCACCTGTTGACGACGCAGCGTCAGAACAGATGGCTGTCTCACCACCATCTGTCGATCCTTCAGAAAACTCCCCTCCATTGATGCAACCCACGAAGGCGCGCCTCACGGCAGGTTGAGCCCGGGCAGGTCTCGCTCGCTGAGCCATCTCGATGAGGTCGGTGCAGATGTCCGGCTCAAGGCCCGGCTCGCCGATCCGGCTAATGAAGATGTGGATTCCGCCGAAGGGGACCCGGTACCCGTACTCGATTGAGCCGGTGTTGGGACCCCAGCCTTCATCGTCAATGTAGAGCTTGCCGCGACGACTCTTGGTCATCCGGCCCACAGCGTATCCCTTGAGCCCTTCAAAGTTGCCCTGCAAGAACTCAAATCCACCGTGCGCTGGCCCCATGGTGGGCGCCAACTGTCGTGGAATTGTCACGGCAGATGTCCTAGCGAAAGGACTTAGTCATAGGGCCATTGCAACTAGGAAGCTTAAAGGGGTTAATCGGGACAAAGGACATGAGAGGTTTATACTGGTTCGGCCCCTTACGATGAAGGTAAGACCTAGTCCAGTTGATGTTGTATTGCTAGGTTTTGATGACCAAGGAGCGAATCCGCTAGCTTGGCTATCAATCTGTTGATTCTTGTCCTAAGCCACCGCCGGGTCGTCCCCTTATATACACGGGTTGACGCCTGGCGGCCTACAGAGTCCCGACCGGCTCATAAAACGTGTCCGGCTCGGTGACTTCTTTTATATGCCTTTCTTTACAAGTCTTTCTTTACATATGGCGGTTCACAATATTGGGCCTTAAGCTGCCTCTGGGCTTAGGCCTTCTATAAGTCTCAATAAGCTATCACCTTGAATATTACTGGGCTTCTTTTTGTAACCCGCCATTGGGGTTGACCCGGCCCCTCCTGGGCGGGTCATACCTGGTAGCTATATCCCCAACAATTCCCGTGTTTCCTCCTACTTGATGTCCCTCTCACCTACTCCTCCATCCACAAGACGCGAGCCCCTCGGTATGGACCCACCATCGTCGCATTCTTCACACGAGACTTACTAGGCGCACCCAAGGAGCAGCTTGCATGGAGATCCAAAGCGACCATGGCCATGACCCGTCTAGTGCTCGGCCACCAGCCAATGGGCCACTTCTTTGTGTGTGTACTATACTCTGCACATGCTCGCCACACACTCTCGCATGTCAGCAATGGCCTGGAAAGGAAAGTAGTCCTTCTATGGGTAAAGATTTTGGCCCTTTAGCTCCACGTAGCTACTAGCTCGCGCCTTGAACACCTTCAAGTCTCACAAGATGAAATTGATTTGCACGTCGAGCCTCCCCAGTTGGACCACCACCTCCGCTACGCCACCGGAGACATGCATCTTAAACACCATCATCCTGACCTCGCCGTACGCATCCTAAAGCCAACAATCAGGAGCCCCTCGATCTCTCTCCATGACCAACTGTTGCTTTGGCCCAATGCATTCACCTGCTACATCGACCAATGGCTGGTGGCGTGGCTGACATGCCGCCCATGCAGCCAGACATCATCATTCGAGCCCGACAAGCGCTTCCTGGCCGCAGATTTGAGGATGGGACGGGAGGTGTGGGACAAAGGCAATCGATGATGTTGAGCGGAAGATGGATTCGATGAAGAAAGTTCTATTGGAAATTAGACATGTGGGGGTCTAATTCTGTTGGTGGGGAAGCTAAACTCATCGAGATAGTCTCATTCAGCTCAGTTGTACCGCTCAGGTAGGGTGTCGGCCACGTCGACCATGAAAACTGAAGGAAATATGCCCTAGAGGCAATAATAAAGTTGTTATTTCTATTTCCTTATATCATGATAAATGTTTATTATTCATTCTAGAATTGTATTAACCGAAAACTTAGTACATGTGTGAATACACAGACAAACAGAGTGTCACTAGTTTGCCTCTACTTGACTAGCTCGTTGAATCAATGATGGTTATGTTTCCCAACCATAGACATGAGTTGTCATTTGATTAAAGGGATCACATCATTAGAGAATGATGTGATTGACTTGACCCATCCGTTAGCTTAGCATGATGATCGTTTAGTTTGTTGCTATTGCTTTCTCCATAACTTATACATGTTCCTATGACTATGAGATCATACAACCCCCGAATACCAGGGGAACACCTTGTGTGCTATCAAACGTCACAACGTAACTGGGTGATTATAAAGATGCTCTACAGGTGTCTCCAATGGTGTTTGTTGAGTTGGCATAGATCGAGATTAGGATTTTTCACTCCGTCTATTGGAGAGGTATCTCTGGGCCCTCTCGGTAATGCACATCACTATAAGCCTTGCAAGCAATATGACTAATGAGTTAGTTGTAGGATGCTGCATGATGACCCACAAGTATAGGGGATATATCATAGCCTTTTTGATAAGTAAGAGTGTCAAACCCATAGAGGAGCAGAAGGAAATGATAAGCGGTTTTCAGCAAGGTATTCTTTGCAAGCACTGAAATTATCGGCAATAGATAGTTTAGTGATAAGATAATTTGTAACGGGTAGCAAGTAATAAAAGTAAATAAGGTGAAGCAAGATGGACCAATCCTTTTTGTAGCAAAGGACAAGCCTGGACAAACTCTTATATAAAGGAAAGCGCTCCCGATGACACATGAGAATTATCATCAAGCTAGTTTTCATCACGCTCATATGATTCGCGTTCGGTACTTTGATAATTTGATATGTGGGTGGACCGGTGCTTGGGTACTGTCCTTCCTTGGACAAGCATCCCACTTATGATTAACCCCTATTGCATGAATCCGCAACTAGAATAGAAGTATTAAGGTAAACCTAACCATAACATGAAACATATGGATCCAAATCAGCCCCTTACGAAGCAATTCATAAACTAGGGTTTAAGCTTCTATCACTCTAGCAACCCATCATCTACTTATTACATCCCAATGCCTTCCTCTAG
The DNA here is from genome assembly GCF_056163025.1 of Triticum urartu. Lineage (NCBI taxonomy): Eukaryota > Viridiplantae > Streptophyta > Magnoliopsida > Poales > Poaceae > Triticum > Triticum urartu. The sequence continues at coordinate 635,561,638 of NC_141877.1, read as the reverse complement.
GCCCAAATAATGGTGAAGTCTCATGTAGTCAACGTTCACATGACACCACTAGAGGAGAGACAACATACATCTCATCAAAATATCGAACGAATACCAAATTCACATGACTACTTATAGCAAAACTTCTCACATGTCCTCAGGAACAACGTAACTACTCACAAATCATATTCATGTTCATAATCAGAGGGGTATTAATATGCATAATGGATTTGAACATATGATCTTCCACCAGATAAACCAACTAGCATCAACTATAAAGAGTAATCAACACTACTAGCAACCCACAGGTACCAATCTGAGGTTTGGATACAAAGATTGGATACAAGAGATGAACTAGGGTTTGAGATGAGATGGTGTTGGTGAAGACGTTGATGGAGATTGACCCCCTCCTAATGAGAGGATCGTTGGTGATGATTTCCCCCTCCCAGAGGGAAGTTTCCCGGGCAGAACAGCTCCGCCGGAGCCCTAGATTGGTTCCGCCTCGTGGCGGCGGAGTTTCGTCCCGTGAGCTAGCTTATGATTTTTTTTCCTCAACGAAATACTCCATATAGCCAAAGATGGGCATCAGAGGGCCACCAGGAGGCCCACGAGGCAAGGGGGCGGGCCCAGGGGGTAGAGCACGCCCCCCACCCTCGTGGATGGTGGGTGGCCCCCCTCTGGTACTTTCTTGGCTCAGTATTTTTTATATATTCTGAAAATAATTCATGTGGAGTTTCAGGACTTTTGGAGATGTGCAGAATAGGTCTCTAATGTTTGCTCCTTTTCCAGCCCAGAATTCCAGCTGCCGACATTCCCCCTCTTCATGTAAACCTTGTAAAATAAGAGAGAATATGTATAAGTATTATGACATAATGTGTAACAACAGCCCATAATGCAATAAATATCGATATAAAAGCATCATGCAAAATGGATGTATCAACTCCCCCAAGCTTAGACCTCGCTTGTCCTCAAGCGAAAGCCGAAATTGAAAAATATGTCCACATGTTTAGAGATAGAGGTGTCGATAAAATGAAATACAGACATGAGGGCATCATGATCATTCTTAGAACAACACACACACACACATATATATATATATGTATGTATATATATTGTCTTGATAGGGGCTTATAGTTTTGCCTCCCAACTTTTTACCTCAAGGGTAATGTCAACAATAATAGTCCATGAAAACTCACATCCAATTAGTTATATATATCAGGATCTTTCCAACATATTGTGCTTGCCAAAGGATAAAATGTAAAAAGGAAAGGTGAAGATCACCATGATTCTTATATGAAGTATACGAAAAGAATAAAAGATAGGCCCTTCGTAGAGGGAAGCAGAGGTTTTCATGTGCTTTATGGTTGGATGCACAAAATCTTAACGCAAAAGAACGTCACTTTATATTGCCACATGTGATATGGACCTTTATTATGCAGTCCGTCGCTTTTATTTCTTCCACATCACAAGATCGTATAAAGCTTATTTTCTCCGCACTAATAAATCATACATATTTAGAAAAAAAATTATTGCTTGCAACGATGACAACTTACTTGAAGGATCTTACTCAATCCATAGGTAGATATGGTGGACTCTCATGGCAAAACTGGGTTTAAGGATAGTTGGAAGCACAAGTAGTATTTCTACTTGGTGCAAAGAACTTGGCTAGCATGAGAGGGAAAGGCAAGCTCAACATGTTGGATGATCCATGACAATATAATTTATCTCAGATGTAAGAAAACATAACCCATTACGATGTCTTCCTTGTCCAACGTCAACTCTTTAGCATGTCATATTTTAATGAGTGATCACAATCATAAAAGATGTCCAAGATAGTATATTTATATGTGAAAACCTCTCATTCTTTATTACTTCCTATTAATTGCAACAATGACCAAAACTATGTTTGTCAACTCTCAACAACTTTTATTCATCATACTCTTTATATGTGAAGTCATTACTCTCCATAAGATCCATATGATCTGTTATCAAATTAAGAAGGTTCTATTGTTATACATTTGTCATTTTGAGCAGTTACCAACTTCATGATTTTTCTTTTATTTACCAAAAGGATCGAACTAAGAAAAACGATAAAGATAAAAGTGTGATGGTGATACGATACCGGGGCACTCCCCCAAGCTTGGCAGATGCCAAGGGGAGTGCCCATACCCATGTGTTTATGTCTCCTTCCTCAGAGGTGGTGATGATGGAGTTGTTGATGATGTAGGCTTGTCGTCCATCTCCGAAGGCATAGGCTCACCATCATAGAAGGATGATCGAGTATCCGGGATCCTCAAATCTGCAGCCAAACTCATCCTCTTGAATCTATATTCATACTCACAGTTTTGGTTTTGCAGGTCATAGATCTGAGCTTGGAGGCGCTCGATTTTCTCATGAAGCTTGAATATGGCCTCCCCAATGTTCTTGTCATCCAGCTTGTGGTTGTTGGTGAACTCCATGATCATTATATGATTGGAGTCGAGTCCACATTCCACCATCTCCTGGCACTTGAAAACTTGTTGCTCCATTGCCTCGAGCCTTGTCTCCACGCTTCCGGTCCTCCTTGGTCCCTCAACATCGCGGATGTGCAGCAACCCCTCGCGCATCTCAATGGTTTGAGGGTGTTGCAACACCCCCGCAAGGTAGGGGTTGATGACCTTCTCGAAGAACTTGTCCTTGGATGCGCTTGAAGACGTCATGGTGATCTAGATCTATCAGAAAAACAGCTCGAAACAAAGAAAGAAGATATTTGCATGACACGGTGGTCAAAACATTCAGGAGATTATATAATGAATTTTTACTGACCAAAACAAGTATCATGCAAGAAAACAGAGTCCGGAGAGCACACGAGGTGCCCACGAGGCAGGGGGCGCGCCCTCCACCCTCGTGGACGCCTCATGTCCTTCCCGGACTACTTCTTATTTTCCTATTTTCTTAAATATTCCAAAACGGAGAAAAATTGCCATTAGAACAGTTTTGGAGTCGGTTTACTTACCGTACCACATACATATTCCTTTTCGGATTCTGAAACGTTCTAAAAAGTGTCCCTTGTGTATTCCTCCGGGGTTACGATTTCAATAACATTACTTTCAACATTTATAGGATTACCTGAGATATAATGTTTGATTCTTTGACCGTTCACCACCCTTGAATTTGTGCCTTCGAAGTTGTTGATTTTTATGGCATCGGAACGATAGACCTCCTCAATGATGTATGGACCTTCCCATTTAGAGAGGAGTTTTCCTGCAAAAAATCTTAAACGAGAGTTGTATAGCAATACATTAAAGTCACATTATTGTATCGTTTTATCATGCCATCTTTTAACTTTTTCTTTAAACAGTTCAACATTCTCACAAGCCTGGGTTCTCCATTCATCAAGTGAGCTAATGTCAAAAAGCCTCTTCTCACCGGCAAATTTGAAGTCATAGTTGAGCTCTTTAATAGCCCAATATGCCTTATGTTCTAGTTCAAGAGGTAAGTGACATGCTTTTCCATAAACCATCTTATACAGAGACATACCCATAGGATTCTTATATGCAGTTCTATAAGCCCATAATGCATCATCAAGTTTCTTGGACCAATTCTTTCTAGATCTATTAACAGTCTTTTGCAAAATTAATTTAAGATCTCTATTACTCAATTCTACTTGACCACTAGACTGTGGGTGATAAGGAGATGCAATTCTATGATTAACATCATACTTAGCAAGCATTTTATGAAAAGCACCATGAATAAAATGCGAACCACCATCAGTCATTAAGTATCTAGGGACTCCAAAACTCAGAAAAATAACTTCTTTAAGCATCTTAATAGAGGTGTTATGATCAGCACTACTAGTTGGAATAGCTTCTACCCACTTAGTAACGTAATCAACAACAACTAAAATATGTGTGTACCCATTAGAGGAAGGAAACGGTCCCATATAATCAAAGCCCCAAACATCAAATGGTTCAATAACAAGTGAATAATTCATAGGCATTTCTTGACGTCTACTAATATTACAAATTCTTTGACATTCATCACAAGACAAAACAAACTTACAGGCATCCTTGAAGAGAGTAGGCCAATAAAAACCGGATTGCAATACCTTATGTGCAGTTCTGTCTCCAGCATGGTGTCCTCCATAAGCCTCGGAGTGACACCTGTGTAGGATCTGTTCCTGTTCATGCTCAGGCACACAACGTCTAATAACACCATCTACTCCTTTATAGAGATGTGGGTCATCCCAGAAGTAATGCCTTAAATCATAGAAGAACTTTTTCTTTTGCTGGCATGTGAAACTAGGTGGTATAAACTTAGCAACAATGTAATTAACATAATCAGCATATCATGGAGCAGCATGAGAAGCATACATGAAAGCTAATTGTTCATCAGGGAAGCTATCATCAATAGGTAGTGGGTCATCAAGAACATTCTCTAACCTAGACAAGTTGTCTGCAACGGGGTTCTCAGCTCCCTTTCTATCAATAATATGCAAATCAAATTCTTGTAGCAAGAGAACCCATCTAATAAGTCTAGGTTTAGCATCTTTCTTTTCCATAAGATATTTAATAGCAGCATGATCAGTGTGAATAGTTACTTTGGAATCAACAATATAAGGTTTGAACTTATCATAAGCAAAAACAACTGCTAAAAATTCTTTTTCAGTAGTAGCATAATTTCTTTGGGCACTGTCTAGAGTTTTACTAGCATATTGGATAAAATTTAATTTCTTATCAACTCTTTGTCCTAGAACAGCCCCTACAACATAATCACTAGCATCACACATAATTTCAAAGGGTAAATTCCAATCAGGAGGCTGAACAATAGGTGCAGAAATGAAAGCTTTCTTAAGTATTTCAAATGCTTCTACACAATCATCATCAAAGGCAAAAGGAACATCTTTTTGTAAAAGATTAGTTAGAGGCTGAGAAATTTTAGAAAAGTCCTTAATGAACCTCCTATAAACACCGGCATGACCAAGGAAACTTCTTATACATTTAATATCCTTAGGACACGTCATCTTTTCAATAGCATCAACTTTAGCTTTATCAACTTCAATACCTCTTTCAGAAATTTTATGCCCCAAGACAATACCTTGATTAACCATAAAGTGGCACTTCTCCCAATTCAAGACAAGATTAGTTTCTTCACATCTCTGCAAAACTCGATCAAGGTTGCTTAAGCAATCATCAAAAGAAGTTCCATAAACGGAGAAATCATCCATGAAAACCTCAACAATCTTTTCACAAAATTCAGAGAATATAGCATTCATACATCTTTGAAAGGTAGCAGGTGCATTACATAAACCAAAAGGCATACGTCTATAAGCAAAGGTACTGAAAGGGCAAGTAAAAGTTGTCTTTTCTTGATCCTCTTTTGACACAGGTATTTGAGAGAAACAAGAATAACCATCTAGAAAGCAAAAATGTGTATGCTTGGATAATCTTTCTAGCATTTGATCAATAAAAGGTAAAGGGTAATGATCCTTTTGAGTTTCTTTATTTAATTTATGGAAATCAATTACCATTCTATAACCTGTAACAATTCTTTGTGGGATCAATTCATCTTTATCATTAGGAACCATAGTAATACCTCCCTTCTTAGGGACACAATGGACATGACTTACTCATTGACTATCAGCAACGCGATAAATTATACCTGCCTCCATAAGCTTTAGTATTTCTTTTCTTACCACTTCTTTCATCTTAGGATTTAACCTTTGTTGGTGATCAACAACTGGTTTAGCGTCTTTATCCAATTTTATTTTGTGCTGACATAGAGTGGGACTAATGCCCTTAAGATCATCAAGAGTTTATCCAATAGCAGCATGGTGCTTCTTCAGAGTTTTCAATAATTTCTTTTCTTCATGCTCTGAAAGGTTAGCACTAATAATAATAGGATATATCTTCTTTTCATCAAGATAAGCATATTTAAGAGTATCTGATAAAGGTTTAAGATCAAACACAGGATCACCCTTAGGTGGAGGAGGATCCCCTAAGATTTCAACAGGCAAGTTGTGCTTCAAAATAGGTCCCTGTTTAAAGAATACTTCATCTATTTCCCTTCTTTCATTCATAAACATATCATTTTCATGGTCTAGCAAATATTGTTCTAAAGGATCACTAGGAGGCACGGCAATAGAAGCAAGACCAATAATTTCATCTTTACTAGGCAATTCTTAACATGGGGTTGTCTACAAAATTTAGAAAAATTAAACTCATGAGACATATCCCCTAAACCAATAGTGATAACATCCTTATTGCAGTCTATCTTAGCATTAATGGTATTCAAGAAGGGTTTACCAAATATAATGGGACAAAAGTTATCTTGTGGGGAACCAAGAACAAGAAAATCAGAAGGATATTTAACTTTCCCACACAAGACTTCAACATCTCTAACAATCCCAACTCGTGAAATAGTATCTCTATTGGCAAGCTTAATTGTAACATCAATCTCTTCTATCTCAGCAGATGCAATATCATGCCTAATTTCTTTATATAAGGAATAAGGTATTGCACTTGCACTAGCACCCATATCACATAAGCCATGATAACAATGGTCTCCTATTTTCACAGAAATAACAGGCATGCCTACAACAGGTCTATGTTTATTTTTAGTATCAGGTCTAGCAATTCTAGCAGCTTCATCACAGAAGTAAATAACATGCACATCAATATTATCGGCCAAGAGATCTTTAACCATAGCAATATTCGGTTCAACTTTAATTTGCTTAGGGGGTTTGGGTGTCTTAATATTACTTTTGTTGACCACAGTTGAAGCTTTAGCATGATCCTTTATTCTAACAGGGAAAGGTGGTTTCTCAATATAAGCAGTAGGAACAACAGGATCATTATAAGTGATAGTATTTTCTTCAACTTTAATAGGTGCAACTACTTTTACTTCAATGGGAGGATTATATTTAAACCACTTCTCCTTAGGGAGATCAACATGAGTAGCAAAGTATTCACAGAAAGAAGCTGCTATCTCAGAGTCAAGTCCATATTTAGTGCTAAATTCATGAAAAGCATCGATATCCATAAAAGATTTAACGCAATCAAACTTAGGTGTTATACCTCGTCGAGATCCCAATCTTCAGAGTTGCGTTTAATTCTCTCCAATAAATCCCATTTGAATTCAATAGTCTTCATCATAAAAGAACCAGTACAAGAAGAATCAAGCATGGAGCGATTACTGAGAGAAAGCCGAGCATAATTTTTTTGAATAATTATTTCTTTTGAGAGCTCATGATTGGGGCATGAATATAACATTGACTTAAGCCTCCCCAAGCTTGAGCGATGCTTTCTCCTTCGCGAGGCCAAAAATTATATATATAATTACGATCACGATGAACCAGATGCATAGGATAAAACTTCTGATGAAATTCCAATTTCAATCGTTGGTAGTTCCATGATCCAATATCATCACATAGCCTAAACCATGTCAATGTCTCTCCCTTCAATGATAAAGGGAAGACCTTCTTCTTGATAACATCCTCGGGCATACCTGCAAGCTTAAATAATCCACAAACTTCATCCACACAGATTAGTTGCAAATCGGGATGTAATGTTCCATCACCTGTGATAGGATTAGCTAGCAGTTTCTCTATCATACCCGAAGGAATTTCAAAATAAACAATTTTAGTAGGTTCAGTAGGTTGAGGAGCAACTCTTTGCTCTACTGGTCAGGCTGAAGATACCCCGAGCAAGCCCCTCAAAGGATTATATTCCATAGTAACAAGTGACAGTAAATTTCAGCACACTATATAAATTTTTCCTTACCAAATTCCACCTACCAAAGGCGCTTCACTCCCCGGCAATGGCGCCAGAAAAGAGTCTTGATGACCCACAAGTATAGGGGATCTATCGTAGCATTTTCGATAAGTAAGAGTGTCAAACCCAACGAGGAGCAAAAGGAAATGATAAGCGGTTTTTAGCAAGGTATTCTTTGCAACCCACATGTACCAATCTGAGGTTTGGATACAAAGATTGGATACAAGAGATGAACTAGGGTTTGAGATGAGATGGTGCTAGTGAAGATGTTGATGGAGATTGACCCCCTCCCGATGAGAGGATCGTTGGTGATGGCAATGGTGATGATTTCCCCCTCCCGGAGGAAAGTTTCCCCAGCAGAACAGCTCCGCCGAGCCCTAGATTGGTTCCGCAAAGGTTCCGTCTCGTGGCGGCGGAGTTTCGTCCCGTGAGCTAGCTTATGATTTTTTTTGCTCGACGAAAGACTCCATGTAGCCAAAGATGGGCATCAGAGGGCCACCAGGGGGCCCACGAGGCAGGGGGGCGCGCCCAGGGGGTAGGGTGCGCCCCCACCCTCGTGGATGGTGGGTGGCCCCCCTCTGGTACTTTTTTTGCTCAGTATTTTTTATATATTCTGAAAATAATTCCTGTGGAGTTTCAGGACTTTTGGAGATGTGCAGAATAGGTCTCTAATATTTGCTCCTTTTCTAGCCTAGAATTCTAGCTGCCGGCATTCCCCCTCTTCATGTAAACCTTGTAAAATAAGAGAGAATAGGCATAAGTATTGTGACATAATGTGCAACAACAACCCATAATGCAATAAATATCGATATAAAAGCATGATGCAAAATGGATGTATCAATGCATTACTGAACGAGTAAAGAGACTTGGCGGTAACGAGATTGAACTAGGTATTGAGATACCGACGATCGAATCTCGGGCAAGTAACATACCGATGTCAAAGGGAACAACGTATGTTGTTATGCGGTTTGACCGATAAAGATCTTCGTAGAATATGTAGGAACCAATATGAGCATCCAGGTTCCGCTATTGGTTATTGACCGGGGATGAGTCTCGGTCATGTCTACATAGTTCTCGAACCCGTAGGGTCTGCACGCTTAATGTTCTGTGACGATTTGTATTATGAGTTATGTGATTTGATGACCGAAGTTTGTTCGGAGTCCCGTATGAGATCAGGGACATGACGAGGAGTCTCGAAATGGTCAAGACGTAAAGATCAATATATTGGAAGGCTATATTCGGACATCGGAAAGGTTCCGAGTGATTCGGATATTTTTTGGAGTACCGGAGAGTTACCGGAATTCGTATTGGGCCTTAATGGGTCATACGGGAAAGGAGAGAAAGGCCTCAAGGGTGGCTGCGCCCCTTCCCCATGGACTGGTCCGAATTGGACTAGGGAAAGGGGGCTCCCCCTTCCTTCCTTCTCCTTCTCCCTTCCCTTTTTCCTATTCCATGTGGGAGGTGGAATCCTACTAGGACTAGGGAGTCCTAGTAGGACTCCACACTTTGGGCGCGCTCTATGAGGGCTAGCCTCCTCCTCCCTCCATCCTTTATATACATGGCCAGGGGGCACCCCATAGACACACAAGTTGATCATTGATCTCTTAGCCGTGTGTGGTGCCCCCCTCCACCATAATCCACCTCGGTCATATTGTCATAGTGCTTAGGCAAAGCCCTGCGCCGGTAGCTTCATCATCACCGTCATCACGCCGTCGTGCTGACGAAGCTCTCCCTCGACACTCTGCTGGATCGTGAGTTCGTGGGACGTCACCGAGCCTAACGTGTGTAGATCACAGAGGTGCTGTACTTTCGGTGCTAGGATCGGTCGATCGTGAAGACGTACGACTACATCAACCGCGTTGTCATAACGCTTCTGCTTGCGGTCTACCAGGGTACGTAGATAACACTCTCCCTCTCGTTGCTATGCATCACCATGATCTTGCGTGTGCGTAGGATTTTTTTGAAATTACTATGTTCCCCTACAAAAACCACATCAACTGGCATGCTCTGACATCAAGGTAGAAGGTGGATGAGGAAGGAAGGGGGGAGAGCTAGTCTGAGAGGAAGGAAAGAGCGCAACAAGGCGGTTGCAGAAGTGATCTTATCCTCGAGGATGGGATCTTTATATTTCCTCCAGCGACACCTCATTCTTCATCTCTCGGCCTACCATCGCTCGGTAGCTGCCATGACCAACCATCAAGCTCTTGTGTGGCCCGCACCACTACTCCCTCTCGTGCACCTGCCATCCTCTCCATGGACGGTTAGAGAGAGGGAGGGAGGGAGGAGAGGGTGACCCCTTTATAAGGGCTCCTCTACAACTTTCCATTGGGAGCTTGGGAAGTAGAGTGTTACATGCGTGCTCCTCCTCCTTCGCCGTCCGCCTAGCGACCACTGTCGGTGTCAAAACCGGCAGATCTCGGGTAGGGGGTCCCGAACTGTGCGTCTAGGATAGATGGTAACAGGAGACGGGGGACACGATGTTTACCCAGGTTCGGGCCCTCTCTATGGAGGTAATACCCTACTTCCTACTTGATTGATCTTGATGAATATGAGTATTACAAGAGTTGATCTACCACGAGATCGTAATGGCTAAACCCTAGAAGTCTAGCCTATGAGTATATGGTAATGAATCTGTCCTATTCGGACTATGCTCTCCAGTTTATATAGACACCGGAGAGATCTAGGGTTACACGAGGTCGGTTACATAAGAGGGAATCTTCATAATCGGTCGCCTAGCTTGCCTTCCACGCCAAGTAGAGTCCAATCCGAACACGGGTATAGTCTTCAGTCTTCATGTCTTCATAGCCCATCAGTCCGGCCCATCGGATAACAGGCCGGACGCCCGAGGACCCCTTAGTCCAGGACTCCCTCAACCACGCGCGCTGCGGGTTGCGGGAATGAGCCCAGTCTTAGTTTTGTCGGTCAGGAATGGTTAATTAATTATGGATTAGTTAACAAGTCACAAACAGAAGTGCCACTCTCCGAGACGTTGGACTGTGGGCTATTACTGGACTCGATTGCGGGCCTAAGCCCAGTCCCATCTTGTTGACGGCCTATATAAGGAGGCTTTGGCATGTGGAGTGAGCCCTAACTCACTCATTCCCTCCTGCATGACCCTAGTTGTCATCTATTGTTCCTCTCATTGTGCTGCTTCCAGCGATCCCATCCCAACGACCACGTGCACAGTTGATTGGGAGAGCAGCTGCCTCCGGAACCCCGTCATTTCAGATCCTGCTCAAGAGAATGGCGATAAGATTTTTGGGCAGCGTCTTGGCGCAATTGCTCCTGATTCATTCTCATCACCATCGGCCTCTGCTTTGACTACTTCCCTTGCATCGACTCCATGACCGTGGAGGATGCTCAGGCTGCTGCCGCCGCCGCCGCATTTCCCTCGCCAACCAGAGGATATGATTCGTCCATCCTCTATTTGCTCGTTCATGTGCTAGCCGTATATGTTGTGCTCATGGATGTTACGGTTCTATGTACTGTACATGCTCACATGCTTAGGTATCAGTATGAAGTGCATATTGTGACTGCCAACTTTATCATGTGCTTGCGGGTTAGATTAATCAAAAAGGTGCTAACATTTCCAACAATTACCTTCATTATTGTCGATCATTCATGCAACACGATTTAATCTTGCTTGTGGGTGCTCATCACCTATATTAGTCAGATATAAAATGTAATAAATGGCTGTAACCATGTTGCAGTGGCGGTAAACGCGGGCGCAATGACCATCAGGGTACTTCTTTTTAAACACCGATTATAATGTAAGCATACACATGCACACTCAGACATCGTGTACTGAAGATCATGTCAGAGTTATGGAGCTTCATGATTGACTAAATCATTATGCGCGTCATCCATCAATGGTAATGTGACCCCCATTGAAAGAATAACCTATACTAATGCGACACCAAAGGGTTAAGTACCATAGGTTTGATCCTTGATGGGCCACGTGTACCATACAACCAGCCTTGTAACATTCTTGTCGCTCATGATACTAGACTATAGGCATGCGGATGGTCATAGCTATAGTTGACGGGGTCACCTATTACTGATAAGGTCAAGGTCTTGACACCTAAGGCCCACCTAGAGTCCCACACCATCATTGGAAGGTCTCTGGACCACAGGCGCATTCGGATGCGCACCCCTAGAAGTCCACCTGGATATTCCAACATCACTCGAACGTCTTCCCGCCAGTCGGCCTCGCCAGTATCACTCGCACAGTGGAGGCATGGAGGCGGTGTGGGATTCCCAACGGTCGGGTGCCTTAATCTCAGACTTCAAGTGTAGTTATAGCTGCTGTTACCAGTAACTGATGTAGTTATGCTCATTAAACCCCTTGTAACGTGGCATTAATGGGCCGAGCTGCACTATGTTTAAGCCTCCCCTCAGCTCCATGACAAGTGTTCAACATCCATTGTAATCATACACCCCGAAGAGAAAACACAAGCCCCCGTGCACGAGACGTAGGGTTGTGACCTTTCTGAGAGAGGCCTGAACTTGCTAAATCCAAGTGATACATGTGCGCCATAGCTAAGCTCTGCCCTTAGTTCGTACCCCTAGTACTCATTGTCAGGTTCGTTAATTGCCTCAAGAATAGCCCCCCACCCCCTCCTAGTAAAAACATTGTATTTGTCAAATTGAACCCTTGAGCTCACGGGCAGATCTACGTTGGTCCAGCCGGTGTCACTGGACACCGGGTAGAAATCCAACTTAAGTTATGTATAGTACGTATTTTGTGCCTGGACACCGTTAAAAATTAAAGTTGGACACCGGCTGAAACGAGACAAAGACATAGAGAGAAATACCCGGTGAGTATTCGCGCAGCCGCATGCACACCCGTCTAGTAGGAGTGGCGCTATCGATGGATCAGGTCGTCTGTTTTGGTCTTATATACTCTGTACGTACGTGCCTAACATGAGATGGCTCTAATGTCTAACATGCTCTGTATGTATGTGCCTAACTTGCGCCGATTCTGCTGCAGCATGCTCGCCTCCACTGGGTCGCACCGTCGCCAGTCACCAGCCCGCGGTCGGCTGGAGAATGACACCATCAACCTGCCCCTGCCCTCGCCTGTTGGCCGACGCAGACCGCTAAATAATCGATGGAAATATGTATGGCTCAATCAAGAATGTGTTCATATCTCAAATTCTTGTTGCCTAAATATATGGTTAGAGTTTTCAAATTTAAGAGTATGACAAGTGATAATGAGACCGCTATCTGATATTTTTGTCTTGGTGATTCACATCTATTTGCAATTCTGGACTTTTCGACCGTATGTGACACCAGTAAGACACATTTTTAGGGGGGATTTGTGATAAATATAATGAGACAAATAATGTAACTGAATTGTGCAGTTGTGATAATATAATAAGCGGCAAATTATTAGGAGAATTCATGTTGCCCTCGTTGAACTTTTTTTTGAGTTGGTCATTCATCATATTTGTTTTTATTGTTTGGGTTTCTTGTGTTTTATATTTCAACTATACATAATCAACTAAAATTTCAAATGAAACGCTTCATTTTGGCAAAGATTTTTTGTCATCGAATATTTTAGATTGTTGAGTTTGGTGTACACGTGGACACCGGGTGATTTTTGTTCTGGGTCTGCCCCTGCTTGAGCTTGTGAAAAGATGCGATGTGTCACTCGATTACATACGAAAAAGAAATATAATATCATGCCTCTATGGGAAACAACTAATATATAGATACGCGTGTCCTCTTCTTTGCCATATGTCTTCTTTTGCTTCCATGGATGGCCTTCTCCATGCAACGCCATGGATTATTCCACAAGCCACGTATGTCAACCTATTCTGTTGGGATATTTCTCATGGGTGGTTTTCACAGACTAACAAACTCGATGACAAGGATGCCAATGACTATAAATAGTTGTAGTTCGTTAGTTTAGCTCTAAAAGCTAGCGTTGCCGTTACCACAATCAGCGGGGTGCCCTTAATAGAAGTAAACAACTTATGCATGAACACACATTGGTGAGTTGTTCTGTACCATGTCCTTGCTCTAAGCTTCTCAAACTAAGATCGATTATGTTACGTCTTGGGCTGTATCAATGCAAACAGTACGTTCTCGTAACTTATTTTCATTTCCACGGGTTCTTCTTAAAAACAATGTCATGATTATTGGCTAGCAAATGTGATATTTCTTAGTATCAATGTGATATGGTTGTCATGCCGCATTGGTTTCTCTGGCACAATATGATGACACGTTACCTTAATAAACTCACATGTCATTAGAATTCAGAAAGATATCTATGCAGAAAGCTTTTGCATGTTCGTTCTCCAACTCGGCAAATTGTACACCTAGGCATGCCACGTTGGCTCGACAGGCAGGACCCATGAATCAATTTGGCTTTTTCGCAAACGATTAATTATTTGTGGCCCCCAAATTTGGTGGTTCAGTGTGATTTCCCCTGAATGTTGTGACATCATGTTACCATAGCCTCAAATATGGTGGTTTTGTCTAGTACCTTCATATATGTGGATCATTCACGCAAGAATGTTTAATGTTGCTTGTATAGGTGTTCATCGCCTATAGGGAACCACTAGGCATCAGACTACTAACAATATGCATCCATCAGACAGAGAAATGGAATGTAATCAAGTAGACAGAGAAAAATAAGGCATAGTAACAATAACGCCCTATGTAATAAGGGGCATGTGATTAAATCCTCTGGACCGTGTCATCAATGCCAATAAATTGAGTACCCGTTGAACCAGAACCCCCCAAAAAACGCACTCTCACTATAAATAGTAGCAATGACACTATGGTACAACAACATCCATCCATTCTTATCTTGAGTTACCAGTCTGCTACAATGGCAAGCCATTGGTTCTTCTTCCTCTCACTCTGCCTCCTCCTTGTAGCCGTTTCTTCCATAGATGTGGAGCCCCCTTTAGATTCCCCCCACCTCCAAAAGCCAATTGCTACAGGTCTGTGACAGAGACACTGTGGAAGTGCGCGGGCCTCCAGGCTCTAATCTTCGGCGAAGTGTGCATCACCAAGGACTGCTGCAAGGTGCTCCGTAGGGTTGGCGATGAAACTTGCATCATCAGCTACATGTGTGCCTCCATTGGCTAGCTAGTTCTCAAGATTTGATCTAACTTCACTGGAAGATATTACATGATGTATGTACAATCTAGTTTTTTAATAAATATTATAATGGTGTGTGTTGGTTTTGGATTATATAGAGAGTAACTCATCATTGTGGCCTTAGCATATGGTCTTTGTTTTTTTTTGCGGGTAGAAATTTGTATTACTCATCCACCAAAGTCCTTACAATCAATCGCAGCTAGTTCCAAAGCCTCAGGAGGACGAGAACCTAACCAAGTCATGGTTCTACCCTCACTACGAGCAAATTTAGCTAAGCTATCACTAACTTTATTTTGGCTACGACTTACATGAGTAATACAATTTTCACGTAGAGACATAAGATATCTAATCTCCTTGATGATGGACGAATATACCGATCTGTCAACCTCTGAAGCCTGGATCAATTTCATTGCAATTATAGAATCCATGTCGATCTGCACTAGTAGCTCACTTCTATGGATGGAGAAAGATAAACCTTCCATGCATGCACATAATTCAGCTTCAGGTGCATCCCGGCAAGAAAATAACTGCCTACAGGAAGAGAAGATGATGGCTCCCTTGTCGTCTCTTAACACCATTCCAGCACCGGCTGATCCATCAACAGCAAATGAACCATCAGTACACAACTTAACCCAGTCGGGCTTAGGAGCAGTCCACTTGCGGTCTGCTACGACCATTACCGCATGTGGCCGAACTGAAGTATATGTTATGATTGACTTCCCTTTGCTAGGATCGGCAATTAGATCAGTTTTAATGCCAATTAGAGAATCCAAGTAGCTCATCAAGAACCTTCGAGAAGCCTCCATGGGTGGCGGGGATTTATTATGGACAATCTCATTGCGTATGTGCCACGCCCTCCACAATGTCATGAGAAGCATCGGACGCTCAATATCCGGCAGAGGAGCAAGAGCGTGCAGCAGCCACTCGACACCTGTATTCTGCACGGTAGTAATATTTGGAAGAGTCCATACTTCTGCCATAGCATCCCAGAGAACTCTTGAAAGGGTGCAGCGACATAGTGCATGGAAGCAGTCCTCGGACTCTATCGAACACACAGGGCACAAATCACTAGTTTCCAACCCTCTTGTATGCTTGTTACTCCATGTAGGCAGAGAGTTTGTAGCGACCCGCCATGTGAAATTACGAACCGAAGGAGGAACATCAGTCGACCATATAAATTTCCAGCAGTCCCGACGCCCATCTGGACGTGAGCTGGAGCCCGTCGAAGTGCTTCTGTGAGCTTCCTCAAAGCCGAACTGGTACGCACTTCTCACTGAAAAGGCGCCAAACTTGCCAGGCCCCTACGTCAACGTATCATCCTCCTGTCTTGGCGACGCCCTGATTTTCAAAATCTCCACAACATCCGCTGGCATAAAGAATTTTTGTAACAAGCCAACCTTCCATGAGCCGTTCTCATTCAGCAAATCTGAGATAAAGCGAATTCTGCACCTCCCTTGTAAAGTGAAAGGTTTATAAGAGAAGGGTCTGGGTATCCAATTGTCACGCCAAACACGTATATTTCTTCCATTTCCAACTCTCCAAATCAGACCCTTCTTCAAGAGTTCAAGACCGTAGCTAATAGCTTGCCAAGAAGAAGAAGCATTTCCGGCGAAAACAGTATCCTCAAGTTTACCATCTGGATAGTATCTTGCTTTTAACACTAGTGCGCACAGACTGTCAGGCTTTGTAATTAATCTCCATGCTTGCCTAGCTAATAGTGCTTGGTTAAAAATTCTGAAATCTCTAAAACCAACACCTCCTTTACTCTTTGGTTGCATCAGATTATCCCATGCCCGCCAGTGCACTTTCCTCTTCCCCTTCTCAGCTCCCCAATAAAAGGCTCTTACCATTCTAGTAAGTTCATCACACACTGAAAAGGGTAATTTAAAGACCCCCATCATATAAGTGGGAAGGGCCTGAGCAACGGACTTAATGAGTGTCTCCCTCCCTGGTTGAGCAAGGTGACCATCTCCCCACTAGAGCAATCTTTTAGTTAAACTCATCTGAAGATTCTGAAATCTTCCCTTAGACATGTGACCATCAGGCGTGGGGAGTCCAAGGTACTTCTCCTCAAAAACCTAACTAGTGACATTGAGAACTCCTCTGATTTCCTCCTGCCTGACATAAGGGCAAGCCTCGCCAAAAAGAATAGAGCACTTGTCAAAATTCAAACTTTGACCCGTTGCATTTCCATATTGATCCAATGCTAGCTTTATTGTTTCGGCCTGAGCACGGTTTGCTTCGAAAAATAACATAGTATCATCAGCAAACAATAGGTGTGAGATCCCTGGAGCTCTTCTACATACCTTGACAGGTGTAATATCACCACTAGACACATATTGCTTCAGAATTGCAGAAAGTCCATCAGCCACAAAGAGGAACAAGAAGGGGGATAGCGGATCGCCCTGCCGAAGCCCACGCGACGGTGCAAATGAATCCAAGAGGGTCCCATTAAGTTTGACAGAGTATCTCACCGATGCGACACAAGACATTATCCAGTCCACCCATCGTTGAGAGAAACCCAACTTTTGCATCACCTGCTTCAAGAACTTCCAATCCACCCTATCATATGCT
Organism: Triticum urartu; assembly: GCF_056163025.1. Taxonomy (NCBI): domain Eukaryota; kingdom Viridiplantae; phylum Streptophyta; class Magnoliopsida; order Poales; family Poaceae; genus Triticum; species Triticum urartu. The sequence continues at coordinate 635,544,221 of NC_141877.1, read as the reverse complement.
TTTGAGAGATCGAGTTTGTAAGCACAAAAGCTTTTTGTAGGATCCTTTTCTTGCTTAATGTGGTGGATACATTCAAAAGCCACAAGAGCATTATCATTAATCAAACACCCTGGGATAAAGGCATTTTGCTCTGGAGAAACAATACCATCCAATAATGGCCTTAAATGATTCACCATGCACTTTGAGATGACCTTGTATATGACATTACATAGACTAATCGGCCTATAGTGAGACAAGCTGGAGGGGTTAGCAATTTTAGGAATAAGAACTATGGAGGTAGAATTTACCCCTTCCGGCATAATCCCAGAAGCAAAAAATCCCCTGACCGCTGCAATCACACTATTTTGTTGTTGGGGAACGTAGTAATTTCAAAAAAATTCCTACGCACACGCAAGATCATGTGATGCATAGCAATGAGAGGGGGGGGTGTGATCTACATACCTAGTAGATCGACAACGGAAGCGTTTGGTTGATGTAGTCGTACGTCTTGACGATCCGACCGATCAAGCACCGAAACTACGGCACCTCTGAGTTCTAGCACACGTTCAGCTCGATGACGATCCCCGGACTCCGATCCAGCAAAGTGTCAGGGAAGAGTTCCGTCAGCACGACGGCGTGGTGACGAACTTGATGTACTACAGCAGCAGGGCTTCGCCTAAACTCCGCTACAATATTATCGAGGACTATGGTGGCTGGGGGCGCCGCACACGGCTAAGGAAAAGATCACGTGGATCAACTTGTGTGTCTCTGGGGTGCCCCTGCCTCCGTATATAAAGGACTAAAGGGGGGAGGCTGGCCGGCCAAGGAGGGCGCGCCAGGAGAGTCCTACTCCCTCTGGGAGTAGGATTCCCCCCCCCCCCAATCCTAGTTGGAATAGGATTCGCGGAGGGGGGAAAAGAGAGAGAGGGGCCGGCCCCCTCTCCTTGTCCTATTCGGACCAAGGGAGGGGAGGGGCGCGCGGCCCATGAGGGGCTGCCTCTTCTCTTTTCCACTAAGGCCCATCATGGCCCATATAGCTCCCGGGGGGTTCCAGTAACCTCCCGGTACTCCGGTAAAATCCCGATTTCACCTGGAACACTTTCGATATCCAAACATAGGCTTCCAATATATCAATCTTTATGTCTCGACCATTTCGAGACTCCTCGTCATGTCTGTGATCACATCCGGGACTCCGAACAACCTTCGGTACATCAAAATGCATAAACTCATAATATAACTGTCATTGTAACCATAAGCGTGCGGACCCTACGGGTTCGAGAACAATGTAGACATGACCGAGACACGTCTCCGGTCAATAACCAATAGCGGGACCTGGATGCCCATATTGGCTCCTACATATTCTATGAAGATCTTTATCGGTCAGACCGCATAACAACATACGTCGTTCCCTTTGTCATCGGTATGTTACTTGCCCGAGATTCGATCGTCGGTATTCCAATACCTAGTTCAATCTCGTTGCCGGCAAGTCTCTTTACTCGTTCTGTAATACATCATCCCACAACTAACTCATTTAGTTGCAATGCTTGCAAGGCTTAAGTGATGTGCATTACCGAGAGGGCCCAGAGATACCTCTCCGACAATCAGAGTGACAAAACCTAATCTCGAAATACGCCAACCCAACATGTACCTTTGGAGACACCTGTAGTACTCCTTTATAATCACCCAGTTACGTTGTGACATTTGGTAGTACCCAAAGTGTTCCTCCGGTAAACGGGAGTTGCATAATCCCATAGTTATAGGAACATGTATAAGTCATGAAGAAAGCAATAGCAACATACTAAACGATCGGGTGCTAAGCTAATGGAATGGTTCACGTCAATCAGATCATTCTCTTAATGATGTGATCCCGTTAATCAAATAACAACTCATTGTTCATGGTTAGGAAACATAACCATCTTTGATTAACGAGCTAGTCAAGTAGAGGCATACTAGTGACACTTTGTTTGTCTATGTATTCACACATGTATTATGTTTCTGGTTAATACAATTCTAGCATGAATAATAAACATTTATCATGATTATAAGGAAATAAATAATAACTTTATTATTGCCTCTAGGGCATATTTCCTTCAGTCTCCCACTTGCACTAGAGTCAATAATCTAGATTACACAGTAATGATTCTAACACCCATGGAGCCTTGGTGCTGATCATGTTTTGCTCGTGGAAGAGGCTTAGTCAACAGGTCTGCAATATTCAGATCCGTATGTATCTTGCAAATCTCTATGTCTCCCACCTGGACTAGATCCCGGATGGAATTGAAGCGTCTCTTGATGTGCTTGGTTCTCTTGTGAAATCTGGATTCCTTTGCCAAGGCAATTGCACCAGTATTGTCACAAAAGATTTTCATTGGACCCGATGCACTAGGTATGACACCTAGTCGGATATGAACTCCTTCATCCAGACTCCTTCATTTGCTGCTTCCGAAGCAGCTATGTACTCCGCTTCACATGTAGATCCCACTACAACGCTTTGTTTAGAACTGCACCAACTTACAGCCCCACCGTTTAATGTAAACACGTATCCGGTTTGCGATTTAGAATCGTCCGGATCAGTGTCAAAGCTTGCATCAACGTAACCTTTTACGATGAGCTCTTTGTCACCTCCATATACGAGAAGCATATCCTCAGTCCTTTTCAGGTATTTCAGGATGTTCTTGACCGCTGTCCAGTGATCCACTCCTGGATTACTTTGGTACCTCCCTGCTAGACTTATAGCAAGGCACACATCAGGTCTGGTACACAGCATTGCATACATGATAGATCCTATGGCTGATGCATAGGGAAGATCTTTCATATTCTCTCTATCTTCTGCAGTGGTCGGGCATTGAGTCTTACTCAACTTCACACCTTGTAACACAGGCAAGAACCCTTTCTTTGCTTGATCCATTTTGAACTTCTTCAAAACTTTGTCAAGGTATGTGGTTTGTGAAAGTCCAATTAAGCATCTTGATCTATCTCTATAGATCTTAATGCCTAATATGTAAGCAGCTTCACCGAGGTCTTTCATTGAAAACTTTTATTCAAGTATCCCTTTATGCTATCCAGAAATTCTACATCATTTCCAATTAGTAATATGTCATCCACATATAATATCAGAAATGCTACAGAGCTCCCACTCACTTTCTTGTAAATACAGGCTTCTCCAAAAGTCTGTATAAAACCAAATGCTTTGATCACACTATCAAAACGTTTATTCCACCTCCGAGAGGCTTGCACCAGTCCATAAATGGATCGCTGGAGCTTGCACACTTTGTTAGCTCCCTTTGGATCGACAAAACCTTCTGGTTGCATCATATACAACTCTTCTTCCAGAAATCCATTCAGGAATGCAGTTTTGACATCCATCTGCCAAATTTCATAATCATAAAATGCGGCAATTGCTAACATGATTCGGACAGACTTAAGCATTGCTACGGGTGAGAAGGTCTCATCGTAGTCAATCCCTTGAACTTGCCGAAAACCTTTTGCGACAAGTCGAGCTTTGTAGACAGTAATATTACTGCCAGCGTCAGTCTTCTTCTTGAAGATCCATTTATTCTCAATTACTTGCCGATCATCGGGCAAGTCAACCAAAGTCCATACTTTGTTCTCATACATGGATCCCATCTCAGATTTCATGGCTTCAAGCCACTTTGCGGAATCTGGGCTCACCATCGCTTCTTCATAGTTCGTAGGTTCATCATGATCTAGTAGCATGACTTCCAGAACAGGATTACCGTACCACTCTGGCGCGGATCTTACTCTGGTTGATCTACGAGGTTCAGTAGTATCTTGTTCTGAAGTTTCATGATCATTATCATTAGCTTTCTCACTAACTGGTGTAGGTGTCACAGAAACAGATTTCTGTGATGCACTACTTTCCAATAAGGGAGCAGGTACAGTTACCTCGTCAAGTTCTACTTTCCTCCCACTCACTTCTTTCGAGAGAAAATCCTTCTCCAGAAAGTTTCCGAATTTAGCAACAAAAGTCTTGCCTTCGGATCTGTGATAGAAGGTGTATCCAATAGTTTCCTTTGGATATCCTATGAAGACACATTTCTCCGATTTGGGTTCGAGCTTATCAGGTTGAAGCTTTTTCACATAAGCATCGCAGCCCCAAACTTTTAGAAACGACAACTTTGGTTTCTTGCCAAACCACAGTTCATAAGGCGTCATCTCAACGGATTTTGATGGTGCCCTATTTAACGTGAATGTGGCCGTCTCTAGAGCGTACCCCCAAAACGATAGCGGTAAATCAGTAAGAGACATCATAGATCGCACCATATCTAGTAAAGTACGATTACGACATTCGGACACACCATTACGCTGTGGTGTTCCGGGTGGCGTGAGTTGCGAAACTATTCCACAATTTTTCAAATGTACACCAAACTCGTAACTCAAATATTCTCCTCCATGATCAGATCGTAGAAACTTTATTTTCTTGTTACGATGATTTTCAACTTCACTCCGAAATTCTTTGAACTTTTCAAATGTTTCAGACTTATGTTTCATTAAGTAGATATACCCATATCTGCTCAAATCATCTGTGAAGGTGAGAAAATAACGATATCCACCACGAGCCTCAATATTCATCGGACCACATACATCTGTATGTATGATTTCCAACAAATCTGTTGCTCTCTCCATAGTACCAGAGAACGGCGTTTTGGTCATCTTGCCCATGAGGCACGGTTCGCAAGTACCAAGTGATTCATAATCAAGTGGTTCCAAAAGTCCATCAGTATGGAGTTTCTTCATGCGCTTTACACCGATATGACCTAAACGGCAGTGCCACAAATAAGTTGCACTATCATTATCAACTCTGCATCTTTTGGCTTCAACATTATGAATATGTGTGTTACTACTATCGAGATTCAACAAGAATAGACCACTCTTCAAGGGTGCATGACCATAAAAGATATTACTCATATAAATAGAACAACCATTATTCTCTGATTTAAATGAATAACCGTCTCGCATCAAACAAGATCCAGATATAATGTTCATGCTTAACGCTGGCACCAAATAACAATTATTTAGGTCTAATATTAATCCCGAAGGTAGATGTAGAGGTAGCGAGCCGACTGCGATCACATCGACTTTGGAACCGTTTCCCACGCGCATCGTCACCTCGTCCTTAACCAATCTTCGCTTGATCCGTAGTCCCTGTTTCGAGTTGCAAATATTAGCAACAGAACCAGTATCAAATACCCAGGTGCTACTGCGAGCATTAGTAAGGTACACATCAATAACATGTATATCACATATACCTTTGTTCACCTTGCCATCCTTCTTATCCGCCAAATACTTGGGGCAGTTCCGCTTCCAGTGACCAGTCTGCTTGCAATAGAAGCACTCAGTTTCAGGCTTAGGTCCAGGTTTGGGTTTCTTCTCTTGAGTAGCAACTTGCTTGCCGTTCTTTTTGAAGTTCCCCTTCTTCTTTCCTTTGCCCTTTTTCTTGAAACTAGTGGTCTTGTTGACCATCAACACTTGATGCTCCTTCTTGATTTCTACCTCCGCAGCTTTCAGCATCGCGAAGATCTCGGGAATAGTCTTATTCATCCCTTGCATATTATAGTTCATCACAAAGCTCTTGTAGCTTGGTGGCAGTGATTGGAGAATTCTGTCAATGACGCAATCATCTGGAAGATTAACTCCCAATTGAATCAAGTGATTATTATACCCAGACATTTTGAGTATATGCTCACTAACAGAACTGTTCTCCTCCATCTTGCAGCTATAGAACTTATTGGAGACTTCATATCTCTCAATCCGGGCATTTGCTTGAAATATTAACTTCAACTCCTGGAACATCTCATATGCTCCATGACGTTCAAAACGTCGTTGAAGTCCCGATTCTAAGCCGTAAAGCATGGCACACTGAACTATCGAGTAGTCATCAGCTTTGCTCTGCCAGACGTTCATAACATCCGGCGTTGCTCCTGCAGCAGGCCTGGCACCCAGCGGTGCTTCCAGGACGTAATTCTTCTGTGTAGCAATGAGGATAATCCTCAAGTTACGGACCCAGTCCGTGTAATTGCTACCATCATCTTTCAACTTTGCTTTCTCAAGGAACACATTAAAATTCAACGGAACAACAGCACGAGCCATCTATCTACAAACAAGCATAAACGAGCAAGATACTTATCAGGTACTAAGTTTCATGATAAATTTAAGTTCAGTTAATTTACTTAAAGAACTCCCACTTAGATAGACATCCCTCTAATCCTCTAAGTGATTACGTGATCCAAATCAACTAAACCATGTCCGATCATCATGTGAGATGGAGTAGTTTCATTGGTGAACATCATTATGTTGATCATATCTACTATATGATTCACACTCGACCTTTCGGTCTCCATGTTCCGAGGCCATATCTGTATATGCTTGGCTCGTCAAGTATAACCTGAGTATTCCGCATGTGCAACTGTTTTGCACCCGTTGTATTTGAACGTAGAACCTATCACACCCGATCATCATGTGGTGTCTCAGCACGAAGAACTTTCGCAACGGTGCATACTCAGGGAGAACACTTCTTGATAATTAGTGAGAGATCATCTTATAATGCTACCGTCAATCAAAGCAAGATAAGATGCATAAAAGATAAACATCACATGCAATCAATATAAGTGATATGATATGGCCATCATCATCTTGTGCTTGTGATCTCCATCTCCGAAGCACCGTCGTGATCACCATCGTCACCGGTGTGACACCTTGATCTCCATCGCAGCATCATTGTCGTCTCGCCAAGCTTGTGCTTCCACGACTATCGCTACCGTTTAGTGATAAAGTAAAGCATTACATCGCGATTGCATTGCATACAATAAAGCGACAACCATATGGCTCCTGCCAGTTGCCGATAAATCGGTTACAAAACATGATCATCTCATACAATAAAAATTAGCATCATGTCTTGACCATATCACATCACAACATGCCCTGCAAAAACAAGTTAGACGTCCTCTATTTTGTTGTTGCAAGTTTTACGTGGCTGCTACGGGCTTAAGCAAGAACCAATCTTACCTACGCATCAAAACCACAACGATAGTTTGTCAAGTTGGTGCTGTTTTAACCTTCGCAAGGACCGGGCGTAGCCACACTCAGTTCAACTAAAGTTGGAGAAACTGTCACCCACAAGCCACCTCTGTGCAAAGCACGTTGGGAGAACCGGTCTCGCGTAAGCGTACGCGTAATGTCGGTCTGGGCCGCTTCATCCAACAATACCGCCGAACCAAAGTATGACATGTTGGTAAGCAGTATGACTTATATCGCCCACAACTCACTTGTGTTCTACTCGTGCATATAACATCAACATATAAAACCTAGACTCGGATGCCACTGTTGGGGAACGTAGTAATTTCAAAAAATTTCCTACGCACACGCAAGATCATGTGACGCATAGCAATGAGAGGGGGGGGTGTGATCTACATACCTAGTAGATCAACAACGGAAGCGTTTGGTTGATGTAGTCGTATGTCTTGACGATCCGACCGATCAAGCACCGAAACTACGGCACCTCCGAGTTCTAGCACACGTTCAGCTCGATGACGATCCCCGGACTCCGATCCAGCAAAGTGTCGGGGAAGAGTTCCGTCAGCACGACGGCGTGGTGACGAACTTGATGTACTACAGCAGCAGGGCTTCGCCTAAACTCCGCTACAATATTATCGAGGACTATGGTGGCTGGGGGCGCCGCACACGGCTAAGGAAAAGATCACATGGATCAACTTGTGTGTCTCTGGGGTTCCCCTACCTCCGTATATAAAGGACTAAAGGGGGGAGGCTGGCCGGCCAAGGAGGGCGCGCCAGGAGAGTCCTACTCCCTTTGGGAGTAGGATTCCCCCCCCCCCCAATCCTAGTTGGAATAGGATTCGCGGAGGGGGGAAAAGAGAGAGAGGGGCCGGCCCCCTCTCCTTGTCCTATTCGGACCAAGGGAGGGGAGGGGCACGCGGCCCATGAGGGGCTGCCTCTTCTCTTTTCCACTAAGGCCCATCATGGCCCATATAGCTCCCGGGGGGTTCCGATAACCTCCCGGTACTCCGGTAAAATCCCGATTTCACCCGAAACACTTCCGATATCCAAACATAGGCTTCCAATATATCAATCTTTATGTTTCGACCATTTCGAGACTCCTCATCATGTCCGTGATCACATCCGGGACTCCGAACAACCTTCAGTACATCAAAATGCATAAACTCATAATATAACTGTCATCGTAACCTTAAGCGTGCGGACCCTACGGGTTCGAGAACAATGTAGACATGACCGAGACACGTCTCCGGTCAATAACCAATAGCGGGACCTGGATGCCCATATTGGCTCCTACATATTCTATGAAGATCTTTATCGGTCAGACCGCATAACAACATACGTCGTTCCCTTTGTCATCGGTATGTTACTTGCCCGAGATTCGATCGTTGGTATTCCAATACCTAGTTCAATCTCGTTGCCGGCAAGTCTCTTTACTCGTTCTGTAATACATCATCCCGCAACTAACTCATTTAGTTGCAATGCTTGCAAGGCTTAAGTGATGTGCATTACCGAGAGGGCCCAGAGATACCTCTCCGACAATCGGAGTGACAAAACCTAATCTCGAAATACGCCAACCCAATATGTACCTTTGGAGACACCTGTAGTACTCCTTTATAATCACCCAGTTACATTGTGACGTTTGGTAGTACCCAAAGTGTTCCTCCGGTAAACGGGAGTTGCATAATCTCATAGTTATAGGAACATGTATAAGTCATGAAGAAAGCAATAGCAACATACTAAACGATCGGGTGCTAAGCTAATGGAATGGGTCATGTCAATCAGATCATTCTCTTAATGATGTGATCCCATTAATAAAATAACAACTCATTGTTCATGGTTAGGAAACATAACCATCTTTGATTAACGAGCTAGTCAAGTAGAGGCATACTAGTGACACTTTGTTTGTCTATGTATTCACACATGTATTATGTTTCCGGTTAATACAATTCTAGCATGAATAATAAACATTTATCATGATTATAAGGAAATAAATAATAACTTTATTATTGCCTCTAAGGCATATTTCCTTCATTTGTAGCACGTCCCAATTCCGCTGAAAGAACCTCGCGGGTAGACCATCTGGACCTGGGGCCTTCAATGGTCCAATCTGAAACAGGGCATCAGAGATCTCCTTATCGCTACAGGAAGCACACAAGCGCGCATTTTCCTGCTCAGTGACTTTTGCTTCAAGCAAATCAAGAACCCATGTTGCATCCAACGCCTGGTCTGAAGCAAAAAATCCCTTGAAAATACTCATTTGCCATAGTAGCCATTTCCTGAAAGTTTGAATGAACCACACCAATACTGTCGGTTAGCTCGCGTATTTTATTTTTGCGAGCGCGCCAAACAGCCTTACTCTGAAAATATTTAGTGTTGCGGTGGCCTTCCTTCAACCACGTAATTCTTGAGCGTTGTAGCCACATCATTTCCTCCTGGTACAAAAGCTCGTCATCTTATCAGTGATGTTTCTAATTTCTTGTCTATCTGCATTCATGGTCATAAGTTCCTCCAGTTGTGTTCTTGACTTGGCTAGTTCCCTTGTTATATTGCCGAATTTCTTGCTGCCCCAATACTGAGTGTAGCCAAGGTCTTCCTTAGCGCTGTTTGGAGCTTCTCCAAATTGTCCACATTGCCAACAGATTCCCATGCCTCCTTAACAACAGCCGGTAGAGATGAGTCTCTTTCCCAAAAAACTTCATAGCGTCTAGGTTTGGGGACTTGCTGGCCCGTGTCCGGAGCGCCCTTCAAAACCAGTGCCACATGATCCGAGCATGGTGACACCACATGTTGTACTGTATAAAACGGAAAAAGATTGCGCCATTCATTTCTTGCAGTAGCTCTATCAAGACGAACCTTCACATTACTCGCCCCGACACGCAGGTTATCATAAGTAAACGGAATCCCTGAGAACCCAAGATCAATCAGACTGCAAATTTCCAGAGTATATCGGAAGGCTATCATTTGTTGTTCCGGTCTAGGGGTAGCCAACAGGTGTTCGAAATCCCAAAGAGCTTCATTAAAATCACCAATAACAAGCCAAGCCTATCACACACACTCGTTAGACCCTGTAATTTGGCCCACATGGGGTGGCGATTCTCGACTCGTGGTTCACCATAAACAAAGGTGACTCTCCACTGTTCTGCATCCGCATGTACCTTCACCAGAGCATCGATATACCGTTCCTCCTTGTCCAGGATTTCAACCACAAAAGACTCATGCCAGAAAAAGAGCTAGGCCACCACTCAAACCATTACTGTCCACCCCGTCAAAACCTTTCAATCCGAGGCGTCCACGAATTCTTCTCATTTTTGTTGCTTTCTGTCTGGTCTCGCAAAGGAAAACCAGCATGGGGGAGTGTGACTGGGAGAGCGTCACAATTTCTTGAACAGTCCGAGAGTTCCCCCCGCCCCGGCAGTTCCAACTGATGAGATTCATTGCTCCCGGCAGATGTGAGGTCGCCGATGGATCAGTCGCTTCGTCACTTAATAACTCGGGACCTTCAGAAGCGCCCGTACTGCCGCTGCCTGCTTCAAAACCTCCTTGGACCGAAGGAGCATACAAACACATCTACTAGAACCCAACGTTCATTGAGATCCGTAACAGATTTTGGAGAGACCAGCTACATGTGTGCCTCCATTGGCTAGCTAGTTCTCAAGATTTGATCTAACTTCACCGGAAGATATTACATGATGTATGTACAATCTAGTTTTTTAATAAATATTATAATGGTGTGTGTTGGTTTTGGATTATATAGAGAGTAACTCATCATTGTGGCCTTAGCATATGGTCTTTGAATTTAACTTCTTAATTATTGTGCTAAAGAATTCAGAAAAGAGTTGAAGTTGGGCCTGGTTTTTGGGCTTAACACAAACACAGTATCATCAGTTGGGCCTCTGGCATTTATAATGACTCTGGTCCGACGAAGTTTACAATTGCGCAGGTTTCCTGCAAGTAGTACGAAAACAGTTTTGGACCAAACTCTGTTGCACTAGCGCCGCCTTTATAGTTCAACACTTTTGCTATATGTAAGTTGACTGAAATTTATATTTGGGTAAGTCGCTTTTTTCCTTGTACAGTAATTAGTATGTTTTTCCTTTTTTTAGTGTCAACTTTTGTGTGCGTGCATGTGTGTTTGTCGCATACATGTCTACTGTGTGCATGTGCATGTGTGTGCTCACGTCCGAGTGGGAGTGTGTGTGTGTGCATGCGCGAGTGTGCAGACGATGACACCATCGATATGAGATACATTTTATTTTTACGTGTTAAGGTACAACTAATCATTAATTTAAGAATATATAAAACATAATATATGCAATTCAGTTTCATGCAACTTATGTGCAAAACATATCTTTATCCAAAAAAGCCTCTACGGTATACTTATTTTTCTTATTGTGCAACAGTGCAATTCTTGTGTAAATTGTGTGCAATTTTTTTTATCATCATTTGTTTCAATTGTTTTTCATTTTCTTTGTTTTCTAGGGTAAAACCGTGCTCTAATTCATTCGACCTTAGAAAAATATTCTTTTTTGTCCTTTTAGCTTCGTACTAGTTTTAGTCTTTATTATTCTTTACCAAGTTGTTTTTAGTCGATTTTCCATTTTATTTATGTGTATTGTGTAAATATTAGGTGTGTGTAAATGTACACAAAAGTGTTATACAATATGTGTGTAAATTACTTTAAAGTGCAAAAAAATTCCCTATTATATGCCTATTTTTGCATCTATAAAAATATGCAGTTTCAGAACAAATTGTGTGCAAGTTTTCTCATCATTTTTTTACGGATTTTTATTCATTTTATTTCATAGCAATACCACTCATTAATTACTTCTTAATTTTTTTGAAAATTCCACTATATGCTTATTCTTGCATAATATAAGAAATTGCAACTTATAGGTAAATTATGTGCAAATTATTTCCTTATTTGTTTAAATTTTTTTCTTCTGGAAGGGTAATACCAATGCCACTAATTCATTCCTTCTTAGAAAGCTTAATTATTTTGGTTTCTTTTTAGTTTTTATTTGGTTTTCTTTCTTCTTTAAGGCTAACACCAATGTCACTAATTCATTCTTTGTGAGGAAACTCCTTTTTTGCAAAAATCACAATATTATATGTTTATTCTTACATATTATAAAAAAACACAATTTCTGTGTATATTATGTGCAAATTTTGTCATTATTTGTTTTATTCTTCCTTCTGGAAGGGTAAAACCAATGCCCTAATTCATTCTTTCTTAGAAACTTCATTATTTTAATTTTGTTTTATTTTCTTCTCCGTGAAGGATAATACCAATGACAGTAATCCAATCCTTGCGAGGAAACAACTTTTTTGCAAAAATTACACTATAGTCCCTCTGTTCTAAAGTATAGGGTGCATTAGTTTTTTCAAAAGTCAAACATGTGCAGGGATTTATTTTGCATCGCAAATGTCGATATTTTAATTCTATAATCTTGATGAAACATACACAAATTTGTTCCTTATATCGACACCTTATATTCTATAATGGAGGAAGTATATGCTTATTATTGCATATATTGCAAAAAAAAGTGCAATTTCTATGTACATTGTGTGCAAATTGTATAATTGTTATTTTTCAGACTGAAGTGTAGTTTTATGGTTGGAGATTAGAAGGGGAAGCGGGGCCACCAGCGGAAATCGGGGGGGGGGGGGGATTGGTGGAGTTGTCTTCCATGAAAACAATCAGTAGAAAGCTTCCGTTAGGGTAGCATTTTTGAAGAAAAATAGGCATGCACATGTGAACTAGCTAACACTGCCGCAAACATTTTTTTAGGGAAGCACTGTCGCTAACACTAATTTCTACTTTTAATGGAGCAGTTGGTGGGATTGCGTCCAGTTTTTTTTGTCCCACCACTTTCGTCCGAGTTTTTTTCGTCCCTCCATCCCTCCACGATGGTTTTCTCCCTCTCAATAAAGCACCCATGTTTGACTGTTGTTTTTTCCTTGCCTACCACACAAAGGGAAAAAAATCCTGAATGGATCTAAACTTTCCATACGAACAAAAGATATTTAGTAATGTCTTCATTTGAAAGAATCAATCAAGATTAATCTTTTGTTGGGGATCGTTGCAGAAATTATTATTTTTTCTACGCATCACCAAGATCAATCTATGGAGAGACTAGCAACGAGAGAGAGGGGAGTGTATCTTCATACCCTTGAAGATCGTGAAACGGAAGCGTTACAAGAACGCGGATGAAGGAGTCGTACTCACAGCGATTTAGATCACGGTTGATTCCGATCTAAGCGCCGAACAACGGCGCCTCCGCATTCAACACACGTACAACCCGGGGACGTCTCCTCCTTCTTGATCCAGCAAGGGGAGAGGAGAAGTTGAGGAAGAACTCCAGCAACACGACGGCGTGGTGGTGGAGCTTGCAGTTCTCTGGCAGGGCTTCGCCAATAACTACTACTACGGAGGAGGTGTTGGGGAGGGAGAGGGCTGCACCAGGGGAAGGGTGCGGCAGCCCTCCCACCTCCCCTCTATTTATAGGGGCAAGGGAGAGTGGGGCCGGCCCCCACCAGATGGATCTAGAGGGGGGCAGCGGCCAAGGGGAGGTGGCTTGCCCCCCAAGCTAAGGGGGGCGCCCCCTTTAGGGTTTCCCCTAAACCCTAGGCGCATGGGCCCTAGGGGGTTTGGAGCCCAGCCTACCTAGGGGATGGTTCCCCTCCATATTCAGCCCATAGGGCCCTCCGGGGTAGGTGGACCCTCCCGGTGGACCCCCAAAACCCTTTCGGTGGTCTTGATACAATACCGATAAACCCCCGAACACTTCCGGCGACCGAATAAGGACTTCCCATATATAAATCTTTATCTCCAGACCATTCCGGAACTCCTCGTGACATACGGGATCTCATCCGGGACTCCAAACAACATTCGGTAACCGCATACTAATTCCCATAACAACTATAGCGTCACCGAACCTTAAGTGTCTAGACCCTACGGGTTCGGGAACCATGTAGACATGACCGAGACATCTCTCCGGCCAATAACCAACAATGGGATCTGGATACCCATGTTGGCTCCCACATGTTCCATGATGATCTCATTGGATGAAACCACAATGTCGAGGATTCAATCAATCTCGTATACAATTCCCTTTGTCAATCGGTACGTTACTTGCCCGAGATTCGATTGTCGGTATCCCAATACCTCGTTCAATCTCGTATTACAAGAAACTGAGTGGGAGCTCTGTAGCATTTCTAATATTATATGTAGATGACATATTGTTGATTGGAAATGATATAGCATAAAAGGGTACTTGAATAAGATTTTTTCAATGAAAGACCTCGGTGAAGCTGCTTATATATCAGGCATCAAGATCTATAGAGATAGATCAAGACGCTTAATAGGACTTTCACAAAGCACATACCTTGATAGAGTTTTGAAGAAGTTCAAAATGGATCACTCAAAGAAAGGATTCTTGCCTGTGTTACAAGGTGTGAAATTGAGTCAAACTCAATGTCCGACCACTTCAGAAGATAGGGAGAAAATAAAAGTCATTCCCTATGCCTCAGCCATAGGTTCTATCATGTATGCTATGCTGTGTACCAGACCTGATGTGTGCCTTGCTATAAGTCTGGCAGGGAGGTACCAAAGTAATTCAAGAGTGGATCACTTGATAGCGGTTAAGAACATCCTGAAGTACCTAAAACGGACCAAGGATATGTTTCTCATTTATGGAGGTGACAAAGAGCTTGTCGTAAATGGTTACATTGATGCTAGCTTTGATACTGATCCGGATGACTCTAAGTCACAAACCGGATACGTATTTATATTGAATGGTGGAGATGTTAGTTGGTGCAGTTCCAAGCAGAGCGTCGTGGCAGGATCTACGTGTGAAGCGGAGTACATAGCCGCTTCGGAAGCAGCAAATGAAAAAGTCTGGATAAAGGAGTTCATATCCGATCTAGGTGTAATACCTAGTGCATGGGGTCCAATGAAAATCTTTTGTGACAATACTGGAGCAATTGCCTTGGCGAAGGAATCTCGATTTTATAAAAGAACCAAACACATCAAGAGACGCTTCAACTCCATCCGTGATCAAGTCAAGGAGGGAGACATAGAGATTTGCAAAATACATGCAGATCTGAATGTTGCAGACCCGTTGACGAAGCCTCTTCCATGAGCAAAACATGATCAGCACCAAGACTCCATGGGTGTTAGAATCATTACAATGTAATCTAGATTATTGACTCTAGTGCAAGTGGGAGACTGAAGGAAATATGCCCTAGAGGCAATAATAAAGTTGTTATTTTATATTTCCTTATTCATGATAAATTTTTATTATTCATGCTAGAATTGTATTGACCGGAAACCTTAATACATGTGTGAATACATAGACAAAACACTGAGTCCCTAGTGAGCCTCTACTTGACCAGTTCGTTGATCAAAGATGGTTAAGGTTTCCTAACCATGGACATGAGTTGTCATTTGATAACGGGGTCACATCATTGGGAGAATGATGTGATGGACATGACCCATCGTTAGCTTAGCATATTGATCATTCAGTTTTATTGCTATTGTTTTCTTCATGTCAAATACATATTCCTTCAACTATGTGATTATGTAACTCCCGGATACCAGAGGAATGCCTTGTGTGCTATCAAACATCACAACATAACTGGGTGATTATAAAGATGCTCTACAGCTATCTCCGTAGGTGTTTGTTGGGTTGGCATACATCGAGATTAGGATTTGTCACTCCGAATATTGGAGAGGTATCTCTGGGCCCTCTTGGTAATGTACATCATAAGAAGCCTTGCAAGCAAAGTGACTAATGAGTTAGTTACAGGATGATGTATTACGGAATGAGTAAAGAGACTTTCCGGTAACGAGATTGAACTAGGTAAGTAGAAAGCGACAATCGAATCTCGGGCAAGTAACATACCGATGACAAAGGGCGTAACGTATATTGTCATTACGGTTCGACCGATAAAGATCTTCGTAGAATATGTAGGAGCCAATATGAGCATCCAGGTTCCGTTATTGGTTATTGACCAGAGAGGTGTCTCGGTCATGTCTACATAGTTCTCGAACCCGTAGGGTCTGCATGCTTAACGTTCGATGACTATTTAGTATTATATGAGTTATATAATTTGGTGACTGAATGTTGTTCGAAGTGCCAGATGAGATAAGAGACATGACTATTTAGTTCGGTTTGTTATTTTTTCCTTCTATTTTTTTATCCTTTTCTGTTTCTTCTTTTTGTTTTCTTTAATGCGCGTTTTTTTATGAGGTAAATATACTAGAAGTCATAGAACTTGCATCGGACGGTCAGTTTGGTGCATAAACTTGTAAAATACGTGTTTCTGGTCATCTAACTTGTCGTCTCGTTCATATACGATGCTTCCCACTCTATCCGATCGTATCCATACGCGCACCAACGTATGGAAGGGTGTGCTCAAAAGGGAAAGCCACGGTTCAAAAATATGATCTTAAAAGCTCGCCTCGTGTACAAGTGCCGACCATCTGGCCATAATGACACTTGACAACATAAACAAATATTATCTTTTGTATTGTATAGTTTCAAATTTATGCATCCCAATGCCAGCAAATTATGTATAATTTTGTTTTGCACATATAGATCTTTTTGCACATAGTACCTAACTTTAAACATATATTCCTGAAAAAATAGTGCAGAATGAATGAACGTAAATTATTTTGGACAAACCAACAAAATTTTGATTTGAATTTCAATAATTTTAAATTTAAAATCTAGATAAAAGGAAATATAGTATAGAATGAATGTATGTAAATTCTTTTGGGAAAATCAACAAAACTTTTGTTTGAATACGAATAATTTAAAATTTAAATATTTATATAAAAGGAAACATAGTGCAGAATGAATGTACATAATTTAAAATTTGAAAATCAAGATAAAGAAAAGTATAGGTCAAAATAAATGTGTCTATTTTTTAGGACAAATCAATGAAATTTTTGTTTGAATGTGAATTATGTAGATAAAGGAAAATATACTTCAGAATGAATGTATCCAAATTTCCTTTGGAGTGCGCCCTCAAGCCTGAGGTCTGTTTTTTTTTCCATAATAGTAGTCCTACTAACTTCGGTTTTAGTAATGAAAAAGTTTGGACAAATCAATGTAAATTTTGTTTAATTCAAATAATTTTAAATTTAAAAATCTTGATAAAAGAAAATATAGTTCTTTTTTTACACTAAAGAAAATATAGTTCAGAATGTGTACTTTTTCACTTGGATATACCTTAGTAGCCTCAAATAAACATGAAGTAACATCAGTTACGTTGGTTAGAACGCCCGCTTTATTGGAACGGGTTGCCGGTTCGAAGCAGGGATTACCTTTTCTACGTTTTGATTTGACTTTAATTTGTATGGTCTGGTTCCATAAAGCTATTTTTTTGGCTGAAACAAACTTCAGTGGTGGCTATCTATGCGGGGCGAACCGTGGCCAGTCGTGGTTCGAATCCCACCGCGCGCAACAACGTTTTTAGTTTTATTTGAGAATTTTTCTGTGTAAATAAATAAAATGCAAGGGTAATATCTGAAGAAAAAAACAGTATGCGCGGATGACCACCACCTCAGCCATTGACAATGGGCCCCGCCACGTTGGCATGCGTAAGGATACGGCCGGATATGATAGAGAGCACCGTATATGAACGAGAGGACAAGTTAGATGACCAGAAACACGTATTTTGCAAGTTTATGCACTAAATTGACCGTCATGTGCAAGTTATATGACTTGCAGTATATTTACTTCTTTTTTTATAATTCGTGAACTTTTTTTCGAAATTGATAAACTTTTTCAAATACATGAACTCTTTTCAGATTTGATCAACTTTTTTCAAATTTGAAGAACTCTTTTCAACTTTGATGCACTTTTCTTTACAATCTGATGAATGTTTTTTCAAAATTGATGATTTTTTTCAAATTGGATGAACTCCATTTCAAATCCGATGATTTTTTTTGAAAAGTTGATGAACCTTTTTAAAATTCGATGACCTTTTCCAAAATTCAGTGAACTTTTTTCAAATTTGGTGAACTTTTCTCAAAATCGATGAACTCTTTTTGAATTTCATGAACTATTTTTTTAGAATTGGATGAACGTTTTTAAAATTGATGAACTTTCCTAAAATTTGATGAACTTTCTTAAAATTTGATGAACTTTTGCCAAATTTGATGAACTTTTTTCAAAACCGATGAACTTTTTTCAAAATGGAAGAATTTTTTTGCAAAACTGGTGAACTTTTTTAAAAATTGATGAACTATTTTCCAAAATTCGCGAACATTTTCCCAAATTGGACGAAATTTTTCCGAAATTGATGTACTTTTTTATAAATTTTGTGAACTTTTTGAGAATCTATGAAATTTTTTCAGAATAGATTAACTTTTAAAAAAACAATGACGTTTTTTTCAGAATTCGTGAACTTTTTCTCAAATTCGTGAACTTTTCTCAAATTGACGAACCTTTTTCACTTTGTACGAATGTTTTGAAATTTATGAACTTTCTTCAAGTTCATTTTTTTATTGTGTATGCTTTTTTATTTATATCATAAAATAATATGCATAACAAACTGGGTATATATTGCTCCTACATGCTAATGTTGTATTAAGAGAAGTCAAATAGAGTATTTTCCTCATAGTGGACAAGAAAGAGTAGGCGTCCTAGTGGTTATTGCCTAAAAGGTGTGAAGTTAGCAGGTAGGGATCGAATCCTGTTTCTCGCTATTTTGCGCTGCGAGCGCCAGTTGCGATAAGTAGCGCCGAAAGCACCGAACAGGAGCTCCCAACCACTAATTCTCAAAAAAAAGGAGCTCCCAACCACTTCTGTAGAGATCACACCAGAGACCTTAAAACCGCAAACCTTAAAACCAGTTTTGCACCACCTCCTATAGACGTACAGGTCACACCAGCCACCACGACTTAAAACAAGTTTGTGGAATAACAACGCTAAACCTAAAGAACAAACAGCGGAGACAAAACTTAAAACCAGTTTGCGGAATTCCCAAAAAATTATTTGTTCCTTCTGCTAGTTTTTTCGGGTTTTCTTCACTGTCCTTTTCTGTTCTTTATTTTTTCTCGTTTTCTTTATTTTTATTTTCTTTATTGATATTACTTCACTTTTTCTTTTTAAGCTTTTCGAAAAGTTCAAATGTTATTCAGAATTTTGAAAAATGTTCTTGTGGTCAAAATTTGTTCAATTTTTGAAATAATGTTCACATTTTCAAAATTTTGTTCACAATTTCAAAAAACGTTCCTGTTTTCACATTTTTTGTTAAAATTTGAAAAATTCTAAATTTTGTTCACATTTTCAAAATGTTGTTCACAATTTCCAAAAATGTTTGGAAATGTAAAATCTGTTCATATCTTCAAAAAAAATGGAGTTTTGTTCATGTTCTAAAGAATGTTCGAAATTTTATAATTTTGTTCATCTTTTCGAAAATTGTTCGCAATGTTAAAAATATATTCGGAATTTCCAAAGAAAATCATGTCGAAAAATGTTGGAGTTTCAAAATTTTGTTCGTATTTTCAAAAAGTGTTCACATTTTCATAAAAAATGTTGTGAATTTTAAATTTTGTTTTTATTGTGCAAAAAATTTTATTTCATATTTTGTTTATTTTCAAAACAAAGTTTTGAATTTATAAATTTGTTGGTGTTTTAAAAAAAGTTTGGAGGTTTAAAATTCATATGTTTTCCCGAAATTTGTTCGAATTTTCAAATTTTGTTCAGAATTTCAATTTTTTTCTCGTTTTTCAAATTTTGTTCCCATTTTTTTAAAGATTGTTTCGTGGTTTCAAAAAATTAATCCCATTTTCAGAAGAAATTGGAATTTAATAAATTTTATCTGTTTCTTAATTTCTTTTGAGTAATGTTGAGTTACGTTGCTTCTCTTTTGTTACCAGTCAGTCAGCTCGACTGGCAGGATTCTCCGTCCTCTACAGCAGCTCTCCGGATCGAATCCGGCTCGCACTTATTTTTCTCAGAGTTTTTGCGCCCGACCATACGGTAAGGGTTTGAACCGAATGGCCGGCCCAATCGGGCGAGGTCTGTGCGAACTGGGGACTATTTGCGGCAAATAGGATCTCCCAAGGCCAGGTCCATAGCTGCGGACGGACGATATGGTGTCCCAGCCCATGGGGAATTGCGGCTTCTTTCGGCTGTTCCACCTGGGCTGAGCTGGGCCGGGCTGGGCTGTGCTACCTTGAAAGTAATGAGCGCCAAGTAATGTATGTATTCCTCGTGCGTTCCATGCAACAAATGGATAAAATATGAGATGATGAATCATTGTAATAGTTTTATTTCTTGTTCTTTTATCAACTTTAATTTTGAGACTCATGATCTCGTCAAGTTTACTTGTAACCTAGGCGTAGGTAGACATGTTTGGTTGGGCAATATTCATGACCCAAACCTTGGACCTATATATGACCTTTGTTTTGGATGAAAAAAGATGGCGACAATTCTGAAAAAGAAAAAAGAAAAAAACTAATGGATAGAATTGATTTCCTGTCAAGCATACAACGTTGGTTCCTAATAAATAAAAAAGAAGAAGAAGAAAAGAAGAGCATCGAGTGTGTGTCCCATGCATCACATGGCAGGCACCGAATATTGATCGATCGCGATCCGCAGGCTTTAAGGAAAAGATTTACTGCATTGTTGTAAATCATTTTTTTCTCCCTCGATCGCGATTAAATAAATCATGCATGTTGAAAAACCAACATCAACATGCTCTGTGTTCCCAGCAGCAATTTCTTCAATTTATTCAATTCACCAATCAATTCAATGAGGGAACACATACATCATCGACTTGGAGGATGGAGCGATTGCTAGGGCTATGGCTTGCAGTAGCATCCCCTGGCGGTGGCGACGTAGACGCAGCGGCCGCCGCCGCAGCCGTTGTAGTGGCAGGCGTCGCTGCAGGCGCGGTTCTGGGCCGCGTCCGCCGGGTCGCACAGCGCCTCCACGAACGTCTTGCCGCACCCGTGGTCCGACGCGTAGTCACCCACCCACGCACACCCTAATAATTTTATTAAGCAAAAAAAAGGTCAATGCAAGAAAATACAGAAGCATGCATCATCATCATCAATCAACATGCCCGTCGCCAAGGTTTTACTTACTGGTAACCGTGGCGAGAGAGGCCACGAGGAGGAGGAGGAGCACGCCGGGGACGTCGCGCGCCGCCGCCGCCTTGTACCCGCACGCCATTGGATTGCTTAGTTTGGAGATGGGTCGATCGAGATTACTAGGGGCCGGAGAGGGAGGCTGCCGTGATCTGACACCAACCGATCGAGATTACTTGGCTAGCAAATCCAAGTTCGGCCTCTCATCTCATGTTGATCAATCACAACAAGGGGATGATGAGATGAGGGAGACCTTTCATGTTGATCTGTTTATGGGCGAATTAATTCCTTCCAAAAATAACCTATATATTATTATTGCAAGCAGTAATTAGTAGCCTATTATATGTTGCCATCGAGGCCAATCCTTCCTTGGGTCGTCCCCTCTCTCTCTCTCTCTCTCTCTCTCTCTCTCTCTCTATATATATATATATATATATATATATATATATATACACACATACATATATATATAACTGTATCTATCATAGCTTGCCACAGAACTAGTTAAGTGTCCCTAAATTTTTAACGGTTCAAAAGTTATCAAAAAATATGAAATAAATATGGAAGCATCTCTCTAATGTAATAAGATGATCCAACGGAGGGATTGTCAAAATATGCATCTATGTGTCCTCGGCAAAAATAATAATAAGCATTTCAGCTCACTGCGACATAAATATATACTGAACTATTTGTTTTTTTGTTCAGGACACATACAGTCGTATCTTTTTAATCCCTCCGTTGGATCATGTTATATTATAGGTGTGTTGGTTCAGTATTTTTTTTCAGAATTTTTGAGAACTTTTGCACCGTTGAAACCCTTAACTAGTTCTGTGGCAAGCACTTGTAGAAAATCCTACTCCTATATATTTATATATATATATATATAGAAAAATAGTTGTGTACTTTTGGGAGTACGTACTCTCGCTCTTCATATACCATATATATATACCCAAGAAAAAAAGCTGGTGGCATCAACACCCATTTTATGTTAACTTCAAAAAAAAACACCCATTTTATGTTTGCACAATTCATACATACACTACATTGCATTGTTCCTTCTCAAACCACCCACCTCGCTCCTCCCGTGCCGATGGAAACAAGCAAAACCCATTGGCGCCTCCATTTGCCGGCGTTGTCTCCCGTGGCTCTTTCCTTCCCGTTCAACGAACCCCGCGTGTGAGGGGTGTATTAGCGGTAGTTTTAGGACTAGCTTGCTTATTAGGTTTCGGCTGGCCATGGCTTCATCTCTAGTGGTGGCGACCACAGGGGTAAATTAAGTGCCTCTGTGGTCGATCTGGTTCATGCGGCTATGGCGACTACTTTGTGAAGTCTCGTTGTGCTTCGACTACACCGTTCCAATGTGTTTGCTCTGGTGCTATTTGTTTGGACCGCTGGCCTTGTTCCGGATGCAGTAGGGTTTATTGGTGTTGTCTTCTTCAAGCGCGATGGTAGTGACCTGATCTGGAAGATTACCGGCTTGGCATGTGTTTGGCGGTTGCAGGAAGGTGACTACAGGTCTAATCTCCAACCGTGTCGGGTGACGATGGAGAAGTCGTGGGCCTGGGAGCGTGGGAAAGATCTCCGCCCGAGAAGCCACAAAGTCTCAGGCCACACGACGACCTACTTCATCGACTCACGATGCAACTCTGCTTGCTATAGCGCTTCTTCCCTCCTGCACGAGATGGTGGTGTATCTCCTATATATGTCTGGCAACGTCTCATTTATGCCAGTGGCTTTTGGTTCTTTAACTTTTAGGCCCCGTGGACTTCCTTGTTTTTTACCGGGTTATTTTAGCAAAAGTCTTGTGCCAATTGTGCTTCTAGTTGCCTCTAGATCGTGGTTACATGTGGGTATGTACTCCTATTATTGAACAAATGACATGGGGTTCACCTTACAAAAAGCATTTACTTCCCTGTGTAGTTTGAATACATTTAATTTTTAATGTTCAATTTTTTTTTAAAAAAAGTATGCTCCTAACTCTAAAAGCTGTTCATGGATTTGAAATAAGAAAAAAAAACTAAAAAGAAAAAGACAAAGAAAAACCATCAAACCTGCACAAAAGAGGAAAATTATAAAAAAAATCTCCCAAAACCAGGGGCCGCTGAGCGTGTGGGCGGGCCCATGTCGCTCAACCGTGGGCATTATAGAGATTATCCATGGCAAGAGGAGCGAAGAACAAGGAATTCCTTATATTAGAGCGGGAGCTACATCTAGCATACACTGAGGCATATTCTGCCTTGAGAGGTCCTATCTGCCACTCTCTGCGGCAGAATGTCGAGCGAGGTTCGAGCCTAAGACCACATGCTTCAAACAAGTATGGCTACCCAGTTGAGCCACAGACCCACCTGGTTGATAATGCCGCGTAAAGTCTTAAGAACCAAACTCAGCGCATATCCGAATGTTTCAAAAAAATTGTGCGCAAACAGTTCTTTTGAGAAAAAAAGTGAAGGCCATCTGAAACAGCGAACACTTTTCGAAATTTTGAATAAAATTAAAAAAACTCAAATATTTCGATGGATGCAAGCAAATTTTGAAAAATCTGAACATTTTTTAAATACCCCCAAAATAGAAAGCAAGAACATTTTTCAAATTTCAAATCAATATTTGGATACAAGAACATTTTATAAAATTGGGAACATTTTTTGAAACTCCCGAACAAAATTTCCAAACATGAATAATTTTTTAATTTGCGCACATCTTTTAAAACTCCCGAACAAAAATTAAAACGTGAACATTGAAAAACAGGAAAAAAGAAAGAAAAAAAGAAACAGAAAAGAAAAATGAAAAAATAAACAGGAAAAACCCATTGAAAAACCGGTTCAAGAACCTTCTGGAAGGTTCCCAAAACCGGCAGGAATCTTCCAGAAAGTACCCAAAACCGGCACCGTAGCGCGTGCGCTATCTCGTAGTTGCGCCGGCCCGTCTTGAAACAACGACAACTTGACGCAATGAGCGTCCGTCAAGAAATTCCTTCCGCCTTGTGTCCCCGGGCCTTTTCCTTTTAGCGGGCCAACGTATTAAAACTGTTTTGAGAATGTTCTATAGATCTGTTGGACCGGTTTAGAATTTTTCATGTGTTATTTTTTGTTTTCTGTGTGTCTTTTATCCATTTTTCCGGGTCTCTTCTATTTTTCCTTTTCTTTTCTACATCGGTTTTCAGCCGCTTTATGTGTCAGTATTCAGTGGTTTTTTTCTTCTTTGTCTTTTCCTTTCTTAACAATACATGCCTATTTTGTTTTCATACACCCTATACTTTTTTTATACTTCTAGAACATTATTTTCATTTCACATTAAATATTTTTCAAATAAAAAAAATTCATTTTTTCATATATCTGTTTCAAATTATATTTTGAATACACATTGAGAAAATACAAATACGTGTCGAACATTTTCTCGAATGGTACAAAACATTTTCATAAGCAACACAAACCATCTTGTTATATTGCACAAACATTATTAGAAAAATGTCACAAATATTTTTTGAAACATGTGAATATTTTTCTTAAATGACATGTACATTTTTTGAAAGGTGCGAAGTTTTTTGAGTTGTCTGGCTCATGCACAAATATTTTTTGAAACATCCAAACATTTTTTAAATCTGACAAATAATATTTTAAATACTACTAGATACGTGCCCGTGCGTTGCCACGTTGGCTCATGCATGTAAGTAATTTAATGTGATTAAGCGGCATACCAGAAGGTGCGATGAAATATGACGTGGAATTGAGTGGTGTAATTCCACGTTATTGCAAAAAGTAAGTTAATTAAGGTGGAGTTGATGTAGTTCTACAAAAGATAAGTAAATGAATGTGATTTAGTGGCGTACTTGGAATATGCAGCCAAATATTGTGTGGTGGAAAAAACCGGCTAAATGAAAAGAAAAATCAATGGAGGAACCCGTTGTGGGAGGGGCGAAACGGTTGACGAAGAGTTCTGCCTAGCAGAAAAAGAAACGCTACTTAAAAAGAGATAAACACTTATTTAAAAGTTTTTCGAACACAATTTTTACACTGCTTTTAAAAAATTTCTAATACGCAGTGAACAATTTTTAAAATTAAAATAAAATTTCCATTTTAGAAACTTAACTAAAGGTAATAAAAAATAAAAATGATGAAGGAGAAAAACCAATGCCCGTCCTTCGCTGGGCCGGCTCCAATCACGATTTTTTTTAATCCGCGAACATTTTAAAAAATCATGAACATTTTTTGAATTCACAAACATTTTATGATTCCTTGAATTTTTTTGAAAATTTGCAATGTTTTTAAATCCTGAATTATTGTCAAGAGAAAAAAGGAATTGAAAAAAACGAAATAAAAAAACAGGGGCCGTCCCGCCACACAGATGGGCACACCGTAAAATAAGAAAGAAAAGGAATATAAAAAATGCAAAAAAAACGAAATAAATCCTGAATTTTTTTCTCACGTGAAGCAGACCATGTGAAAAGGACAGTTGTATAGTCTTTTCTCATTCCAAAAACTGAAGCAATTGTGCAACAATGCACAGGTTAATGAAGTTTAATTGTTGTTGAGCTTAATGAAGTTGTAGCTCAAGGCGCCGGTTCGGAATGGGTTCGAAAACCTGGCAGTGGGACGTCGGAAACAGAGTCCAAGAGAGAATACTACCACAACCCCGAATAAAAATCAGATGAATGTTTCCAGGGACACAGAATGAACTAGAAAAATAAACATACACACGTGTCAACCAGACATTGGACAATAAATAATGCGACCTTAACTGAAATGAAAATCAGACGTCTAATTTTTTTTTCGAGAAAGTAAGTCAGACGTCTAATGATTAGACTGTCACATACAAAAACACAAGAAAGTTGCACTGTGCTGCTGCCTATATGCAAATCAAAAAAGTAAGGCTTCAGACCAGCAACAGAAAAGAGAAGAGAAGGAATAAAACTGGAAAAAGAAAAGTAGAGATAATATTTAAATATTCCGAAGAAAAAAAAATGAAAAAAGTGCATGAATTTTGAAAAGCATTCATGGAGATGGAGAGCTTGACCAATCAACTGAACATGCGCAATCACTGAATCACATCGATCACCTTCTACTTCTCTGTTGCTCAATCACACACCAGGATTCTTTGACATTAAACAGCAAACCACTGCTGGCAACACGAAACGAAACAAAACTAACCGAGAGAAGCAATGGACCGGAGCAAATAAAATCAGGGGGAGATCAACCCAAAGACAAGGAAGAGAGCCCACTCAAATTACTTACACAAATCCTTTTCGAATCGTCAAGCAAACCCCCCTTCAAGTTTCCTGAATGAGTTGCCCCAAATGAGCACAAACTAAACTGGCCAAGGGAGGAGTACATACATGCTAGCAAGCCAACCTCTGAACAGAAAGAGCTCTTTTCTTTTCCATGATCAAACAAAAGAGTTTTGACTCTGAATGAATGTTACCAAATGGAAATGGATGGAGTTCAACAGAAAGAGTTGTCACTCTGAATGAATGAATGCTACCAAATGGAAATGGATGGAGTTCAACAGAAAGAGTTTTGACTCTGAATGAATGCTACCAGTATAGCTTCAGAAAGCCGGTCGGAGGAAGGCCCCGACCATTACTCCGCATTCTCCGCGTCTCTTGTACGCAGAGCTGCAAAGAAATATGCACGTTGGGCTGCATCAATACGCGTGCTGGCGCCAAGCGTGAGCGGCGGCCTCAGACAGGCGAGAGGCTTTGCGACGTGGACAACATCGCGGCAGTCTCTGCTGAGAAGGAACTCCCGGGCGACTTGGTAGCCGTCCACAAAATGAGGAGCCTCTGTGCGCGCCAGTCGGGTAAGACCAGCGGGGGCGGCCGCAGGTTCTGGGTCTATCTTCATCGACTCCAGCACGACGGCGTCTCTGAGGATGTGTAGCGCCAGCTCCAGCTGGTCCTTCTCGCCGTAGAACCCCGTGATGTCGACCGACCTGAGATGGAAGTGTGGTTGGGAGGGAAGGCTCCGGAGATGCCCTTTATCGACACTATACCGTGCATGCTGGCAGCGCAGCCACATCTGTACATAAATTAAGTGAAGGATGTGACTACTTTGTGTTTAGCAGTCTCAAGTAGCTCATCAATCTGTGTTAAAAGAAACAGTTTTGCTAAAGAGAGCTGCTATACATAGGACAGAAATCCGTATGATTTTTTGTACGACCAGACTCATCCGGTGGTGTGGGCCCAAATCTCAGGAAACGTGCCTGTGTCTTCTCGTATGAAATCGTATGAAAAAATCATCGTATGCAAGGCAGTTTCGTTTGCTAAAGCACATCTAGATGTGCCATAAATATTGCACATCTAGGTCCTATGTCATTGAACTTACGTCAAGATTCGTGTGAATATTTTCTTTTTCTTCTTTCTTTTTCTCTTTATTCACTCACTTGATGTGCAATAGACGATAGGGACACACCCAGATGTGCCCTAAAAGTCAAACTATGTTGAACAGGATTCTGATTACTAGATAATAAATGTCATATTTATTTCAAAAGCACAAGTGGGGTCGGCTAGAAACAATAATCGATTTTCTAATGGTTACTACAGTAGAATGAAAGTTGAAAGGCCAAACTTACGTGAAATTCCAGCTTTTCCAAGAAAGGAGCAGCAACCAGAAGGCAGGCAAATTCAAGAATATCACTTGTCCTTGTCCCACACACGAAAGTCAAGTCCAGTGTCAGGTGCTTCAAATGAACAAACTCGTGCAGCTTTCCTGGCGATGTAGCCATCTGAATCATCACACAAATAAATAGACAGGTAAGAAAGAAAACAATAAAATCGGCAATGAGAATTGTGCCTAATATAATACAAAAGGCGGAAATCAAGAACCTTCCCCTCACGGCATCTTAGAGTCAGAATCTCGACACGGGGCACATTATGACAAAGTTTTGTGAACATGTACTCTAGAGAATTAGTACAGATACCCTCCAGCTTGATGCATATATCTGCTAGAAGTAAAGTTCCAGGAGGCGATAACGATATTATAGATGGGCCTCTGTACTCCAGTTTTGCCAGACCAAAGTTTAACTCCATTGCTTGAAGCAAACGGCAGTCATATACTTGCAGATGCTTAAGCTTGTTTGAAAGATGAGATATTTGTAACCTTGTGAGCATCCCACAACCAGCGATTCCCAGGAACTCCAAAACACTAGTGCAGTTGGACACCAAATGTTGAAGGTCGCCGTCGGTAATATTCGTGTCTGCTAGGAAAATCCGTTTAAGGTTCCGAAAACCCTTGCAATCCGCAGGCACCTTTAGAGAAACGGAACAGAGTTTTATAGATTGCAGGTGTAAGCTTTTACTGTCATCGAGAAGCCGCAAATCGATTTTATATGGATGTTGGTGTGTAGCTGAGAAATCGAGAATAAGTTGCTTTGCCTTGGAAGCTATGGCAAAGCGGACCCATCCCTCTATCCGATCCCCATGCTCATCGTCACATGGAGCCTTAAACTGAATGTTGTCAACCCCTGCACCACTGTGTTGCTGCAGGACTGCATCAACTCTGTGAATAAACTCTTGTTTCCACAGCCTAACATCGTTGGGTCCATTGGTACGAGGAGGAAGCGGCAACATTGATCTAAGAGTGAATTCTAGATTTGAGTGGCAGCGCCAAAGATGTTTCCAGTGTTCCGACAGTATGCTCGTCCGCACGGCTTCCTTTATAGGCAACCGTGACAGGATGCTGCAGAGAATGTCCTACAGCAAAGGCATTCAGATAGTTGCACATTGATAAGCAAACTAAGTTGTTGTGCATTGTGAAGCAAAAGTAGGAGGAGGACTGCAAAAGTAGGATGATGCAGATCTTCATAAAAAAGTCTTGGTTTTCTTGCTAGACTTTTAGAATCTGAATCTGAATGATGTCCTAGATTTGTGAATCAATAGGAGTATGATTCTTAGTTGGAATTCGATCGATGTTGCGGGAGAGCAATAATAGTACTTACGTAGGTAGTAATAAGGAGAGAGGCGTTGGTAGCGTACCGTATGTATAGGCGAGTGGAGGACGGATCTGGTGACGAACGAAGCAGCAGACACGCGAGAGATGGACCGAGATAGAGATGGCAATTTTATCCATGGATCTGGATACCCATGGATACCCGACCCGGTTGGGCAAGGGTATGGAGCACATTTCTGCCCATGGGTCCGTGGATATGGATACCCACGAACAGCCGGGTTGGGCATGGTTATAGTTTGTGCTCCATGGATATCCAATTGATACTCGTATGACATGTGGGGTCATATGCTAGTGACAGTAGAAAGAACGAATCAATGGGAAATGACAGGAAATATGCAACTTGTGCCATGAGCTATATGCTACAGAATCAACCTCTGGTATGTCACACTTAAGAACTCATCGTATTACTTGTTACCTATTTATGCATGTAGCTTATGTTGTCATTTGTGAGTGAATGATGATGAGTTGATTTGATATTTGGGAAGGCTTCATGCTGACTTTTCTATGCCCATGGAGCTCCATGGGTATTTGGGTATCCAACGGGTTTGGGCATGGGCACAAGTTATGCCCATGGATAATTTGGTGGATGGGCAGAGGGTAGGAACATGGGTCATGGCTTGGATTTGGACCAGCTCCACCTGCCCCAAACCCGACCAATTGCCATCCCTAGACCGAGACGCATCCAAATTCAGGGGCTGTTTGGTTCTAGGCCTAGGAGTGCCATACTTTGCCATACAATGTTTGCCAAACTTGCCTAAAGTTAGTTCTTCAAAATGAGAGCCACAAGTTGACAAGCCTAAGGGAATCTTGCCACACTTTTTGTGTGTATATGATGTGGGACCATAGTGTGGCTTGCCTAAAATATGGCTTGAACCAAACACACACCTAAATTGGTCAAACTTAGCTAACCTTAAATGTGCCAAGCTTTGGCAAACTTAGTCTCAAACCAAACAGCCCTTCAATCCACCGCCGCCCCAATTCTATTCTAGCGGCAAAACCAGCCGGGCGATGCTCGGCAACGTTGAGACGGCCAAGGTGTGGCCGGCGGCAGCTCCTCTGCCGTGGCGCCTGGCACGGTACAACTGCCCTGCCCTAGGCTACGGGCTCATATCTCTACCCTGGCCAAACCCATCCAACGGAAGCTGCAACTTTTTTATTTATTTTTTAAACAGATTCTTTTTGATAGAAATTCCATCCATCCATTATATAACACGGCTGGACAAGTCAACAGTTACAGCGTCTGATACAAAATTTGGAAATTGGCCAAGCCAGATTTCACAAGTCCCCATATCTAGAGCCTACAGGCGTGCCATATATATGCAGCTAAAATCTGAGCAGCCTGATTACAAGACCTTGGACAGTGTTTAATAAATATAAATACATCAGGCACACAAACCCTTGGCTGGAACTTTATTTTCCTAAACACAACACCTAAAGCAGATAAATCATCGGCTTCAGAAGAGACGGCGTGCTTCAACGAAACTAAATCAGTTTCTAACATCACCCCTCACAACCAAGACGAGTTGCTGTGTTTAGCTTTTCTTCCTTATTGAGATCAAGAATGTCCTCCATGAAATTAATTAAACGAATTTGAAAATGTAATAATTGGAGTCTGTTGGAGTTGTGCCGAATATAGTGTACAAGGTAGGTTACAGTTGGACTTGTAGTTGTATTGTGTTTAGAAAGGATATGGAGTCGTGTCCTAATAGGACACTTGTATCCTAGGCCTCTCATATATAATGGGGGTAGACACACGATGTAACATATGCCAACATAATAGCATCGGAACGCAGGGGAAGCCGGCGGCATGTGCCGGAGTCCAGGGCGACCGGGTGCGGTATTGTAGCGGTGTCACGGGGAGGAGCGCCCGTAGTCAAGTCCCGGGGATGTAGCCATATCGGTGAACCTCGTTAACAAATCTTGGTGTCGTACTTGTGTGATTGCTTGGTCCTTGGATGATTGACGGTATGCCTCGGATTTATTCTAACAGAGTCTGACACGTTCGAGTTGAACTTGTCTCCAAATGGCTCTCACTCTTTTGCACTTTAGAAAGCAGTGGCCTCCACCCTCATCATATCTATGACACACATGACAGATGGTATCAACTTGCATACCTTTATGATGCAGTTTTTTGCGCAATGGTAGGATGTAGTTTGTCACCAGCCACAGAAAGTGTATGGCTTTATTTGGAAGTGGTAGTGCCTATAAATTTCTCCATTTGGAATCACTCCTTTCATCAACTGCATTCGAGGAATATGTTAATCCAAGCGAAGATTCTCGATCTCTAGTGGCCAGTGCTACTCTATAAGCGGATTTCATAGAGAAAATATCTTTTTTGTCAAAATGATAGGCCCAAAGTTGAATCCCGTGTATTTGTGTTGAGATAGAAAGGTTTGTCAGGAAAATTGAGTATCCTGTGTATTTGTGTTGAGATAGATTAATTCAGCCACTCTTGTTATCAGATTCTTTCCCTTTTGCGTGAACACTCTTCTTGTAACTCCTCTTGGGATCCAAGGGTCCTCCCAAATCTCAATATTTTCTCCATTACCTACCCTCCAGATAATGCCCCTCTTCAAAAGTTGAATCCTCTTAAGGATACTCCTCCAAGCATAAGAGATACCACCATTGGGGTGGCTTCTAACAGTGATTTTCCTGGGTAGTATGTCGCACTTAGGACCCTGGTACACAATGATGAAGGATTATGTAGTATTCTCTAAGCCTGCCTAGCTAGCATAGCAAGATTAAGGCCTCCTTTGGTTTGGAGGAATTTTGTAGGATTTTCATAGGATATGATTTCTATAGGAAAAATTCTTTTAGAGTCCTTTGGTTTGTAGGAATGGAATCCTATTCCTATGAAGGAATTCTTCCTATCCTCCACATTACATAGGAAAATAAACATTAGCCTAGACTCAATGGAAAAAATCATCTTCTTTCCTATCCTACTCATAGGATTTAAGATGCATGTCATCTTATTTTCTATGACTTTTCTATTCCTATGATTTCCCTATCCTATGAACCAAAGGAGGCCTAAAGGAGTATAAAATTCTAAAGCCCAATCCGCCGTCTTTCTTCAGTTTCACCATTTTTTCCCATGACACCTAATGGATTTTGTTTTGCTTATCCATTTGGCTCCACCAATATCGCCCCATCGTGAAGCTCAGTTCCTCGTACATGGCCTTTGTTATGTCGAAGCATGCCATTGTATATGCTGGTATTGCTTGTGCTATTGCCTTAATTAGAATTTCATTTCCCGCTTTTGACAGCATCTTCTCTTTCCAGCTTTGTATCCTTTCCACACTTTCTCCTTTATATACCCAAAGGTCATTTCCCTTGCTTTCCCAATGTAGGTTGGCAACCCTAGATATTTTATGAGTTAAAAGCACCGGGAGTCCTACAACTTGCCGAGACTGTGATGGTTTGGTCCTATAACTTGCAAAATGACCCTACCCAGTCCAACAACTTGCACCAAATGTGCAACTTTGGTCTTGGACTAATCACAGAGTGACAAGTGGACTCGTCGGGCCCGAGCCGGTCAGCATGCGTTTTTGCAAATAACCCCCTGCCTTTCCTTAGAATCAACCCGCAGCCACAATTAATTAGGGGCAACTATTTCTTGTTTATCCTAAGTGAGTCTCCTTTCTTATCTACATTGAGAATGATCTAGCGTCAAACTTTAATTCTGATGGCGACGGCTAGGGGACAAATACAGTGGCAAGTATGACAGTAGCATCGGCGAGGCGTATAGCTACTAAGCGTCGCACTACCGGAACAGGGCTCTAAGCCGACAGCCAAATGTATGCCGACGGCCACCGTCGGCCTAACCCGAGCTATGCCGACAGCTAGGTCCTGGCCGTCGGCGTACAATGGCCGTCGGGCTATCCCCGTCTACGCCGACAGCAGCCGTCGGCACATAACAGCCGTCGGCTTATCCCAGACTACGCCTACAGCTGCCGTCGGCATAGATGCGGGCCCGCCGACAACACTCATCACGGCCGGCTAACGACGTCAAATCTATGCCGACGGCCGTGACGGGTGGCCGTCGGCATAGATACGGGTGACACGTCACCGATCCAGAGCACACCGACCAGGACATATGCCGACGGCAGTCGTCGGCATAGCTGACACGTCATCGATCCGCGATGCTGTCCATCTGCCCTGGCCGCAGCTATGCCGACGGCTTTGCCGTCGGCATAGTTTTTTTTTCTTTTTTTCTTTTTCCCATATAGTATTATTATTATTATTAAGCATACAGTATGTGTTAATAAGCATACATATAGATTGTGTTAATAAGCATACATATAGTATGTGTTAATAAGCATATAGTATGTGTTAATAAGCATACATATAGTTTTTTTTCTTTTTCTTCACTGTTTTCTTTATTATTATTATTTAACTAACTTACATACAGAATGTGTTAATAAGCATAAATACATTATTTTTCGGTTCTGTACAGAGCGGTGTGACCCCCCTCACGAACGGTGCCGCCGCCAGCCGGCAACTGGAATGGGGAACAACCGCATCGGGTCTATACGAAGGGGACTTTGCTCCAAGTGTTCATATATATCGGATGACCTACCACAATCAGATGGTGTTATGCCATGTCCGAAGAGGCGGCACGCATCTCCGGGGTGTGGCCCCGTCACGGACGGCGCCGCCGCCGGCACCTGGAGGGGGGGGAGCGGACGCGTCGGGTCTACATGGAGTGGATGTATCTGTGGGTTTGGCCCGGATGTTGCTCCCGGGTGTCCTTATGGGCGGACCTGACACAACCGGGTGGAGAGGTCCACTGGTCAAAGCCCGTCCGTGCAAAGTTAAAGGGCTAGATCCCGTGGTCAAACGCTACAGGGTTAGCCGGGACGGGGGCCCTGGGGGGTAGCAATGCCACCGGAGCGTCGTATCGGGCCCTCATACATGCGGGGTGGTGTTGTGGCATGTCCGAAGAGGCGGCACGCGTCTCCGGGGTGTGGCCCCCGTCACGGACGGCGCCGACGCTGGCACCTGGAGGGGGAAACGGACGTGTCGGATCTACACGGAGAGGATCTTGCTGTGGGACTGGCCCGGATGTTGCTCCCCGGTGTCCCTTTGGGCCGACCTGACACAACCGGGTGGAGAGGTCCACTGGTCAAAGCCCGTCAGTGGGAAGTCAAAGGGCTAGATCTCGTGGTCAACCGCTCCAGGGTTAGGCGGGACGGGGGCCCTGGGGGGTAGCAATGCCACCGGAGCGTCGTACCGCGCCTCATACATGCGGGGTGGTGTTGTGGCATGTCCGAAGAGGCCGCACGTGTCTCCGGTGCGTGGCCCCCCTCACGGACGGCGACGCCGCCGGCACCTGGAGGGGGGAAACTACCGCATCGGGTCTACACGGAGTGGATTTAGCTGTGGGTTTGGCCCAGATGTTGCTCCCCAGTGTCCCTCTGGGCCGACCCGACACAACCGGGTGGAGAGGTCCACTGGTCAAATCCCATCCGTGCAAAGTCAAAGGGCTAGATCCCGTGGTCAACCGCTCCAGGGTTAGGCGGGACGGGGGCCCTGGGGGTAGCAATGCCACCGGAGCGTCGTACCGGGGCCTCATACATGCGGGGTGGTGTTGTGGCATGTCCGAAGAGGCCGCACGCGTCTCTGGTGCGTGGCCCCCCTCACGGACGGCGCCGCCGCCGGCACCTGGAGGGGGGAAACTACCGCATCGGGTCTACACGGAGTGGATTTAGCTGTGGGTTTGGCCCAGATGTTGCTCCCCGGTGTCCCTCTAGGCTGACCCGACACAACCGAGTGGAGAGGTCCACTGGTCAAAGCCCATCCGTGCAAAGTCAAAGGGCTAGATCCCGTGGTCAACCACTCCAGGGTTAGGCGGGACGGGGGCCCTGGGGGTAGCAATGCCACCGGAGCGTCGTACCGGGCCCTCATACATGCGGGGTGGTGTTGTGGCATGTCCGAAGAGGCCGCACGCGTCTCCGGTGCGTGGCCCCCCTCACGAACGGCGCCGCCGCCGGCACCTGGAGGGGGGAAACTACTGCATCGGGTCTACACGGAGTGGATTTAGCTGTGGGTTTGGCCCAGATGTTGCTCCCCGGTGTCCCTCTGGGCTGACCCGACACAACCGGGTGGAGAGGTCCACTGGTCAAAGCCCATCCGTGCAAAGTCAAAGGGCTAGATCCCGTGGTCAACCGCTCCAGGGTTAGGCGGGACGGGGGCCCTGGGGGGTAGCAATGCCACCGGAGCGTCGTACCGGGCCCTCATACATGCGGGGTGGTGTTGTGGCATGTCCGAAGAGGCCGCACACGTCTCCGGTGCGTGGCCCCCCTCACGGACGGCGCCGCCGCCGGCACGTGGAGGGGGGAAACTACCGCATCGGGTCTACACGGAGTGGATTTAGCTGTGGGTTTGGCCCAGATGTTGCTCCCCGGTGTCCCTCTGGGCCGACCCGACACAACCGGGTGGAGAGGTCCACTGGTCAAAGCCCATCCGTGCAAAGTCAAAGGGCTAGATCCCGTGGTCAACCGCTCCAGGGTTAGGCGGGACGGGGGCCCTGGGGGGTAGCAATGCCACCGGAGCGTCGTACCGGGCCCTCATACATGCGGGGTGGTGTTGTGGCATGTCCGAAGAGGCCGCACGCGTCTCCGGTGCGTGGCCCCCCTCACGGACGGCACCGCCGCCGGCACCTGGAGGGGGGAAACAACCGCATCGGGTCTACACGGAGTGGATTTAGCTGTGGGTTTGGCCCAGATGTTGCTCCCTGGTGTCCCTCTGGGCTTATCCGACACAACCGGGTGGATTGATCCACTGGTCAAAGCCCATCCGTGCAAAGTCAAAGGGCTAGATCCCGTGGTCAACCGCTCCAGGGTTAGGCGGGACGGGGGCCCTGGGGGTAGCAATGCCACCGGAGCGTCGTACCGGGCCCTCATACATGTGGGGTGGTGTTGTGGCATGTCCGAAGAGGCCGCACGCGTCTCCGGTGCGTGGCCCCCCTCACGGACGGCGCCGCCGCCGGCACGTGGAGGGGGGAAACTACCGCATCGGGTCTACACGGAGTGGATTTAGCTGTGGGTTTGGCCCAGATGTTGCTCCCCGGTGTCCCTCTGGGCCGACCCGACACAACCGGGTGGAGAGGTCCACTGGTCAAAGCCCATCCGTGCAAAGTCAAAGGGCTAGATCCCGTGGTCAACCGCTCCAGGGTTAGGCGGGACGGGGGCCCTGGGGGGTAGCAATGCCACCGGAGCGTCGTACCGGGCCCTCATACATGCGGGGTGGTGTTGTGGCATGTCCGAAGAGGCCGCACGCATCTCCGGTGCATGGCCCCCTTCACGGACGGCGCCGCCGCCGGCACCTGGAGGGGGGAAACTACCGCATCGGGTCTACACGGAGTGGATTTAGCTGTGGGTTTGGCCCAGATGTGCCCCCGTCCAAGCACGCGTGTCTACCGCATCGGGGAAACTACCGCATCGGGTCTACCGCATCGGGCACGCGTGTCCGGGGTGTGCCCCCCCTCACGGACGGCGCCGCCGCCGGCACTTGGAGGGGGGAAACGGACGCGTCGGGTCTACACGGAGGGGATCTTGTTGTGGGTCTGTCCCGGATGTTGCTCCAAAGTGTTCCTATGGGCTGACCTAACACAACCGGGTGGGGAGGTCCGCTGGTCAAAGCCCGTCCGTGCAAAGTCAAAGGGCTAGATCCCGTGGTCAAACGCTACAGGGCTAGGCGGGACGGGGGCCCTGGGGGTAGCAATGCCACCGGAGCATCGCACCGGGCCCTCATACATGCGGGGTGGTGTGGTGGCATGTCCGAAGAGGCGACACGCGTCTCCGGGGTTTGGCCCCCCACACGGACGGCGCCACCGCCGGCACCTGGAGGGGGGAAACGGACGCGTCGGGTCTACACGGAGGGGATCTTGCTGTGGGTCTGGCCCGGATGTTGCTCCAAAGTGTTCCTATGGGCTGACCTAACACAACCGGGTGGAGAGGTCCACTGGTCAAATCCCGTCCGTGCAAAGTCAAAGGGCTAGATCCCGTGGTCAAACGCTACAGGGTTAGGCAGGTCGGGGGCCCTGGGGGGTAGCAATGCCACCGGAGCGTCGCACCGGGCCCTCATACATGCGGGGTGGTGTGGTGGCATGTCCGAAGAGGCGGCACGTGTCTCCGGGGCATGCCCCCCTCACGGACGGCGATGACACGGTAGTAGACGGATCAGGCACTCGCATAGTTACCGGATCAGGCACTCGGTAACGGTACCCCTCAGTCAGTTGCTTTCCTATGTATCACCTTTCACGAGACCATAGAAAAAAATATACGTGATATTTTAGAAAATTGTTGTACAATATAAAAAAAGATCATGTCATTAAAAATAATGTTTCAAATCATTAAAGAAAATGTATGGTACATTTTAAATAATGTTCTGCATGTAAAAAATATGTATAAGAAAACATTAAAATATTTATAAAAAATAAGAAAACATTACAAAATTTATACAAAATAAGAAAAGTAAAAATAAAAATATGCCGACGGCAAAGCCGTCGGCATAGCTGCGGCCATAGGGAAGCTTATACGCGGATCGGTGACGTGGTTAATAAAAAAGAAAAAAAAAGTATGCCTAAGGCTAAGCCGTCGGCATAGGTGCCACGTGGCGCCCTGAGCTATGCCGACGGCTTAGCCGTCGGCATAGTTGACCTTATCCACTCGCGTTCTCCCCCATCCACTCACTTACTCCCCCACACCCCGAGCTGCCGCCGCCGCACCCCCCGACCCCGACCTGCGCCGCTGCCGCACCCCCACCCCGACCTGCCGCCGCCGCCGCATCCCCCACCTCCCCCTGCCGCCGCCGCCCTCCCCGCCTCCACCATGCCCGCGCGCCCCTCCCCGCCTCCACAGCCGCGTCGCCGCCCCCGCCTCCACACCGGCCGGCGCCGCCATCTCCACCCGCCGTCGCCCCGGCCTCCCCCGACCACGCGCTGCACCGGCCTCCCCCGACCCCGCCACTGCGCCGGCCTCCCCCGACCCCGGCGCCCCAGCCTCTCCCGACCCCGGCCGTCGGCCGCGGCTCCTAGAAGAAGTATGTCCTGAGAAGATAAAAGAAATGCATAAGAAGGCGCCGGAGTTGATATGCAAGCTAGAGAAGATCTTCCCGCCAGGCTTCTTTACTCCGATGACACATCTCCTTTTGCACCTCCCGAACGAGGTATTATTGGGGGGCCCTGTGCAGAATCATTGGCAGTACGGCCCTGAGAGACAGAACAAGCATCTGAGACAGAAATGTGGAAACAAAGCTAAGATTGAAGCTTCCATAGCTGAGGCAGTTATCCTAGAGGAGGTGGCAGACCTCAGGACAGCCTACTATCCGGACCATGTTCCCACGTTGCACAATAAGGTGTCTCGATACAATACAGAGAACCCAAGTATAAACCCAAGTTGCCTCTATTCATCGGGCAAGGTAGTAGGGCTGGATGCTCGAAATCTTATCTCATGCCACGAGATGAGTGGGAGGATGTCATGTTCTATATCTTGCACAACATCAAGGAAGTTGAGGATGAGTGGATGAGGTAATACCTTTGCACCATTCTTTTAGTCAATCCGTTATGTTCACTTTGCCTAGTTCTTATACCGCTTTTCTTATTGTAGTCGATTCGTTGAAGAAGAATGTACGGGAATGCTGCCTCCTTCTGAAGCGGAGGCACTTGCTCTTCTCCGAAAGGGTGCTGATGGAAGGAAAAATTTCGTTGCGTGGTTCATCGAGAAAGTAATTTTTCACACTTTCAATTAAACTCATGCACCCTATAATTTCAATTAAACTCATGCACCCTATAATTTCAATTAAACTCATGCACCCTATAATTTCAATTAAACTCATGCACCCTATAATTTCAATTAAACTTGTAGGGAAATGATCCGACCGAATCAATAGATGAAGAATTGAGATGGGTTTCCATGGGTTTTGATCCTGTCGTCATGACATGCGAAAAGTATGATGTGAATGGGTATCGCTTCCATACAGAGGAGCACCAGAACAGTCGGCCTGATCCCAAAACCATAAATACCGGAGTCTTCACTGAAGGAGATAATGAAGTAGATTACTACGGAAGGGTAGGAAAAATATACGAGCTTACATTCAAACGTGGCCGCGAACACCTAAGTCTCACTGTGTTCAAATGCCGATGGTTCGACCCCAAAAAGGGTCTGAGACATACGCCTTCTGTTGGTTTAGTTGAAGTTAAACCATCAACCGTCTATGCCGGAGCTGATCTCTTTATCGCCGCTACCCAGGCCACACAAGTATATTATCTGCCTTACCCATGCCAGAAAGAGTACCTAAAGGGTTGGGAAGTTGTGTTCAAGGTGTCGCCGCATGGTAAGCTACCGGACCCGAACGATGATGATTACTACAACATAAACCCCATGACATACGAGCGAGTGTTCTATCAAGAGGAACATGATGACGTGGTCTGAAACAACGAGGATGATGACTTGGGTTATGTTGACCTGGACCCAAACGACGACGACGCACAGATTGATGGTGATGCAGTTGTGAATCAAAGAGACATAATTATGCTTGAAAAGTTAAATGAAGACGCTGACGATGAGGAAGAGCCTCCACCTCCGTCAGACAACGAAGAAGATATGCGTGATAGTGATGATGAGACCGGTCCACAAATAGATTACAATAGTGATGATTCATATGGGTTCTAGAAAATGTAAGTTCTTTTAATGATCATTACAATAGTATGCTTAATGTGCTCTTCTGGTATTAATGTTTTTCCTGTATGCTTGTTTAATTGATATCCTTACTAATTGTTTATTCTCTTCTCAATGCAGGTTTAATAATCATGGGCAAGTCCAGCGGCGCTAGTTTCCTCAGTAAATTTAAAGGACTTACTCGGAGTGGACGAGCCCACAAGGTTCCCTCCCGACTACGCGAGGATGACACCTCACAGGGAGGTGGAGGGGTCGGGGGAGGAGACCCTAGAGGAGGAGGCGGTGGGGGGAGAGCCCCTAGAGGAGGAGGAGGTGGGGGGAGAGGCAACCGGGGCAAAAAACTCCGAGCCGTGTCTGAAATAGGAGGGTCTTCTTCGATGCCCTCCTATACAGAGGCACCTTCTAAGTCTGAGGAGGAGGAGTATGTTCCTGATGGCGAGGAGGAGGAGCCGAGGAGGAGGGTGAGGAGGAGGAGGCCGAGGAGGAGGGTGAGGAGGAGGCTGAGGAGGGTGGAGGGGAGGTTGATCCCGCGTTGTGGGGTGACTTGCCACCGGGTTCTTCGCAGGGGTGGCTGCGTGGTAATGCCGGACTACCTACACCACCTTCTATCGAGGAGCACAAGTGGCTCATTGAACCTGTGGGGACAGAGTAAGTGCCTCTCAATCATATTTTCAACACATGACAACATTTTCTTATTGTACACATGGCAATCATTTGATTCTTTTGCAGAAACTGGATCCTTCACAGAAAGGGCCGTAAACCGAACGGCCTTATCACTGTCCTGTTGAAGGAGTTTTGGCCTGGCCTATTCTGCCCGCGGCCAGACAGGGACCCGCAGCAGCGGGTTTTGGCCACGAGCTGGGCCCACTACGAGGCTTGCAGCAACGCGGAGTACGGGACGACCGCTAAGGCCGTGATCACCAAATTTTGGGTAAGTTCTCTTCTAAATCACTTGTCTTCAGTTTCGTTCATAGTTTATCATTGAATCACTCAACTCATGCCTTGTTTGCTTCTGGTTTTTGCATGATTGCAGCAACTCTATAGAGTTCTTGACGAGCACAAGGCCAGAGCCGACGTGGTCTTGCTTGCGGCTGCGAAGAAGAAAGCTCGTCAGTTGCAGTACGAGGTGCGCTGGGTTGCCGTCTCGCAGTACTACCACTACTACCTGCACCAAAAGATGCCCAAAACTCAAGCGCAGAAGCTACGACTTACCTTGAGCAAGGAGCAGTTCATGATGGTAACTATTACTAACTTTTCATTGTTTCAAGCAGTCAACTATATGTTTCGTGCTCACATGTCATGCTTCCAAAATTTGCATAGGTTGTTCCTCGTTGGTGCTATGGAAGGCATGACGGATGGGCGAGTTTGGTGGATAGGTGGCTCGGCGCCGATGCAGAGTTTGCTGCCAAGAGCATCAAGGCCCGGGCTAACTGTGGAGACGACGGGACACACGGCCAAGGAAACAGGAACCACTGGGGCTTCAAGGCCATGAAGGTATATCTTGAAGGAAATATGCCCTAGAGGCAATAATAAAGTTATTATTTATTTCCTTATAATCATGATAAATGTTTATTATTCATGCTAGAATTGTATTAACCGGAAACATAATACATGTGTGAATACATAGACAAACAAAGTGTCACTAGTATGCCTCTACTTGATTAGCTCGTTAATCGAAGATGGTTATGTTTCCTAACCATAGACAAAGAGTTGTTATTTGATTAACGAGGTCACATCATTAGTTGAATGATCTGATTGACATGACCCATTCCATTAGCTTAGCACCCGATCGTTTAGTATGTTGCTATTGCTTTCTTCATGACTTATACATG
This sequence comes from Triticum urartu, assembly GCF_056163025.1. NCBI lineage: Eukaryota > Viridiplantae > Streptophyta > Magnoliopsida > Poales > Poaceae > Triticum > Triticum urartu. Next base: position 635,502,649 of record NC_141877.1, on the reverse strand, counting down.
TTCCTATAACTATGAGATTATGCAACTCCCGTTTACTGGAGGAACACTTTGGGTACTACCAAACGTCACAACGTAACTGGGTGATTATAAAGGAGTACTACAGGTGTCTCCAATGGTACATGTTGGGTTGGCGTATTTCGAGATTAGGTTTTGTCACTCCGATTGTCGGAGAGGTATCTCTGGGCCCTCTCGGTAATGCACATCACATAAGCCTTGCAAGCATTACAACTAATATGGTAGTTGTGAGATGATGTATTACGGAACGAGTAAAGAGACTTGCCGGTAACGAGATTGAACTAGGTATTGGATACCGATGATCGAATCTCGGGCAAGTAACATACCGATGACAAAGGGAACAACGTATGTTGTTATGCGGTCTGACCGATAAAGATCTTCGTAGAATATGTAGGAGCCAATATGGGCATCCAGGTCCCGCTATTGGTTATTGACCGGAGACGTGTCTCGGTCATGTCTACATTGTTCTCGAACCGTAGGGTCCGCACGCTTAACGTTACGATGACATTTATTATGAGTTTATGCATTTTGATGTATTGAAGGTTGTTCGGAGTCCCGGATGTGATCACGGACATGACGAGGAGTCTCGAAATGGTCGAGACATAAAGATTGATATATTGGAAGCCTATGTTTGGACATCGGAAGTGTTCCGGGTGAAATCAGGATTTTACCGGATTACCGGGAGGTTACCGGAACCCCCCGGGAGTCATATGGGCCTTATTGGGCCTTAGTGGAAAGGTGAAAGGGCTGCCCATAAGGGCTGCGCGCCTCCCCCCTCCCCTAGTCCTATTAGGACTAGGAGAGGTGGCCGGCCACCCCTCTCCCTCTTTCCCCCTTGGGAATCCTAGTTGGAATAGATTGGGGGGGGGAGTCCTACTCCCGGTAGGAGTAGGACTCCTCCTGCGCCTCCATAGGGCTGGCCGCACCCCTCCCCCTTGGCTCCTTTATATACGGAGGCAGGGGGCACCTCTAGACACATAAGTTGATCCTTGAGATCGTTCCTTAGCCGTGTGCGGTGCCCCCTGCCACCATATTCCACCTCGATCATATCGTTGTAGTGCTTAGGCGAAGCCCTGCGTCGGTAATACATCAAGATCGTCATCACGCCGTCGTGCTGACGGAACTCCTCCCCGAAGCTTTGCTGGATCGGAGCCCGGGGATCGTCATCGAGCTATACGTGTGCTAAGAACTCGGAGGTGCCGGAGTAACGGTGCTTGGATCGGTCGGATCGGGAAGAAGACGTACGACTACTTCCTCTACGTTGTGTCAACGCTTCCGTTGCGATCTACAAGGGTACGTAGATCATACTCTCCCCTCGTTGCTATGCATCACCATGATCTTGCATGTGCGTAGGAAAATTTTGAAATTACTACGTTCCCCATCATATCTATGTGCATGATGCATTTTTGTTCTTCTTTACGTCATGTTCTTATGTATGGCTGACTTCTATTTGACGTTGTAGGAGGACAAGTTGAAGAGGCCGCTCTTAGACATGGAGTCGTGGAAGCTGGCCCGCGAGCGGAGTCATCGCAAGGAGGGCGAGAGCCAGTACTACGGCAAGACCGAGGAGCACCTGGGGTCTTACACTCATCACTATCAGGAGTTGCATCCGGATGTTCCTGTTGCTGAGGTCGCCCAGTCTCAGATCGACGACACGGCGGTGGTGGCCATCCAGGGGAAGAAGAATGGCCGGTATCCGTGTTTCGATGGCTTGATCACTACTTCGATCTCGTACACACGGCTTCGGGCTAGCAACCCGAGCCAGTTAGAGAGTACGGGGCGTTCACAGACTCCCTTAGCCCGCCAGCATGCTGTAAGTACTTCCTCTTTATCTTTTTCTATCTTGCATTCTCAGTTTATTTTCAGCATTGCTCACTTAGAAACAACCTAAATTATGTAGGCATATAAGGAGTTTGTCGAGCATAGGAATCTCGAGGTGCGGGAGTACTTGAAACGAGTGAAGGCAAACGATGATTACAACCGTCAGATGATGACGGTTAGTTTTGCCCTCTTAAAACCAACCTAAATTTTTGCACTTTCATTCCTTCTGATCTTCTAGTTTGCTTGTTTAACTAACATTCAGACTATGTTGGCGTCTTGGACTAACCGCACGGATCCACCACAAATGGGACCCCCACCACCACCCGCGGGAGAACCCCCACAAGTGCCCACGTTCGATGAATGGGTGGCACTAGGCAGTGATGGTTCGGTTAGTACATTTGCCTAACTACTAGCAAACTAGTTCTCGTTCATGAAACACTATCATATCATATTTACCGTTAGAATCTTTTCTGAAACATGTAGGGGACCGGTGGCTCGACTCCTGCTCCATCGACCCCAGTCACTCCGATCTGGCAGAGTGGTGGTGGTCGCGATGACGGTTTTGGCGGAGGTGGTGGTGGTGGTTTTGGCGGAGGTGGTGCTTTTGGCGGAGGTAGTGGTGGTTATGGCGGAGGTGGTGGTTTTGGCGGGGGTGCTCTTGCTTGATGATTCCGTGCATGTGGCCATCGTGCCATGCCTTTCATATTCCTACTTTTATCATGTTTCATGTCTTGCACTACTTTTATGTTCATGAACTTCCATCGGTGATGATCTTTAGATGATGTGATGAACTTGAGTATGTTTAGATGATGATGGTGAACTTGAGTATGTTTAGATGAACTTGAGTATGTTCACATGATGAATTGTCATATTTCTGCATAATTTCATATTGTTCTGTTTTGAAATGCTGTCAAATGAATTGGAAAAGAGAAAACAGGGAAAATAAAAAAAAAACTATGCCTACGGCAAAGCCGTCGGCATATATACGCCCAGGAGTTACCAGGGCTTGCCACGTGGCAAACTATGCCGACGGCTTTGCCGTAGGCATAGCCCTGCTGCCAGGAGAAACCAGGAGCTGCCACGTGGCAGACATATGCCTACGGCAAAGCCGTCGGCATAGTTTAGCCGTAGGCATAGACCTGCCGCCAGGAGAAGCCGGGGGACGACACGTGGCGCAGGTATGCCGACGGCTAGGTCGTCGGCATAGATTTCCATCTATGCCGACGGCCAAGCCGTCGGCATACCTGCGCCACGTGTCGTCCCCTGAATCGCCAGCGCTGTTGACGGCGCCGTCCGTTGCCGTCAGACGGAAAACAACGCCGATGGCTAAACTATGCCGACGGCTATCCCACGGCCGTCAGCATATGCACCTACGCCGACGGCTATACTATGCCGACGGTCTGACACATCTATGCTGACGTGATCTACGCCGACGGGGCTATGCCGACGGCAGCCGTAGGCATAGATCTGTGCCGACGGCAAAGGACCTATACCGACGGCCCTGGGCCGTAGGCATAGCCCGCGAGTCCGGTAGTGTCGGTGAGCGGGTACGGCGACGAGATGCTTTGGGCGGCGCTGTGGCTGCACCGGGCGATGGGGAAGGCGAGCTACCTGGACTACGCCGTCGACATGGCCGACGAGTTCGGCGGCACCACCTGGGCCATCACAGAGTTCAGCTGGGACGTCAATTACGCCGGCCTCCAGATCCTCGCCACCAAGGTGAGCATCAGCTGTACATGACTGCTCAACAAATTAACTACCTATTCTCTAATTAATTTTTATATTGCACGATTGTTTCTTTGGGTGGTATGGCATGCACGATCGAAAATGTTTTCTTCACATATATTTCTTCAGAAAATTAAACTGCATAGATGTACATCGAATATCACTCAGGATAAAATGTGTTTTTAGCCGTGTCGTGTCATTTTAGGTGCTGCTGGAAGGGAAGCAGCCGGAGCACAAGGCGACGCTGGAGAAGTACAAGGCCAAGGCGGAGCACTCCCTCTGCGCCTGCCTCAACAAGAACGGCGACGCCAGCAACGTCAACCGCACGGCCGGCGGAATGCTCTTCGTCCAAGCAGTGGAACAACATGCAGTACGTGACCAAGGCCACCTTCCTCCTCACCAAGGAATAAGGTTACAAGGTATTTAGAACGGCAAATTTTAACATGCTCCCTCTTACCCCTTCTTTTTTCATACGAGGTAAGAAGGTAAGAGTTAATCAGACCACTAATTGATAAGATTAACGGCTCAGATTTATTATATACTCTTACCTCCAATGTAAAAAGAGGGGGTAAGAGGGAGCATGTTAAAACTGCTCATTTAGAACACTAGTAATTTCCTCAGGTGTACTACGCAACCAACAAGCAGTTTGTTGGTGCGATTGTCACATGCAATCGATGCTATAACTAGCAAGATTAACATCCCACCTAAGCTTACCAAGTTCTATCCTCCTTCCTTCAGACATAAGAGTTCTAATCTCATTCACTAGCAAGATCAATCATTTTCTGGTGACGATAACATTGTGATGGCTCAGCGCAGTCAGACTCAACAACATAGTCTAGCTCCGTTCAACTCAGAGCGAGACGAATCCCCTCTTGGATTGCGGCAGGCTCGGCTTCGATGGCTCCAATGCAGGAGGGCAGCGCCCGGACCGGATTGTAGCAAAGATGACAACCCCTGAGTGGTCTCAAAGGATCATACCGCGCTCGCAGAACCATTCTTCACCATATACGCCCATCAACGTTGAGCTTTGCAGTACCCGGGTCCGGAGGTCTCTACTTCTCTTACATGCGGTATAGACTCCTGATGGACATGTTTGACACTGCCTACCCCAATCACGCATTTCCCCTTGACTTTGCCATCATGAGCCAAGGAGAGAGCAAGGCGAGGCGATGGGGATTTTTGCGGATGGCTTTGGTCTGGTCTCGAGAAGATAAGGCTAGGTAGTGAGATACGGATTTTTGCGGATGCCGCGACTACGCATGGGACCACGTGGAAAGCGACCGCTCACACGATTGAGCGATGTAAAATTGAGCCGGTCGGCCAATTTCAAGGCTTTTCCTTTGTATTTTGTGTGTTGCCAACCCTTCTTGCTCCACTTTTTCCATTCAATTCCCCTTTTCTGTTTTTCTCATTTATTTACTTTATTATTGATATTATTTTCTTTTCTTTCTTCCTTTTTGTATTTTCTCTTTTTCATTGTGTTTGTTTTTCCTTTAGTTTTTACCATTTGGTTAATAAAAATATATTATGTTGTTTTATTATTAACATGAACATAAAAATGTGCCTGATTAAGAATAACTCATAAATTATAAAAATCTTCATGATTTAAAAAAATCATGATATTTTCATTTGGTTAATTGCATGTTTGCTTGCGTGGCAGGTCCAAAGTCACGATATTTTTGTTATAGAGTTATTTTTCATAGTCTAAAATAATTTACCAAAATAATTAGAGGTAAAAGTTGGGGCCGTGCATAGCTACCACCATGGGTAGGAAATTATTTCTGATTTAAATAATATTTGCACATTTAAAAAATGCATATGACCTTATACATTGTTTGTGAATTTACAAAAAGCCCCAATTTTAACAATGTCCATGAAATATAAAAATTGTATATGAAAATTTAAAAATTTCCAGAAATTTGAAAAATGCTCATGAAAATAGAAAAATGTTCATGGATGTAAAAATGGTTAATTCGAGAAAATGTAATGAATTTTAAGCTCATTCAAGAATTTCTAAAATTGTTTATGAATTTTTAAAATATTTGGTGTTTTTAAAAAATGTTCTTAAATTTAATCATTTCCCCAAAGTTTGGAAAATTTCACTGAATTTTCAAAACTATTCAATGATTTGATTTTTTGTATTTGGAAATATTCATGAATTTAAATTCATAAATTCTGGAAAATCTTCACAAACTAAAGAAAAACTATTCAGGTAAAAACTGGACTGGAAAAATGCACGTACTAGGAATAAGTAAACACGCAAATGATGACAAAGACCGCTTGCTAAAGAAAGATAGGACTAGGCCGAGCGAGGAATGTAAGAGCCCATGCGTTTTTCAGGCATTAAATGTGGAGCCGTGGAGATCTCTTGCTTGTAGACTTGTAGTAGCCGACCAAAGTGGCAACACATACAAGGAGGAGGAATCCTCAAGAAAAAGATATTACTCCAACTGCTCATTTTCATTTGATCTAGATTTTCCCATGCCCTCTGCGCTTGCACGAGTCCTAAATTTTGATTGAACATGCGTCTTCGAAGTAGTTATTGTTCATTTTATCGTTTATTTAACCAATTCTCTCTATTACCATGAGAATTAGCAACATCGTTACTTCGTAACTTTGATGTAAAAGATCACGATGATAGAGGAAAAATGGTTAAACAGACGACAAAATAAAAAAAAATGTTCAAGGGCGAGATTATCACTTCGCATTAGAATAAAAACCAAAACAATAAAGTCTAAAAAGGGAAATATAAGAAGCAGTAGTAAAGGGAGAAGCAACTTTGAATAAAAATACGATTATCACTATGCATTAGAATAAATAAATACAAAATAAATAATGTCTAAAAGGAAAATATAAGCAGCAGTAGTAAAAGGAGAAGCAGCTTTTTTGAGGAGAAAAGAAGAAGAAGAAGCAGCTCGCATCAGTTCTGCATGGTCTTCGAAGTCGGATATGGCTTGGCTCCTAATTCTCGTATGAAAGCTCTTACCACTTGTTCATGCAAGTTCATTATCTAAGAGAAGTCCATACAAATGTATCACACTTTAGCCAGCAAAAGAGGACATCTCATCTACCTACAGAAAATCACACGTTTGGCATGCATACGAGCCACTGGTTCGCATCAGCCGACGGAATCGGATAAAAGGCAGCGTACGTGGCCAGCCAACAAGCAACGGAGCAAGATAAGGGCATCTAGGGACCAAATAACGATTTAGAACTCAGCCGACAGGGCAGGTAGCCAATCGAAAGCACTGGCTTTGGATGTCAAAGACTTCTGAAGAAAACTGTACATGCAGATGACTAATATATGCACGTATTTTCTTATCTATCATATATATATATATATATATATATATATATATGTGTATATATATATGTGTGTGTGTGTGTGTGTGTCGTCAAAGAGGGCCGCGTAAAAAAACATAATTACTTTTGTTGTCATGGGATCAGAAAGTTGTCTTTTTTTGTTGGAACCTACAAATCAACATACCATTTGTTATATTTTAAAATAAATAGAAACCACTTGAATTGGTGTAGAGCCGATAAACATTCTTTTTGAATTTTTAAAATTCTAGCTCCCCCTTAAGCCCGCGAGCCAAAATGATGTTCTCCTGGTAATGACGGCATACACATATGCACTAGCCTTTCATCAGCTTGTGTGTATTATATTATAAAGAAGGAACCGGGGTAAAGAGCCCGTCCACATTAGTGTTACAGATTACGTATACACACACCGAACACTAACCCCACCCTCCACCTTCGTCTCCTATGTGTAGCTACTCTCTGCAGCCCACCCTTTCACTTCTGCAAAGAAACCATCCATGTCCCGTTTTAGTATGCCCGCTTGTTTCCATACGCGGCCCTCTCTGACGATGGCGTGGATAACCCGATTCTTTGAAGGTGTGGCCCCGTCGAAGATGATAGAGTTGCGGTGCTTCCATAGTTTCCATAGGCCTAGGATGATGATTGCATTTGCATCCCTCCTGGTCTGTCCTCTTCCTCCCTTGTCTTGACACCATGCAGTGAGATTGTCGTTCGCTGTGGGTATCCACTATGGCTTGCCTAGGGGGCGGCAGATCGCGGTCCACACCTCCCGTGCAACGACACATTGTAAAAGGATGTGGTTAATGCTCTCCTCTGCTTGGTTGCACATTGGGTAACTCAATGTTGGGGATATCGCTTATCGGGAACTTATCGGTCGATCCATGATAAGGGGTAAATCGGCCAGTTTATCGACATATCGGCCGATTTATCGCCATATTGGCTGATTTATCGGCCGATTTATCTTATCGTCCTGACAGCGGTAAGTGATAAATCGGCCGATTTATCGGCATATCGGAAGATATCTTGAACAGTGGGGTAACTGTCTTGGTGATCGAGTCCTCTTCTTGCCAACCGAGCGGACGTCCAACATCTGTTTTGAATTGCGAGCCATGTGAAGAAGCGACAAGGTGATGGTGCCTTTGATTTCCAAGTGAATTCGGCCGTGGGGACGATCTGTCTGCCCCAGAACTTGGCGGCGTAGGCTGTCCTCGTTGAGTAGCATCCATTTGCTTCCCATGACTAGGTGATGTTGTCGCACTGTGTTAGCTTAAGCTCCACTCTTTGGATCATATTCCACAACTGCAAGTACTCGCGCAGTAATTCGGCTGTTACCTCGGGGCTCACTTGAGCAACCGAATGATCGTCCTGCAATGCTTGGGATACGGTGCATGTGCCTCTTATTCTCTTCCTGACTCGCTCATAGGTCAAAGGTGCAATCTCCGCAATCTGATACCCTTCAAGCCATCTATCCTCCCAAAAGAGTGCTGCATTTCCATCACCTATGATCCAGCGAGCAACCGCATTGAAGATTTGCCTTGAAGCTTGCAGCACCACAATGTCAAATTCAGCCCATGGTCTCGATGCGTCTGATCGTTGCAGCCAAGGCTGCACGGCTGTGTTCATCCATCTTAGGTTGGGAATACCTAGACCACCCGCCCACATGGGGGCACATATATCTCCTAGGCGACGACACAGTTACCGCCGGACGAGCTTGCCTTTGCGCACCATAGGAAGTTGTGACAAATTTTGTTCATTGTTGCAATTGTCTTCCGCGGGAGGTCGAGTGCCATCATTGCGTGCAACGGGATCGCACATAGAACGGATTGAACTCGAAGCATTCTTCCACTCTTCGGCATCTTGGCCGCCTTCCACTTTGGCAGCGCTGCCGTAAGATGATCAACAAGTCTTGACAACTGCACATGGGATTGCTTCCTCAGGGTGAGCGGCAACCCTAGGTATTTGCACGGAAAAGTACCTCTCGGGCAACCAAGAATTCGTTCCACAGTTTCCATGATCTCGACAGAGCACCTTATTGGGTAAGCTGCGCTTTTGGCAAGGTTGACACGAAGGCCCGATGCTTCTCCAAACAGAGTAAGTAGTGATGCACATGTGTTCAGATCTCGCTCGTTTGTCTTAAGGAAGATCATGATGTCATCGGCAAACATCGAAAGGCGGTGCTGCAGCCCTGTTCTTGCAAGCGGAGCAAGCAGGCCTCTCGCGGTTGCCAGCTTAAACATGCGATGCAAGGGCTCCATGATCAGAATGCATAGCATTGGGGAGAGGGGGGCGCCTTGCCTGAAGCACATGTATTGTATATTGGCCATCCCGGCATTCCATTGATCATGATCCTTGTTGATGTACTCGCCAGCATCCCACATATCCACATTGATCCAGCGCTCCCCAAACCCAACCATACGGAGGACTTCGAGTAGGAAAGGCCATTTCACCGAGTCAAATGCCTTTGACATATCAAGCTTGAGCATAATGGCTGGGTCCCATAGGGCGTGTAGTCTTTGTGCCGTGCATTGCACAAGCATGAAATTATCGTGGATGGATCGTCCTCTTACGAAGGCGCTCTAGTGCTTCCCCACTATGGAACGTAGATCTGTTACAAGCAGTGTAGATAGTGTCTTGTCGAAAATCTTTATCGCACTATGCACCAGGCTCACCGGCCTAAAATCTCGAATGTCCACTGCACCGTCCTTTTTGGGAAGGAGGGCCACTATCGCCTTGCTAATGGCTTGCAGGCCCCTCATGTCGCCCTGGTAGAATGCTTGGAGTGCCCTCATTAGGTCGTCCTTGATGATATGCCAGCAGGATGCAAAGAACCGTCCCGTAAAGCCGTCTGGATCCGGCGCCTTGTCCATGGGCATGTTCTTCACAATCTTCTCCACTTCCTCCATAGTGAAAGGCTGCTCTAGATGCGCCATGTTCATGGTCGGCAGGTTCAAGAGGCTGAGATCAATGGTGTGAGTCCTCAAAGGTGCGCCGGCAAACACATTTGTGTAGTAGTCATCCACTTCATTTGCAATCTCATCATGGTCACTTGCGGTTGTGTCTTCATTCCTGATGGTCGTGATCATGTTTCGCCTCTGCCGATGGCAGGCTTGTTAGTAACGTCCTGAATCCTCGTCGAAGTCCCACTTGAGTTCGGTCGCGTCCCCTGCACTGGCATTGTCGGCACCTGCATCTGGTTTTGGAAGTAAACTGTGAGTCACGGGGACTCAGCAATCTCACACCCTCGCGATCAAGACTATTTAAGCTTATGGGTAGGAAGGGGTATTGAGGTGGAGCTGCAGCAAGCACTAGCATATATGGTGGCTATCTTACGCAAATGAGAGCGAGAAGAGAAGCAAATCATGGTCGAGAAGCTATACAGATCAAGAAGTGATCCTAAAACTACTTACGTTCGAGCATAACACGAGACCGTGTTCTCTTCCCGGACTCCACCGAAAAGAGACCATCATGGTTACACACGTTGTTGATTCATTTTAATTAAGTTAAGTGTCAGGTTTTCTACAACCGGACATTAACAAATTCCTATCTACCCATAACCGTGGGCACGACTTTCGAAAGTTCAAAACCCTGCAGGGGTGTCCCAACTTAGCCCTGTTGGAAATATGCCCTAGAGGCAATAATAAAATGGTTATTATTATATTTCTTTGTTCATGATAATTGTCTATTGTTCATGCTATAATTGTGTTATCCGGAAATCGTAATACATGTGTGAATACATAGACCACAACATGTCCCTAGTGAGCCTCTAGTTGACTAGCTCGTTGATCAAAATATAGTCATGGTTTCCTGACTATGGACATTAGATGTCATTGATAATGGATCAAATCATTAGGAGAATGATGTGATGGACAAGACCCAATCCTAAGCTTAGCTCAAAGATCGTGTAGTTCGTTTGCTGTAGCTTTTCTGAATGTCAAGTATCATTTCCTTAGACCATGAGATTGTGCAACTCCCGAATACCGTAGGAGTGCCTTGGGTGTGCCAAACGTCACAACATAACTGGGTGACTATAAAGGTACATTACAGGTATCTCTGAAAGTGTCTGTTGGGTTGGCACGAATCGAGACTGGGATTTGTCACTCCATATGACGGAGAGGTATCTCTGGGCCCACTCGGTAATGCATCATCATAATGAGCTCAATGTGATCAAGTGGTTGATCACGGGATCATGCATTACGGTACGAGTAAAGTGACTTGCCGGTAACGAGACTGAACAAGGTATTGGGATACCGACGATCGAGTCTCGGGAAAGTAACGTACCGATTGACAAAGAGAATTGTATACGGATTGATTGAATCCTCGACATCGTGGTTCATCCGATGAGATCATCGTGGAGCATGTGGGAGCCAACATGGGTATCCAGATCCCGCTGTTGGTTATTGACCGGAGAGTCGTCTCGGTCATGTCTGCATGTCTCCCGAACCCGTAGGGTCTACACACTTAAGGTTCGGTGATGCTAGGGTTGTTAGGAAGACTTGTATGTGATTACCGGATGTTGCTCGGAGTCCCGGATGAGATCCCGGACGTCATGAGGAGTTCCGGAATGGTCCGGAGGTAAAGATTTATATATGGGAAGTTGTCATACGGTCGCCGGAAAGGTTCGGGGGCATATCGGTATTGTACCGGGGCCACCGGAGGGGTTCCGGGGGTCCACCGGGACGGGCCACCTCTTCCGGAGGGCCTTATGGGCTGTATGGAGAAGGGAACCAGCCCAAGTGGGCTGGGGCGCCACACCCCCCTAGGGCCCATGCGCCTAGGGTTGGGGGGAAACCCTAAGGGGGGGGCGCCCCCTTGCTTGAGGGGCAAGCCCCCCTCCCCTTGGCCGCCGCCCCCCCTCTAGATCTCATCTAGAGGGGGCCAGCCCCCTTCCCCCTTCCCCTATAAATAGAGGGGTGAGGGGAGGGCTGCAAACAACATCCAAGGCGCAGCCCCTCCCCTCCCCAACACCTCTCCTCCTTCATAAGAGCTTGGCGAAGCCCTGCCGGAGTACTGCAACTTCACCACCACCACGCCGTCGTGCTGCTGTTGGAGCCCTCTTCCTCAACCTCTCCCTCCTCCTTGCTGGATCAAGGCGCGGGAGACGTCCTCGCTCCGTACGTGTGTTGAACGCGGAGGTGCTGTCCATTCGGTGCTAGGATCTTCGATGATTTGGATCACGACGAGTACGACTCCATCAACCCCGTTTTCTTGAACGCTTCCGCTCGTGATCTACAAGGGTATGTAGATGCGCTTCTCTCTCCCTCGTTGCTAGATGACTCCATAGATTGATCTTGGTGATGCGTAGAAAATTTTAAAATTCTGCTACGTTCTCCAACAAGCCCATCACAAGCTCTCACGGTCAACGAAGGATATTCCTTCTCCCAGGAAGACCCGATCAGACTTGGAATCCCGGTTACAAGACATTTCAACAATGGCAAAACAAGACCAGCAAAGTCACCCGGATGTGCCGACAAATCCCGATAGGAGCTGCACATATCTCGTTCTCAGGGCACACCAGATTGTCCAAACTTCTGGTAGGCCAACCAAGAGTTGCCCCTGGTGGCCACCGACGGCTGACAGGTTGGACCAACACTCAGAGGAGCACTGGCCCGGGGGTTTAAAATAAAGATGACCCTTGAGTCCGCGGAACCCAAGGGAAAAGGCTTAGGTGGCAAATGGTAAAACCAAGGTTGGGCCTTACTAAAGGAGTTTTATTCAAGGCGAACTGTCAAGGGGTTCCCATTATAACCCACCGTGTAAGGAATGCAAAATCAAGGAACATAACACCGGTATGACGGAAACTAGGGCGGCAAGAGTGAAACAAAACACCAGGCATAAGGCCGAGCCTTCCACCCTTTACCAAGTATATAGATGCATTAAAGTAAACAAGATATAATAATGATATCCCAAAAATAATCATGTTCCAACAAGGAACAAACTCTATCTTCACCTGCAACTAGCAACGCTATAAGAGGGGCTGAGCAAAGCGGTAATATAGCCAAACAACGGTTTGCTAGGACAAGGTGGGTTAGAGGTTTGACATGGCAATATGGGAGGTATGATATAGCAAGTGGTAGGTATCGCGGCTTAGCAAAAGAGCGAGCAACTAGCAAGTAAAGATAGAAGTGATTTCGAGGGTATGGTCATCTTGCCTGCAAAGTTCTCCGAGTTGACATAAGCTTGATCCTCGTAAGCGTACTCAACGGGTTCCTCGATCACGAACTCATCTCCCGGCTCTACCCAAGGCAAGAACACAAGCAAAGGAAACCACAATCAACCACGGTGCAATGCGCAAGCAACATGATGCAAAACATGGCATGATATGCGGGATGTGATATGCAATGCATATGCGACCTCCAGAAGGAAAAGATTGAACCAGGCCTCAACTTGGCAAACCAAGTGCGCCACTGGAAAGATGAGTTGATTTCGGTAGAAATCGATATAAAGATCACCAGAATCGGATGCACGGTTTGCAAATGGCAAGCAAAACAAGAATGGCACAATTCTGCGATTAACAACACGATGCCATCTAGAATGCAACAAGAAACTAAGCTACTGCACTCCAACATAGAAACAAAGCACATGGCAGTGATCTACTCAAGATGCTTGACAAAAGATGAACACTGAGCTACAGCTAAAACACACAAGAGCAGGTTCAAACAAGCATGGCAAAAGTGCAAAAGATAACAGCATCACAGACTTAGTGAAAATACTAACATGCCAGGAATTAACATCAGGAAGCAATGTTTAGAGCAAGATAATAACATGCTAAAGGAACAGAACATATCAATACAAGGCATGGCATGAATCTACTCAAAGCATATAACAAAATTCCCTTACTGACCATAAGCCAAAAGGGCAAAGAAAATATGATGGCACCCATGTAAACATAGCAAGTTTCGTTAACAGATTCAGACTTGGCAGAAAAACTGGACATGGCAAAAACAGAGTTACGAAGGCCTCTTTGCGAGCTTGATGCACTCAACACAAGGCCTTGCATGATAAACTAAGCATACTATCAGCAATAAGACATGTTCATGAAGCCAAGAAAAGCAAGAACAATCTCATAGCATGCATGGATCAACTACAACAACCTTGGCTAATTTGATTAACATGTAAACAATCTGCCGGGAACATTTATAGCAAAAGTAGAGTAAGATTGAGTCATGCTAGGGCACTCCATAAATGCAAACAGGGGCATGGATGGATAGAGCACAACCATATGTTCAAATCATCCTTATTGAACATACTCAAAAGAAGTATGGATTACTCTGTAGCAATATGAATACAAGGCATAAAAATAACAGCAGGAAAATGACTTAGTGAAATTCGAAGTCCCTGAAATCAGTAATATCACGAGAGCTACTTTGCATGCTTGTGCTAGTCACCACATTGATCACAAAAATACATGTCATACACCCCTGTAAAGATGACATGGCATAGCCCAAAACACATGTAGAGCTCATGACCATATGCAGCACACAATAATTATGACAAAAATGACAAATGCTCATAATCTGATAAGAATCATGAACTAACATTTTATAGCACTCTTGCATCAACAATTTGGGCATCAAGATGGACTCAAAAAAGCATGGTGCAATGGAACAAAATGAAAAGGACATCCAGATGAACATTTTGATATAAGGCACGCCCAAAACGGAGCTACGGTGACAGAGTTATGATGCAATGAACATGAGCTGAAAATGTTAGGGACTTAGGGAAAAACGGGGTCAACCTAGGGTTTGACCCGATCTGGATCTGGATCTGGCGCGCGAACCGAGGATGGCCGGGGTCTTCGCCGGAGTAGAGAAGGCGGTGGCTGGCGCGGAGCTCGCCGGCGCTCGGGCGGAGCTGAGCGGCGGAGGAGGTGGACGACGGCGGCGGCCTCGGGCGCGGGCCAGGAGGCGCGGTCCGGCGAGGTGGCGCGGGCGGCCGGAGTTGCAGTCGGCGGCGCGCTGGAGCGGAGCGAGGCGGCGACGCTTTGGCGGAGGCGGCGCAGATGCGCATGCGGCGCCGGATCCCGCGGGCTCGCGCGGGCCTGCTCCGGGCCCCGCAGGCCGCGGTGGAGGGAGGCGGCGGAGGCGACAGGTGGCGGCGCGCGAGTGGAGGGGGCGCGGCGGCGGACGCGTCCGGCGCCGTCCGGACGTGTCCGGCGCGGAGGGAGAGGGAGGTCTAGGGTTAGACTGCGCGAAAAAATCCGGAAGGAGCACAAATATATAGGTAGAGGGAGCTATGAGAGTTCAAATGGAGTGCGGTTTTCGGCCACGCGATCGT
Source organism: Triticum urartu (assembly GCF_056163025.1). Taxonomy (NCBI): domain Eukaryota; kingdom Viridiplantae; phylum Streptophyta; class Magnoliopsida; order Poales; family Poaceae; genus Triticum; species Triticum urartu. The sequence continues at coordinate 635,487,493 of NC_141877.1, read as the reverse complement.
GATCGAACGGCCGAGAGGATGGAGGGGTTTAGGATGGGTTATGGGACACTTTGGAGGGGTGTTGGGCTGCAACACACACGAGGCCTTTACGGTTCTCCGGTTAACCGTTGGAGTATCAAACGAACTCCAAATGGCACGAAACTTGACAGGCGGTCTACCGGTGGTGTACCAAGGCCACTTGGAAAATCTCGGTCCATTCCGAGAAAGTTTAACACCCACACAAGAAAAAAGACAAAAGGGGGCGCCGGAGAACGTAGGAGGGTCGGATCGCAAAACGGACAATGGAAAAAATGGTCGGATACATGAGACGAACATGTATGCAAATGCGATGCATATGATGACATGATATAAAATGCAGAGCATGGACAAAAAGCAAAATAAAGACAAAACCCAACCACGAGGGAATATCATAACTTAGAGCCGAAAATGGCAAGAATTAAAGTACAAATATGATAAGTTACATCCGGAATGTTATGCACACACATTGAGGGAGAGGGAGAGGCAGGGACGAAGCGAGCGATGTCGTGCTCGCACAGTCAAGAGATAATGTAATATACATTTTTGTGAAAATCTAGAGATGGTACTCAGTGTCTGTCAAATATTTAGCCACGTTGTTTCCTGTGGATGTCAAAGTTTTCGAGGGATCAGCATCTAAAACAAGGGCCTGATCTCAGCGTGCGGTCGCAAGTCGATGCGGCGCCGGCTGCCACTTTGCTTCTTTGGCGATGACAAGGCCCCGTCCGTCCTCCAGCTCCTGCATTGGATGGGTGTAAGTTTATATGCCGGTATCTTTTTTAGATCTTTTACGGTACATCAAAACAATATGAGCCGTCCATTCTCGATCATTCAATGGACTGGATCGATTAATACTACCGAACAAGATGAGCAGTATTTTTTGATTAAGGGGTAAAATCGGAAGACAAACAAAACAAATACCAAATCAGTACAGGCAAAATCGATCAGACGCGCTTGTGTTTTCTTCTCGACACTGTTCATCCATTCCAAGACTTTTGGCGCATGCCCGATCCGTGAGTACTTTCCAATATATACAGTGAAGATGCGATTCCTTGCCGGTCGGTGCCTTCTGCCGAGGAGGTCACCACGTACAAAGCTAGCTAGCCAAGCTAGCCTCCTTGATTGATCGATATACATGAGCAGCCGATTGCTTCCCGGCGATCACGTGTCGTACACACAAACCAGTGGCTGCACGCACACAATGCCAATCTAATATCGTTGGAACACTGGACAGATGGATAACGGTGGCGGCAGCCGGCCGGCACCCCGACCGGCGACCGCAACGAAGAGGACGGGCAACGGTGGCCACGCCAAATGAGCGAGCACGCAGGGAGTAAATGACGGACGAGTCCTACCGTACTGTATAGACGGATGCCGCACATGACCGACGACGGCAACGTCGTGGTCCGGCGAGTTTGGTCATGACGAGGGATGCTACAAATAACCTAGAAAATGACAAAACTACCCATCTAATAAACGGCTACGATGATTTAATACTACTTGATCTTAAGAGTAGTATGATGTACCGTAAAAAATATTTATTTATTTTACATGTGTATCTTACCGGTCAACATGTGACTTCCGCCTACAAATAACCTGCACACACTCCATGTCCTGTGCATGGCGATTCTCACCTGGTGGCGTACGTCGTAAAAAAAAGCCATTCCTGTTGTTGACAGCAAGGCTTTCCGTTGGTTTCTGTGGAGAGCAAATCATATCTCATATCTGGCGAGAGCAAAGGCGCTAGCTGACGGGCGTGACGCGGAGAGGTCCCGGGCGCTACAAGGCTCCCTTTGTCCTTTGCTCCCACCACCCACTCATTTCTATGACTCACCATACCAGCACTTATCATCGATGCAAATGTGTTGCTCATACGCACAAATCTGTAGTTTTCATCTTTGATTTCCTTTGCTAGCTTCTACGGCCTCGCAATTATATTTGGGCACGTTTGGCTGCTCATGCATGCTCCATGCTGTGCTGAAATCAGTGGTATGTATAATCTAACAATGACATGCATGATCGAGGACTTATCACATGTGTTGCTATGCGCTTAGAGACAAAGGGGAAGAGTTTACAGTGGAAACAAGATGTGCTAGCTGGGGCTGGGGCTGGGGCTAATATGGACCATCCCCTGTGGCTACGGTTTTCTCACCGCCGCGGCTTACTAAACATGGTATTTTTGTGTTTTTGATAAAATGCCTTAAATGAAGTATGTTGTAGTTTTTTTCTTCTTTTTTTTCTTTTTTTGCGGGAAGAGTATGTTGCTAGGTGTTGGCGTAACCAGGAGTGCTCTGCTGTCCGTGTCTCTGTCATTGCCCCGCTGCTCCGAGATTCTATATAACTTGCCTTGGATTCTTGGCCTGTTTTCGTATATAGCAGAACCATATCTTCCTCTCTAACGTGAGCACAAACGTACGGCTCTTCTTGCTCTGCAGTCTGCATGCACACACACCAAGAGCTCAAGTAAGCATTAGAAGTTGTCCTTAGTAATTCTGTTTCAGTTGGAAGGCTACCTTACTTTGTTTGCTCGCCTGCGCATGCAATGCATATGCAGGAAACAGCTAGCTAGTGTGGTAATCAATGGCGCTATCGGCTGCTGCTCCCGGCCAGCAGGAACCGCCGTCAGGGAAGCAGTTGAGCTACCAGCTCGCCGCTGCTGTGAGGAGCATCAACTGGACTTACGCCATTTTCTGGTCCATGTCCACCGGCCTGCGCCCACCTGGGTAATAAACCAGCTACATAGTACCTATTTATACACATCCATACAGAGTACATTCATGTATACATAGCTGGTCACAAGTTTGTACTTTCTTGCGTGAAGCAAATTCGAAAAGTTCCTACTTTTCATGTCCGAAACCTGTCGGTTTGTTTTTGTAGAGTTCTGACATGGAAGAACGGGTTCTATAACGGCGAGGTAAAGACTAGGAAGATCATTAGCTCCACCACGACGGAGCTTACCGCCGACGACCTCGTCCTACAGAGAAGCGAGCAACTGAGGGAGCTCTACCAGTCGCTCTTGTCCGGCAAGGCGGACCACCGTGCCAAGCGTCCCGCCGCCTCGCTGTCGCCGGAGGATCTCGGGGAAGCCGAGTGGTACTACACGCTAAGCATGACTTATGCCTTCCAGCCTGGTCAAGGGTACGTACGTATGCAACTACTCCTATATGCACAAGAGAAAAGTTTTTTCTACTATACGCGCGCCCTAGCTAGTTTAATTGTATTGGAGATGCGTGCATTCAGTTTTGCAGATACATGGTGAAACATTACGGTACACTCTTAATAAGACTAAAAAGAAACCTGACGAACCTACATAAAAACACGACGATACAACTTCCTTTTACTCCGACATGCTGTAAATTTTGGACCCGCCTAGAACAGGAAGAAAAACCGACGAAACATTACTCTAAACAAGTCAAGTTAGTCTCTTGTACTTCTTTTGACTGTAGAGTGAAAATGCTTCAATATGGAATATATACTATGTATATAGGCATATTTTAGAGGTCACTTATTTTGCTTCGCATGTAGTTCGTATTGGAATCTCTAAAAAGACTTATATTTAGAAACAGAGGGAGCACTTACTTAGTTACATTCAGGTTGCCAGGCAAGAGCTTTGCGAGCAATCAACATGTTTGGTTATACAACGCTCAATACGCAGACACCAAAACTTTCCAGCGCGCTCTCTTAGCAAAGGTATCGTACATATTTATCTCAAGCTATGTATACATCTTTCGGCCGTTAACTAACATCATGATGCTTGTCCACGCTACCGGACGGTTAAATCAGACCGCGCCTATTCAGGTCAGCACATTACCTCTTTATTACTTCACATGCTTCGATCGCCATATATGCATCTGTCATACATTTTTCTTAAGTACGTGTGTGCCTTCTAGATCTCTGATCTCCAGCTGGATCACATTTTTCAGACAGTTGTTTGCATTCCCTTCATGGGTGGCGTGCTCGAGCTCGGGACATTGGATTTGGTGAGGGCATTTCATTTTTGCTTTAAGTTTTGTGTGTGAATATTTTCACTTTATTTTTTGAGTAACTATCAACATATTATTTCCTTTAGTTTTGCCGACGGGTGCACGCAAACTTTTTTATTAGTGACGGTTTCAATTTCCCGTACTCCCCACCCCTCCCAAATTAGCTTGTATAGTTTTTTCTTTCAAAATCAATTTTTATAATCAAGTTTATAGAGAAAAACATTAACAGTATTAATATTAAATAGTATTATATAAACCCAAAATCCTACATCTACTAACAGCTACGAACGTGCCCCCCCCCCCTCCGCTGAATTTCAGGTTGGGGGGGGGGGGGGCTCCTTCTTCCTCCATCTCCAATCACAAGTTGCCATCTGCATAATCACGCAAGACTTATGTAGACTCCTTCGTAAGTGTAGCATTGCTCTATATAAAAATATATTTTGCACATGACATGATTAGTTGAGGGTCAAAAATTACACTATCTAAATCTGGATGATTCCATCAATGTGGGTGTCAGTTTGAGACTAGAATATGACGGGACACTAGGCTCGAATGAAGGGTTGTTGTTAGCTTTGTAGGAGCGACAGGGTCATCACAGGTATGTGACTCACTTCACCTGTCAATGATGATACCTCAAGTGGATGATGTTTGAAAGCTCGTATGCAATATATCTTACTACCGTATATCAAGCACATTGATGTTTTTACCCGTCAGCAAACACAGATCAACACCTGCCTATAACATACTACTTCCTCTGCAAACAAATATAAGACCGTTTAGATCACTACTCTAGGGAGTACATGTTTTTCTCCCCATGCATATGAGATACATGTTATTCTGAAATATCATGACACTTGTCAACAATTATCCTTCACAGGTACTTTACTTTGTAGAGTATTACTAAGGTTCATTTTTTTCATGTCATGACCGGTGTAAAAAATATTTATGTGTTTTGTGCACAAGGTTAAGAAAGCTACCTCGTCAATTGTAGGACACAATTCCCCCCTTTATCCACATTAATGAAGTGCTACTAACAAAGATATATCAATGGATTTGCTAGGTATTGGAGGATCCGAACATGGTGAACCAGATTGGCACATCTTTCTGGGAGCTACCCTTTTTGGCATGCTCGGAGTCTGAGCTGCCAAGCTCCAATCCATCAACAGACGAAGCAGGGAATGGGGAGGTAGACATCGTCGTGTTAGAAGACCTCGATCACAATGTCGCCAAGGGGATGATCTCTGAGCTTGGGGAGGTCGAGTGCATGTCCGACGTCAACCTTGATCATGTCACCGAGGAGGTGGACGAGTTCTATGGCCTCATCGAGGAGTTGGATGTGCGTTCTCTTGAGGACAACTGGGTCATGGAAAGGTCATTTGAGTACATGTCTTCCTTGGAAATGGCACCAGACATGGACACACGGAGCATTGATGATGCCATCATCACTTTAAGTAGCTTTGTTAAAGGCTCCCGTCCATCCTGCTTTACGGTGTGGAAGAGGTCATCTGACTGTGAAGACGTGGTTGCGCGGGTCACCGGGGAGTCACAAAAGTTGTTGAAGAAAGCTATAGCCGGCGGTGCATGGACAGCGAGACCTCAAGAAAGTAACATCAAGACGCATGTCCTGTCGGAAAGGAGGCGCCGAGAGAAGCTCAATGATATGTTCCTAGTTCTCAAGTCAATGGTCCCGTCCATTAACAAGGTAGTAATATCTAACACCCATTTCTTGTTAGCAAATTACATACATTGTTTTTCATAGCTTTATTTTTTCTGGTTTCCAGATGGACAAAGCATCCATCCTAGCTGAAACTATAACCTATCTCAGAGAGCTAGAACAAAGGGTAGAAGAGCTAGAAACTAGCAGGGCACTGTCATCGCACCCAAATGAAGCAATGGGACGGGGGCTCCATGAGGTTGTCGGCAGGAAGAAGATCAAGCTATCAACTGGATCAAAGAGGAAGGTGCTAGAGACGGAGAGGGAGGACAATGATTGCCCAAGCAACATTGTTAATGTGACCGTGATGGACAAGGAGGTGCTCTTGGAGGTGCAGTGCCGATGGAAGGAGTTGTTGATGACACGGGTGTTCGACGCTATCAAGAGCCTCCGCCTGGACATCGTCTCTGTGCACGCATCCACACCGGAAGGTCTTCTTGATCTCAAGATACGAGCTACTCAGCAGGCCTCGATCGCACCAACTTCTAAGGTTGGTCCGATAATATAGATAATGCAGTGTTAATTAAGGCTCCATGTTATTGTTTTATTTACCAATCATTGTTGGATTATTGCAGCTTGCAGTAGGTTCTGCTGCCATTGCACCTGGGATGATCACTGAAGCGCTTCAGAAAGCTATATGCATCCGCTGAAATAATTAATATCAACAACATGACCTAACATTGGTACTTATATTCCCAGCTAATCTTTATGCCATGTGGACACAGTTGTTGGTCCTTGAAGGGCAAGGGTTTGCGGTACAAGTATTTCTTATAGTGAAGAACCAATCTTATCAATCTGATGGAGCACTTGTCTACAGTCCATGAACGTCACCTACACACAATTAGATAACTTCTTCTTGGTCCAAAACTTAGAAAGTGAGATTGTGAGTCTCACTAGCCTTGCCAGTTACAAGGATTAACAAATAGTGTGGTTGGAATTGATGATTGAAAGAAAGTAAACAAAATGGTTCAGATTGTAAAAACAAAAAAAAACAAAAAAAAGAGTTTGATCGAGGTTGTGATTATGAGGAATAAAGGACCGGGATCCATAACTTCACTAGTGGCATCTCTCTAGAAAACATAGCATAGGTGTTGTGAACAAGTTACAATTGTGCAATTAAATTGAAGTTTTTGTAATTGATTATATATGGAATTATTGCAGACAGGCATTCCGTCCTTGTATCATAGACTCTTATCCAATTACATCTATATCTAAAACTCCACCGAGACAACTATCCATCATGCATATCCAAGTATTAAGTAAACCAGAGCATTTTCACTAAGCAAACTGAGATACTATAGTGAATTTATTCTCTTTACCTCTAGCTCATCACCGAGACAACTGAGAAACTATCTTTATATCCTAAGACCTTTTCTACTTTCAGCAGTGGGGTAGATTAGTTGCAAGGTTAAACCCAACTAACATATGCAAGCCCCTCTTGGACATAATTCATCTAAACATGACTGGTGCTAGATTAGTAAATTAGATAGTATATGTGTCCATAAAACATGCAACAAAGCACTCATAAGAATTCATTATAAATCATATATAGATATGATCATAAAGTAACAGTACATCACACCACAACAAATACACCAATAGTTACATAAGATGGATCACAATCATGTTAGGCAGCTCAAGTGATCTTTGTATAGAAGAACATGAGAGAGAAGATGTCATCGAGCTACTGTTATGGATGCATAGTCCAAGAAGGACTACTCACACATGGACATGGTGGAAGCAAGGTTGATGAACATACCTCTGGCGACGATTCCCCCGTCTGGCGGAGTACCGAATAAGTCCTCCACGTTGGAGTGTCACAGAAAAGGAGGTCGCGGCGGTATAAAAAATCCTTGATAAATAAAAATAGGGGTTTTGAAGCATTACAAATGGAGATAAAGAAAGAGGCAGTGGAGAGTCACTCTGTGGGACCCACGGGCCTCCACCTCGCACCCTAGCCATATGCCACGAGTCAGGGCTGTGTGGGGCTCACAAGGTCCTTCCCTTCTAGATCTTGTGGGCTTTGGCTTCATCCTGATCCAAAACTTCGTGAAGTATTTTGTCTTATTTTTTCTATCCATGAAATAATGTTTTATGAAAATTAAAAACATGTAGAAAATAACTAGCACTAGGCAATGGTTTAATAGATTAGTACAATATATTCTTTAGAAGCATGCCAAAATTATGCAATAATGATATAAAATTAGAATGATCATAGCAAAAGTTATAGATATATTTGAGACGTATCAACACCCCAAGGTTAGTCCCCGCTTGTCCTTGACTAGTTAGATGATAAACAAATAAGTTTCGATTGTGAATCCTACCTCAACATGAACACGGTTATGTGATGGAGTCTCATAGTATGTTAACCCATTAGAATAGCGGTGCTCAACAATTGTATATAGTTTATAGTATTGTATATAATTTATAGTTGATAGCAATCATGAAACATTAGGACATAAACATAAACATGCCCTTACTTTTCCTGAAGCAAGGCTTTAAAATTAACACTCTAGTTACCAAAGGTTCAGAAAGAATGTCAATATTATATTGGGAACTCAACATTACTAATATCTTTCTCGTTATCTAATGGCAATCATATCATAAACCAACCCTAGGCCGACCAAGTCACAACAATCACACAATCTTTCTGCATTATCCACATAACACCCGTGTAATATGTGAGCGTGAGTATAGGCGGAAAGGAGAATAATGATGAGGGTTAATGAGAAGTAAAAAAGGAATATAATCTTGCATAATTGATTGTACGACATGATGGTGGGAGCCATATGATTGTACGACATGATGGAGATAGCAACAATTATAGTGCAAGTACATGGTGGTGACAATTTTCGCAGCGATGGACCTTAATGCAAAAAAAAAAAACCTTATGTGTAGAAGGAGTGCCCCGTGAAGAAAAGATGAAAAACAGGCCATGGCAGAAAGGTTCTGCTAGACAACAAAAGGGTTGCCATGGCAACGTTTTCTGCTACCACGATAGAGTTTTAGAAATTGATGCCATAGCAGCAAAAACGGTTGCCACATCACATGTATTTTGAATTGTATATGATTTTAATCCCTTTTATGCACCATGCTTGATATGCGATAGTCATGTTTTATACGGGGATCCCTCACACAGAAATATCAAGTAGTTAGTGTCCTCCCAAGTGTAGCACCGTCTGGAATATATGTCATTTTGACATGTGCCATGTAACACGGGTACGATAGACTTCTTGTGTATGAAGTGGGTGCCAACGGTTTGCGCAATAAGGCACTTGCTTGTCTTAATGAGCACACAAGATGGTCTTGAGTTCAGAACTTGTCCATCAAAAGATGAAGAAGTGTCACATGAGATGTGATCGATAAGTTGGCCCACTGGTCTAATTCTTCGTCATGAGCGATATAACATCAATGACAAAGAATTGAGCCACAAGTTTTGAATCACTTAAAATCAATTATGAGGAGTGTTGCTTTTAGTGGAAGCACACTCTAAAATTAAATTGCTAATTAAAGTGTAATTAATTATGAATAATGTCCAAGTGAATTTGCATGTTTCATTGTAGATAAGATGGCGCACAACACCACCTTTAACTTAGTTCGGATGCTTGAGAAAGAGAAGTTAATTGTATCTAGCAGTAACTATGCATACTGAGACTGTAGCCCAAGAATTGTCCTTAGCAGCGCTCAGAAAGATTATAGTCTAGAAGTAGATCTTCCAGAAGCTTCGGGCACTGAAGCCACGGAGGATGACAGAAATGTGGATTAGACCGATATTCATGATGTTACCACGGTACAATGTATAATTCTTACTTGTATTGACCCAGAGCTGGAGAAAGTTTTGAGAATTTTAGCACCTTCGATATGATCGTAGGGCTGAATGCTATATACTATACAAGTCGCGAAGACTGACAAGGAATGAGGTGCAGATGTGTGTTGGGAACAGTATTCAAGTTGCTGCTCAAGCCGTCAGCATTATGCCCTTACATCTTCCTTCAAAATTCATATTAGGGATGAATAATTTTTATTTGGTTCCAACATTATGTGGAAACATTATATCAGGATCTTTTTTGTTACGTGATGGATATTACTTTAGAACAGATAACAACGGTTATTCCACATATTTGAAGAATATGTTTTATGGTTTTGCACCCATTAAGAATGGGTTGTTCATTAGATCTTGAATGCATTAATGTCGTCTTTACGTTGATGCTAAATGTCTTCAAAAGATCGATGAGACAAAAACCAAATTTTTGTTGCAGTGTCATCTTGGCCATATTTGAAAGAAACACATGAAGAAGCTCCGTAATGATTGAGTATTGTAGTCTTTGATTTTGAATTTGACAATTTTGAGGCTTATCTAATGGAAAAAATGACTAAGACACTGTTCACCCGCCATGCGTGACGGGCAAGGGACTTGTTCGAAATAATAAATACTGTTGTATCGGCCCAATGAGTATACTAGCGCGTGGTGGATATCTCTATGTCATAACTTTTATGATGACCTAGATATCACTAAAAATGGATGGCTTTTAGTGACAGTTCACTTGTGTCATGGAAAACCAATTTTCTTCATCGAAAGTGCATGGTGACGGTTTCCGATCGTCATGCTGTCTGTCACAAAAAATCTTGGTGGTATAACTTTTTTATCACGTTAGTATACCACCTTCACATCATGGTAAGGGATAGTAGAGAGACTGCAGAAGGGATCAAGAAAGGAAAGTAAAAAGTTAATGAATTGTTAATGTTGGTTGTTAGAAAGACCATGAGAGTGCTCATCTGATCTCATCTGGTCACAGTAGGCATCAATTTCCTACTATTCCAAGCCGAGGCCGGTCACCAATTTGTCTCCACAGTCTGTCGACCAGAGAGGATTCAATCAGACTGCGATGACCTGATTGGAACTGACACGGTTGGAGTATGATGAGAGACGCATCCAAAGGAGGCCATGGGTCCCATGACGTTAGGTTCCAGCGGCACGAGGGTCAAGCATTGGTAAGGGGAGCTATGTGCCACCGCCATCGTGGGTTCCTCTGCAAGCTAGTGAATGCGCAACACACGCTAGGACCTCATGGCATTCACGCGAATAACCTAAGCCATCTTCGGCCATTAGGACCCATCAACATGCATGGGGCATCAACGGTAGGTGAGGGAAGGCCAGTTGCGGCGCTGGCCTTACTATCACCAGTCGATGTTGAAGGCAGCCTGAGTGTGCCAAGTGCACGACCTTGACGATGGTGCACGTGGTAGCGGCTGCCGAGCGCTCCATGTAATGTCCCACATGAACCATGTGGTGGGACAAATTCGCTCCCTAGCAAAACTCCATGAGGTGTTTAAGGGACAAAACTATTGCTCAATTTCTTTTGTGGAGAAGTCGAACAACCATGAGATTGTGTTTGCCTTTTTGCAAGGAGATTATGCGAGAGATTAAGTGGCCGCTGATTTCAGGAAGAAGATTAAGACTACAAATATGTAGATGGACTTCTTGTGCTTGCGGGACTAAATAGAAGATGAGCCACATAGTGATATGGTTGGTAACTGAAGGCAAGAAAAATAATTTTATAGGGAGAGATAGAAGCAAAGAGACCTGTACCAAACTGTAGTTGTTAGTGAGGTGACCGAATTGATGAGGTTGACAGACTGCATATTTAGAAAATAGTGGTAGCGGGCATAATCTCTTATGTATAAATGATTCGTTCATCTAGTGCCATAAAAAAGGTTTTTGTTTCAGAGACCAAAAACATATGAAATCTACACAGACCTCACCATATAATCCGCGGTGCTTGGCCTCAGCAAACAACTAAGAAATTCTCAAGCGACTAGGAATTCACAAAACCATAGTTTGTATGAAATTACCCAATGGTTTGTATGTCGAAGATATAAATGTTAGGCATGGTAAAAGAAAACTTGCATATGTATGCTACCACAAAAAGTGGTAAGTGTATTTTTTGGTCCTTGAAGAACTATTGACATGGTGTAACTTCCTTCCTTGTTTGCCTTTGGTGTACGCTTCATCTCTAACTTCCAATATTGTGTAATTTTGATTCCTGAAAGTGGTCAACCAGGGTCAATACCAATTTTGTGCTAAGCTGGTGTTGTCGTAATGGAACTTTGGCAACGTAATTTATCCTAGGTGGTACCAATACCATACAGGAAATTTCTCACCAAATGTCCTATATAGACCCAAGTGTCATTGAGGATCTCTCTCTCTCTCTCTCTCTCTCTCTCTCTGATTGTCTGTCCAATATCTGGCTATCAACATTTTGGAGGACCAGTATCCAAAACAAAGGCCGTATTCAACCAGTGATAAGCCCCTGATCTCACCTTGAGTTCACTTGTCGTTGCTCCGGCGATGATAAGGCCCCATCCGTCCTCCAGCACCACCGCCTGTCCCACTTTTTTTTTGTCCGTGCTCTCTGATGGATTTCTTACGCCTACCTACAACGTACGTTCAAAGAAAATACAAGAAAGAAAGAAAATAAACACATATTTTTGGTAGTATAAAAGACAAGTGTTGTTGTGGTCCATGAAATACTAGCATCATCGTCGGAAAACGAGTGTTACTGTTACCCACGCTGTCACTTGGTGGCGTACGTCGTAAAAAAGCCATTTCTGTTGTTGACAGCAAGGCTTTCCGTTTCTGTGGAGAGCAAACGCAGCGGTACCAGCCGGATCGTGATTCTCTATTTGTCTTTTGCCTCCCACCAGACTCGTTTCTTCGATGACTCACCACCATACACCCCAATTATTATCGATGCATATTATTGCTTACAGATCCGTCGTTTTTCATTGGAATTTTATGCAGTGTGTCCTCAGTCCTCACATGCATGCTGTGCTGAAATCAGTAAAATATTCTAAACAAATCCACGACTTATGAGCCTGGCCTCACGTATGTGTACTTACTGTACTTAGAGACGAAGGAGAAAAGTTTACGATGGAAACAAGAGGTTATGTGGCCTGGCTACGGTTTTCTTACTGCTGGGGCTTACTAAAAATGGTGTTTTCGTGTTTCCAAGTAAGAGTGTATATGTTGCTGTTGGTGTAACCAGCAAGCAGGAGCGCTTTGCTGTCTGTGTCCCTGTCAATTCATTTGCCCGGCTGCTCCAAGATCTATCTATACAACACATGCATGCCTTGGATTCTTGGCCCGTATACATATTTGCATATATAGCTGCTCCAACTTCCTCTCCAAAGGCAAATTGTCAATTGGTCTGCGCACACACAGTATAAAAATATTTCTACTGTGCTTGAGCAGAGTATACAGTACTTCTTTGGACAAACATTTCTACTGTACACAGTAGAGAAGGAGAGGGAGAGAGAGAGAGAGAGAGAGAGAGAGAGAGAGAGGGAGGGGCCACGTTAGTGACATCGTGTACCTGACGAGTGTCTAGCCGCCCTGTTTCTTGTGGCTGTCAAAGTTATCTCATCATGTGGTCACCGGCGATGATCCGTCCTCCAGCACCACCGCCTGCCCCACTAATTGGTATTTTGTCTGCGCCTCTATGGATCATTCAAGCGTCACCGTCAGAAAACGAGTGTTACTGTTACCCAGACTGTCACTTCCTTGTCTGTGCATCAGTGCATGGGATTCTCACCTGGTGGTCATGGACATCCTTGTGGCGCATCTTGCAGACCAGAGTTCAACTCCTGTCGAAGGCGAATTTTCATGATCACATCGGGTGAGCTTCTTCTTAAAAAAAGGTACCGTCTTAGGTGCTAGTGCCCATGAATCTCTACTCCTAATGGAGCAGTTGGTAGTCTCCGCCGGTCAATTTTCGTCCCACCTCCCCTGGTTTTTTTTGGTACTTCGTCCCACCTCCGGCTTTCCACCGTTCCCCCGCATCTTACCTCCCAACCGATAAAAAAAACGTCAAGATACAACTACGCCCATTCTGAACCGCGCCGGTTCACAGCTAGAAAAAACCCCTACAACGATCAATCACGGTTAACCTACGAAATGACGGGCTGATCGATCTGATCGTCTTGACCTCGATCCCATTGCGAGCCGCGGTCATTCGTCCCCGCCCCTCAAACCCTTCGCCGCCGTCACAAACCCTGAAACCCTTGTCCGCCGCCACAAGCGCTCATACCCTAGGTCTCTTTCACAGCGTGCAGTCTTATCCCGCGACGACGCCGTCCGGGTGCAAAGACAGGCTCACGTCCCCGATCCGTCGCTCTTCAGCGGACCTGCGTGCGATCCAGTCGCCGCCGGAGTGGCCATTGCAAAATCAGGTGTCAGGTGTGGCGTTTACATATTCCTACCTTTACAATTACTACTCTTACAAATCTGCATCTCTGATCGGTTCCGTGGATCCAGTCGCCGCCGGAGTGGCGATTGCAAAATCAGGTGTCAGGTGTGGCGTTTACATATTCCTACCTTTACAATTACTACTTTTACAAATCTGCATCTCTGATCGGTTCCGTGGTCGTACTGGCATTGTGATCTCGGTTCAACATCCTCAACTGTGCCATACCTCTTGCTCTCATTTTATCAGCCCTAAATTGAATCATCTCGTTGCAAGGAACTCAGTTTTCGTGCACATAACTGACAGGAGTTTGGGCCTGGTGCCGGCCCCAGGGTGGGGTGTCATCATCAGCAGCATCTGGAGGTTAGTTGACACAAACATAAGGTAGGTAAGAGGCTTGACTCTAATTGGTGACATGCAAAAGTTAAGGTTTCTATGCCAACAGGAAATAGTCAGATGGTTGAAAATGATTGAGTGCAGGTAGATGCTGGATGAACAAAATCGTTCAGAGTGGGAAATAATGTCATCCTCCCATATGAACTACCGTTTTGAATGGGAAATGTTTGTCACTATTTGACAGCCATACCTGTTTATCACTATTTGACAGCCCCAAATGCTTGCAGGTGGTGAATCATCAAGTGGCAACAGGCATCGGTGACGGTGTCATCGAGTTTGCATCTCACAACTGCAGAGGATCTCCATTTTCCATCCTCGAAACATCATCACATGCAAAAAGTGTCACAAACATAAGGTAGTTATAACACTTTAATCTAATAGGTTCCATGCAATAGTAAACAATCTAGGTTTCTATGCCATCTGAAAAAAGTCAAGGGTCTTATGCCAATGTGAGCATCAGGTGGTTGAAATTGATTTAGTCCAAATACGACTCCGTAACCAACAATCCATGTTACATTGATGGGAGACCATAATTGTTTTTGCATAGCTAACATTAATTTCCCATCAGAATTCACTTGCCTTTTCGAACTACTAGCAAAACCACCGTTTTTTATATATTTGGTCCAGTATGTGCACACAACCTGTTCTGGTGCCAATTAAATATACTCATGCCAGCTTACAGTATATTCTCATTGCCAATACAGCAGTTAAGTGATGTATAGCAATTAATTTCATAGGTACACATGGGTAATTCAAGAAGCAGGGCGGTTGAAAAGCATTATGCATTAATTATGTGAATACGAAAAGTGCACATAACTCATGCGTAGCAGATTATGATAGGTTAAAGCATGCCCGTAGAATTAACTTCAACAGTTATCACGCTATGAAAGCTTGCGAATGTTCGTTAACACATGTGTAGTACTTTCTCATGGAAATGCTGCATACCTGTAGAAATGTCCTCTTCTGGTAGCTGATCAACCGCCCTGCTTCTTGAATTACCCATGTGTACCTATGAAATTAATTGCTATACATCAGTTAACTGCTGTATTGGCAATGAGAATATACTGTAAGCTGGCATGAATAGGTACATGCTGGATGAATAAAATCGTTCAGAGTGGGAAATAATGCAATCCTCCCATATGAACCACCGTTTTGAATGGGAAATGTTTGTCACTATTTGACAGCCATACCTGTTTATCACTATTTGACAGTATGTGCACACAGGTGGTGAATCATCAAGTGGCAACAGACATCGGGGACGGTGTCATCGAGTTTGCATCTCACAACTTCAGAAGATCTCCATTTTCCATCCTCAAAACAGCATCACATGCAAAAAGTGACACAAACATAAGGCAGTTATAACACTTTAATCTAATAGGTTCCATGCAATAGTAAACAATCTAGCAGTCTATGCCATCTGAAAAAAGTCAAGTGTCTTATGCCAATGTGAGCATCAGGTGGTTGAAATTGATTTAGTCCAAATACGACTCCGTAACCAACATTCCATGTTACATTGATGGGAGACCATAATTGTATTTGCATAGCTAACATTAATTTCCCATCAGAATTCACTTGCCTTTTCGAACTACTAGCAAAACCACCGTTTTTTATATATCTGGTCCAGTATGTGCACACAACCTGTTTTGGTGCTAATTAAATATACTCATGCCAGCTTACAGTATATTCTCATTGCCAATACAGCATTTAACTGATGTATAGCAATTAATTTCATAGGTACACATGGGTAATTCAAGAAGCAGGGCGGTTGATCAGCTACCAGAAGAGGACGTTTCTACAGGTATGCATCATTTCTATGAGAAATTACTACACATGTGTTAACGAACATTCGCAAGCTTTCATAGCGTGATAACTGTTGAAGTTAAATCTACGGGCATGCTTTAACCTATCATAATCTGCTACGCATGAGTTATGTGCACTTTTCGTATTCACATAATTAATGCATAATGCTTTTCAGTCCTTACAAGATGTACAATAGTTGAAGATAACAATGCAAGCATCTTACCCATAGCGGAGACTGGTGTGGACAATTCAGCTACTGTTACAAGTATAGAGCTTGTGTGACTATTGTTGGGAATGTTGCCATGTAGATACGACGTTTATAACATTGTCCTTATATTCATGTTGGTTGTCATCCTACAGATGGAGAGCATAAAGAGGATTCATTCACAGCTCCGAATACCAATGATTTGGATTTTAGTTTAGATGAATATGGTACTCTCTCAGCCTCATTACAAATGTCAAGATTGTTATAACCATATTTTTGTAGTGTATATTTCATTGATTTTTTGTTATTTACTGGGTATCACTATACAGGTGGAACAAGTTCACCACGGATTAAAGACCTTCATGATGGTTCGTTGTTGGGTTCCAACCATCTAATTCCTGATAGTCACCCTACTATTGGTCATTTTCATTAACAACATGTGCCTATGCTGCATATATTGGTGTTCTACAGAGGGTGAACCTCCAAACGAATATATCAACGGTGGGACAAATCTATCAGGTACTCCCACGGATGCTTGTCTAACATCGAATATGACCTTATGTACAGATGTTGTGAAAAAGCATTACCATCTTTCTGTTTGATATTTTTGACATGCTGCAGACGAAATCAGATGCGGGAATCAAAGTCATATATCAAAGGAACCTGACAACACACAAATGCTTTCAGCTAAGGATATAAAAAAAATCCAAGATGTCGTGTTACAAATAGAGGATCAACAGCGCTGCTTGTCGAAATCTGGTAATTTGTGAAGGCATTTAACTTGTGGACATGTTTTCAGGTATTTTGCTATATGCAATGGCTGTTTTTATTCACTAACTACCGTATGTTTAATATGCGTTGTAGACCCTAAGGAACTTAACAAAGCCTTGAGGCGGGAAACTTATCGCATTAGCAAAAAACAGGGTTTGAAAATACAACAAGTCGATGGCCACATCATTCAACGTCGTGCCCTAGGTGATATCACGAATGTTCGTCAACCTAAGCTTGTGACATCAGGTACATCAGGTAGTCATTGTTTATCTATTTGTATGCGTGGCTTCCCCTTGGTATACCATCGTATAATACTGACCCATCGTTCTGAATCAGATGACTTCAATGTCATAAAAGATAATGCTGCACTAACGGAAGAAGAACGCAAAAGAGCCCATAGAAACGCCCTGAGGAGAGCTTCTTATCGTAGGAAAAAAGAACTTGCTCTTGAAGAAGATAAACTCCGCGCCATTAATTTGTCTGGTAAGAATCAAGTGTTCTAACCATTACCAATTAATTTTTGTGTAACATTTATTAACCATGTTCAACCAGACAACGCAACTAGCTCTGCCTATACAACATTATTATCGCATCCTGATTCAGCATATACTGCTACATCGACAGAGACATATGGTCTGGTTAACGACAATGATCAAAATGGTAATTGACTTCTTAATAATGGATTCATCAATGTGGGAATATTATTTTTTACTTTCTACATTTAAAGTATGGTTTTAATGACACCAGACATTGACGAGAATATACTTGAAGAAACATGTCTGGTAACCGAGGAAGATCGCAAAAGAGATCATATAAATGCACTTAGGAGGGCAGCTTATCGGAGGAGAAAGGATAAGTTAGAATCAAGTGAAAATCTACGGATGCTATCTAATTCAGGTAAATATTTATGTTACTAATTCACGGCGTTTAAGAACATAACTTAATGTAGTCGATGCAAATACCCTAGCGTCATATGCTTGATCTTAATGCAAATTTATCATTGTTGGGTCCGAGAAGAATGTTCTGGTATTCATTTCTCACTAAAACAATATTTTCCAATTACAATATTACTGCCTCACTAATGATGCTTGCACACATTATTTTAAAAATTCCACGGCTGATATCCCTAAATATACAGACACATTCCACGATGATGCAACATTACCCCCTCCGTCATTAGACGCGTCCGGTGTTACCCATGACAACGAGGGATCTAAGAGGATACAGAGAAACTCTCGTAGCCGAGCATTTTATCACAAGAAAAATGAGGAACTAACGGTTGATGATAGAGATGATTTGAATGAAAAGATACGAGGGAAGCGCGTGCAGCGCCGCAAAAGCAGGTCGGATATTGAGAAGGGGCAGTCAAGTGCTCAAAGGAAGGCCTGTTATGCTAAAAGGAAAAATACCCCGTGCAAAGAATCTCTCGCACTCCCTCGTCCAGACATTACTAACTCAACAGCTGATAGTCTCGCGATCCCCCTCTCTCGGGCTGCCGACGATGATTCATCGGATGGCGACCCTCCCCAGTCATGCCGAATTATGGTGTTTGCACCCCTGGTATGTAATCGATTTTCTTCTGTTCTGATGCAACTTCTCAGCAACCTTATACTGACCAAATCAGGTCTTTGTCCCTGACTGTTCAACTATAATGCAGACGACATCAATGTGTTCCCAGAGCCCATCATGGGCGATGAGCCGACACCAGCCGAAATGATGGATGAGGAGTACTACTTGTATCGTGACCAAGGTATGGTCAAGTCTGTTTTAGGAAGGCTAGGATCTTCATTGTAGTTGTATATATATGTCAATATTATTTTCATGATCATGTTTCAACGAATGCCTATAGGATCCGATAATGACGCATTCGAGGATGACGAGGAAGCTAGCATGACGTCTTTTATATCTGGCGAGGTTGATCCATTAGACTGTGTGTACACAAACATACCAGACCACACCCACATCCTGAAGCTCGACACAAACTGCAAACACTGCAAGGCCATAAAGTTTGTTTCTGAGACTGACGGATTCTGCTGTCGCAATGGACAGATCGAGCTTAAACAACCGGAACCAATCCCAGAGCTTATGAGGCTATGGTCCAGCATGGATGCAGATTCCAGACATTTTCGTGAGAACATACGGTTCTTCAATGGGCATTTCGCCTTCACAACCCTTGGCGTCAGCCTTGATGAGAACTACACGAACATGAAGTCTGGGGTATACACATTCCGGGTACACGGAACCATCTATCACAATGTGCATTCGTTCGGGCCTAGCTCACGTCCAGAACATCTGCAGTTGTACTTCTATGATGACTACCCAACCATAACCCATCGTAAGGCGGCCACAAATCAATTAGATCAAGAGGTCGTGAAGAAGTTAGTAGACATACTTAAAGAGAACCCTTACTCCCAGCAATTTAGGAGTTTGGGTGCACACAAGGGGAACCTTGATGATTATAGGATAGACCTAAACACCGATAAGAGGCTTGATCAAAGAAAATATAATAGACCTTTGTCATCTGAGGTTGCTACAATTTGGGTTGAGGGCAGCGACCTGGCAAAAAGGTTTGACCGTAGGATAACACTTTATGGTAACAACAACGAAAGGCATAGCATACACGTGTCATCCGGAGCATATGACCCGTTGTCTTATCCCCTATTCTATCCAAGGGGCGAACTAGGTTGGCATCCGAACTACCTAAACGTAATGTTCCTTGGGAGGCTGTACTACATCCTCAACTTGTCCAAGATGATGATGAGGATGCAGGTATGACATCTGTGTACCTTTTTGTTTCAATACATGAATTATTTCTAAAGGTAAGCATTGTTTTGATCATATACTATCGTGTGCAGAGGGAAATAGCAGGTTGTGCGTCTCCGTCAGAGACTACTACTGTTATATGCTGCAGACACAGCCTGCAATCTTCAATCCCATACTCTGTGGAGCACGACTGCTGCAACAATGGGCTGTTGACATGTACGTTAAGATTGAGAGCTGTCGATTGAGGTGGTACAGGAAGAACCAGACGCAGATTTGTGCCGACTTGTATAAAGGAGTGGTTGATGCCATCACTTCAGGGGAGACACGGGCAAGCGCTGTTGGGGTTAGAATAGTGCTCCCTGGTACATACCCTGGTGGCGACCGCGACATGAAGAAGAGACATATGGATGCCATGGCAATTGTCCATACATACGGGAAGCCAGACATCTTCCTCACCATGACTTGCAATCCTAAATGGGACGAGATAACAAACGAGTTGCTGCCTGGTCAGACGGCGCAAGACCGACCTGATATTGTGGCTCGTGTGTTCTATGGCAAACTAGAGCACATGAAGTACATGTTGTTCAAGAAGCATATCCTGGGTGTTGTAGTTGCTTACGTATACGTAGTCGAGTTCCAAAAAAGGGGCCTCCCCCACGCACATTTTTTGTTGATCATGGACTCAACATATAAGCTTATCGTCCCGGAACAGTATGACCGACTCATTTCCGCGGAGCTCCCAGACAAGCATAAGTATCCGGAATTGTATGCAATGGTGGTAAAGCATATGATGCACGGACCATGTGGTGCTCTCAACCCGAAGAATGTTTGCATGCAAGAAAACGGTTGCAAGTGCAGATATCCACGGGCGTTCAATGAGAACACAGCACAGGGGAAGGACTCATACCCAGTGTATCGACGGAGAGACGATGGAAGACGTGCTAAGGTCAGAGGGAAGATGCTGGACAACAGATGGGTTGTGCCTTATAACCCATACCTACTGCGGATGTTCAATTGCCACATCAACGTTGAGGTCTGCTCTAGCATTAAGGCTGTGAAATATCTTTACAAGTACATTTACAAGGGCCATGATAAGGCTTCTTTCAGCATCGATCAGCCCGACGCTGATGGTAACATTGATGAGATCAAGAGGTACATTGACGCTAGGTGGGTCACACCTCCGGAGGCTATGTGGAGGATATTTGGCTTCCCACTTTGCGCCAATTACCCGCCTGTCTTGCAGTTGCCCCTTCATCTCCCTAATATGCACAGGGTTGCGTTCAATGCGCAGGCTGACTTGAAGAATGTTGTAGCCTCCGAAAATGCTTCAAAATCCATGTTAATGGAGTATTTCAAGGCTAACCTGGAACACCCTTGGGCTAGGCATATATTGTACAAGGATTTTCCCGGAAGCTTTACGTGGCAGAAGAAAATTAAGTATTGGAAGCCACAGGTCGAGCGTTTTCAAATTGGGCGCATAGTGTCTGCCAATCCTGCCGAGGGGGAGCGATACTACCTGCGGGTGTTGCTTAACCATGTTACGGGCAAAACATCCTTCGACGACTTGCTCACCGTGGATGGCGTGCTATGTGGGAGCTTTAGAGAGGCTGCTGAAAGGTTGGGACTCATCGAGGCAGACAACACGCTCGACGACTGTCTTAATGAGGCTGAGCAGTGGGCGATGCCATGTTCACTTAGGAGGCTCTTCGCAACCATCTTGGTTCACTGCGAGCCAGGCGATGTGCGTGGATTATGGGATCGGCACTTCGAGGCTATGTCGGATGACTATCGTCGATCACGCACGTCCACTGACGAGGTGGAGCAGATGGTGTTGCTTGACATTAGGGGAGTGTTGCAGTCAATGGGTAAAGACATTGTTGATTTCGCTCTTCCAAACATAGATGATGCGTTTGACCCTACAGAGGGCGAGGCAAGAGAGGTTA
Source organism: Triticum urartu (assembly GCF_056163025.1). NCBI lineage: Eukaryota > Viridiplantae > Streptophyta > Magnoliopsida > Poales > Poaceae > Triticum > Triticum urartu. Next base: position 635,465,660 of record NC_141877.1, on the reverse strand, counting down.
TCGAGGAATCAACCATTGAGTTTGACATGGATGACACAAAATTGGCATCTTCACTCAACATGGAGCAGAGGGCCGCATACGATGAGATACTAGGGGCTGTTGAACGCGGTGATGGGGGTGTTTTCTTTGTTGATGGCCCTGGAGGTACAGGTAAGACCTTCCTATATAGGGCGATGCTTGCCAAGGTGAGAAGTCAGGGCAAGATTGGTATTGCTACCGCGACGTCCGGCATCGCCGCTTCTATCATGCCTGGCGGTAGGACTGCCCACTCCAGGTTCAAGATCCCATTGAGTTGCGAGGATGGAGCCTCGTGCAGCTTCACCAAGCAGAGTGGGACCGCCAAGCTGCTACGGATGGCCTCCTTGATCATATGGGACGAGGCCAGCATGACAAAGCAACAAGCGGTTGAGGCATTGGATAATAGCATGCGCGACAGGGAATACGCGACCGACCCTTTGGAGGAAAGACTGTTGTTTTTGGCGGGGACTTTAGGCAGGTTCTTCCGGTCGTCAGAAGGGGGTCGCGGGGCCAGATAATTGATGCAACCCTCCGAAGCTCTCATCTATGGAAGGGCATGCGTCAGCTTCGGCTCATCACCAACATGAGGGCTCATAATGACACGTGGTTTGCCGATTACTTGCTAAGGGTCGGCAATGGCACTGAGGAAGTTGATGATCAAGGCAACATAGTACTCCCTGAAGATATTTGTCTGCTGTCTACAGGCGAGGTTGACGACCTGGATAAGCTTATTGAGCATGTATTTCCGAGTCTAGAGGACAACATGGCTGATTTGAGTTACATGACATCTCGAGCAATCCTTTCCACAACTAACGACAATGTAGACAAAATAAACATCCGCATGATAGAGCGTTTTCATGGAGATGAAGTAATCTACCATAGTTTTGATAGTGCGGAGGATGACCCATATGGGTACTATGCTCAGGAGTTTCTTAATGGATTGACTCCTAACGGGCTTCCTCCGCATGCTCTAAAACTAAAGCTGAACTGCCCTATGATACTTCTAAGGAACATTGATCCAGCTAATGGGCTTTGTAATGGCACTAGGCTTGTTGTTAGAGGTTTTGAGAGGAACACCATTGATGCAGAAATCGTGATTGGACAACACGCTGGCAGGAGGGTCTTCTTTCCTCGAATACCTCTCTGCCCATCTGAAAATGATATGTTTCCGTTCAAGTTTAAGAGAAAACAATTTCCTATAAGGCTTAGCTTTTCTATGACCATTAACAAGGCTCAAGGGCAGACCATCCCGATTGTTGGTGTCTACCTACCCAATCCCGTGTTCTCACATGGTCAGCTCTATGTTGCTTTGTCTCGAGCCACCGTGAAGAGAAACATAAAGATACTCATTCAGAAGGAGAAGCCGAAGGAGAAGACCAACAAGCATAAGGACAATCCAAAAAAGCGTAAAAGAACTAGCGTGTCCATACTGACCTCGATGAAGAACATCGTCTACAAGGAAGTCCTTACAGGTTGAAGACCCGTTAATATCAAGGCAGGTTTTGTAATGACAGAGCAATTACTCATGCGATTGTCTAGACATGATGTAATTTGTTTTTCTACATGTATTTTTTAATATGTTATTTTGATAGCTGGAGGTATATTCGATCATCGCAAGATACGCACTGCAGTTCAATAATCAGCCATCATATTGTCACCATCATCGCTGTTATGTTTTTTCTACTATTGTTGTTTTTATGTCAGTGTACATGTCACACAGCATACTATTTAGTGTGTTAGCTGTAATCCAGATTTAATGATTGGCCTGCTAAATTCATTGCACATGCAAAGGGTCTTTTTTAATTAAGGCAAGTTATCGTACCTGTTCTTATTTATTTTGGTTATTTGATACTATGCTTGACTGTAAATTTACATATTATTCTGATATGTCACAACTAAAAGATTCAGAACGGTTTGAATTATAAGACCAACACACGAATAAGGGAAGTTTGTCCAACTTTTGAAATTATATTTTGCATATGTACTTTTAATAATTAATAAAGTGCGTGTAATCCCATTTTCTAATAAGTTTAAATACCCATTAGACTCTGTAGTTTGTGGCAATGCAAATGTCTGTTTGCTGAAGTGTGCAATTTTTGTCAAAAGTTATATTACCAGTACTTTCACCCAGCTATACTAATTAACTAACATTTCAATTCAAGTTACATATTATCCTTTAGGAATCTCTTTATAGCTTTTGATGAGAGCATGCACTAGATTTATATGGAGCTCCAAGTCCATGATAAATAATTAAACCGCAGCAACATGAAACTATGAAAGAAATTATTATAGTTATTTATATAAAGCCTAAAGGATAACATTGGAGGACTTTTTGATGGATTTTTTATGTTGCTAATACTTTGTGACCTGTTATTTAGCATGCAGGTTATTTTTTATTGGCATGTTTAAAACATAGCCTCAAACCAAAATTATAAATAAATTAATTTTACAAGACGCAGACTTATTAATATATATCCAAAATATAAGATGCCGATGTCTAGATATAATTTCTGGAAACAAATAATATATTATCGGCATACTTAGTATTAATTACGGCATGTGATCATATCCGGTCTTTACAAAATGGCATGTTTAATATTTTTCATTGTAATCTAATACTTGGTTGATCACGCAGAATCACAAACATGATTCCAGTGAATATATAGTAATTGTAATCATATGAGTGAAGGAAATATGCCCTAGAGGCAATAATAAAGTTATTATTTATTTCCTTATAATCATGATAAATGTTTATTATTCATGCTAGAAGTGTATTAACCGGAAACGTAATACATGTGTGAATACATAGACAAACAAAGTGTCACTAGTATGCCTCTACTTGACTAGCTCGTTAATCAAAGATGGTTATGTTTCCTAACCATGAACAATGAGTTGTTATTTGATTAACGAGGTCACATCATTAGTTGAATGATCTGATTGACATGACCCATTCCATTCTTAGCACCCGATCGTTTAGTATGTTGCTATTGCTTTTCTTCATGACTTATACATGTTCCTATGACTATGAGATTATGCAACTCCCATTTGCCGGAGGAACACTTTGGGTGCTACCAAACGTCACAACGTAACTGGGTGATTATAAAGGAGCATTACAGGTGTCTCCAAAGGTAGATGTTGGGTTGGCGTATTTCGAGATTAGGATTTGTCACTCCGATTGTCGGAGAGGTATCTCTGGGCCCTCTCGGTAATACACATCACATAAGCCTTGCAAGCATTACAACTAATATGTTAGTTGTGAGATGATGTATTACGGGACGAGTAAAGAGACTTGCCAGTAAAGAGATTGAACTAGGTATTGGATACCGACGATTGAATCTCGGACAAGTAACATACCGATGACAAAGGGAACAACGTATGTTGTTATGCGGTCTGACCGATAAAGATCTTCGTAGAATATGTAGGAGCCAATATGGGCATCCAAGTCCCGCTATTGGTTATTGACCGGAGACGTATCTCGGTCATGTCTACATTGTTCTCGAACCCGTAGGGTCCGCACGCTTAAGGTTACGATGAAGTTATATTATGAGTTTATACATTTTGATGTACCGAAGGTTGTTCGGAGTCCCGGATGTGATCACGGACATGACGAGGAGTCTCGAAATGGTCGAGACGTAAAGATTGATATATTGGAAGCCTATGTTTGGATATCGGAAGTGTTCCGGGTGAAATCGGGATTTTACTGGAATACCGGGAGGGTTACCGGAACCCCCCGGGAGCTATATGGGCCATAGTGGGCCTTAGTGGAAAAGAGAAGGGGCTGCCCTAGATGGGCTGCGCGCCTCCCCCTTCCCCTAGTCCTATTAGGACTAGGAGAGGTGGCCGGCCCCTCCTCCTCTTTTCCCCCTCCGAGGAATCCTAGTTGGACAAGGATTGGGGGGGGGGGAATCCTACTCCCAGAGGGAGTAGGACTCTCCTGCGCCCTCCTCCTTGGCCGGCCAGCCCTCCCCCTTGGCTCCTTTATATACGGAGGCAGGGGACACCTCTAGACACACAAGTTGATCCACGTGATCTATTCCTTAGCCGTGTGCGGTGCCCCCTGCCACCATATTCCTCGATAATACTGTAGCGGAGTTTAGGCGAAGCCCTGCTGCTGTAGTTCATCAAGATCGTCACCACGCTGTCGTGCTGACTGAACTCTTCCCCGACACTTTGCTGGATCGGAGTCCGGGGATCGTCATCGAGCTGAACGTGTGCTCGAACTCGGAGGTACCGTAGTTTCGGTGCTTGATCGGTTGGATCGTGAAGACGTACGACTACTTCCTCTACGTCGTGTCAGCGCTTCCGCAGTCGGTCTGCGTTGGGTACGTAGACAACACTCTCCCATCTTGTTGCTATGCATCACATGATCTTGCGTGTGCGTAGGAAATTTTTTGAAGTTACTACGTTCCCCAACAGTGGCATCCGAGCCTAGGTTATTTATGTTGATGTTATATGCACGAGTAGAACACAAGTGAGTTGTGGACGATACAAGTCATACTTCCTACCAGCATGTCATACTTTGGTTCGGCGGTATTGTTGGACGAGACGACCCGGACCAACCTTACGCGTACGCTTACGCGAGACCGGTTCCCTCGACGTGCTTTGCACATAGATGGCTTGCGGGCGACTGTCTCTCCAACTTTAGTTGAACCAAGTATGGCTACGCCCGGTCCTTGCGAAGGTTAAAACGGAGTCTATTTGACAAACTATCATTGTGGTTTTGATGCGTAGGTGAGATTGGTTCTTGCTTAAAGCCCGTAGCAGCCACGTAAAACTTGCAACAACAAAGTAGAGGACGTCTAACTTGTTTTTGCAGGGCATGTTGTGATGTGATATGGTCAAGGCATGATGCTAAATTTTATTGTATGAGATGATCATGTTTTGTAACCAAGTTATCGGCAACTGGCAGGAGCCATATGGTTGTCGCTTTATTGTATGCAATGCAATCGCGATGTAATGCTTTACTTTATTACTAAGCGGTAGTGATAGTCGTAGAAGCATAAGATTGGCGAGACGACAACGATGCTACGATGGAGATCAAGGTGTCGCGCCGGTGACGATGGTGATCATGACGGTGCTTCGGAGATGGAGATCACAGGCACAAGAAGATGATGGCCATATCATATCACTTATATTGATTGCATGTGATGTTTATCTTTTATGCATCTTATCTTGCTTTGATTGACGGTAGCATTATAAGATGATCTCTCACTAAATTATCAAGAAGTGTTCTCCCTGAGTATGCACCGTTGCGAAAGTTCTTCGTGCTGAGACACCACGTGATGATCGGGTGTGATAGGCTCTACGTTCAAATACAACGGGTGCAAAACAGTTGCGCACGCGGAATACTCAGGTTATACTTGACGAGCCAAGCATATACAGATATGGCCTCGGAACACGGAGACCGAAAGGTCGAGCGTGAATCATATAGTAGATATGATCAACATAATGATGTTCACCGATGAAACTACTCCATCTCACGTGATGATCGGACATGGTTTAGTTGATTTGGATCACGTGATCACTTAGAAGATTAGAGGGATGTCTATCTAAGTGGGAGTTCTTAAGTAATATGATTAATTGAACTTAAATTTATCATGAACTTAGTACCTGATAGTATCTTGCTTTTTTATGTTGATTGTAGATAGATGGCTCGTGCTGTTGTTCCGTTGAATTTTAATGCGTTCCTTGAGAAAGCAAAGTTGAAAGATGATGGTAGCAATTACACGGACTGGGTCCGTAACTTGAGGATTATCCTCATTGCTGCACAGAAGAATTACGTTCTGGAAGCACCGCTCGGTGCCAGGCCTGCTGCTGGAGCAACACCAGATGTTATGAACGTCTGGCAGAGCAAAGCTGATGACTACTCGATAGTTCAGTGTGCCATGCTTTACGGCTTAGAATCGGGACTTCAACGACGTTTTGAACGTCATGGAGCATATGAGATGTTCCAGGAGTTGAAGTTGATATTTCAAGCAAATACCCGGATTGAGAGATATGAAGTCTCCAATAAGTTCTATAGCTGCAAGATGGAGGAGAACAGTTCTGTCAGTGAGCATATACTCAAAATGTCTGGGTATAATAATCACTTGATTCAATTGGGAGTTAATCTTCCAGATGATTGCGTCATTGACAGAATTCTCCAATCACTGCCACCAAGCTACAAGAGCTTCGTGATGAACTATAATATGCAAGGGATGAACAAGACTATTCCCGAGCTCTTCGCGATGCTGAAAGCTGCGGAGGTAGAAATCAAGAAAGAGCATCAAGTGTTGATGGTCAACAAGACCACTAGTTTCAAGAAAAAGGGCAAAGGAAAGAAGAAGGGGAACTTCAAGAAGAACGGCAAGCCAGTTGCTGCTCAAGAGAAGAAACCCAAGTCTGGACCTAAGCCTGAAACTGAGTGCTTCTACTGCAAGCAGACTGGTCACTGGAAGCGGAACTGCCCCAAGTATTTGGCGGATAAGAAGGATGGCAAGGTGAACAAAGGTATATGTGATATACATGTTATTGATGTGTACCTTACTAATGCTCGCAGTAGCACCTGGGTATTTGATACTGGTTCTGTTGCTAATATTTGCAACTCGAAACAAGGGCTACGGATTAAGCGAAGATTGGCTAAGGACGAGGTGACGATGCGCGTGGGAAACGGTTCCAAAGTCGATGTGATCGCGGTCGGCACGCTACCTCTACATCTACCTTCGGGATTAATATTAGACATAAATAATTGTTATTTGGTGCCAGTGTTAAGCATGAACATTATATCTGGATCTTTTTTGATGCGAGACGGTTATTCATTTAAATCAGAGAATAATGGTTGTTCTATTTATATGAATAATATCTTTTTTGGTCACGCACCCTTGAAGAGTGGTCTATTCTTATTGAATCTCGAGAGTAGTGATACACATATTCATAATGTTGAAGCCAAAAGATGCAGAGTTGATAATGATGGTGCAACTTATTTGTGGCACTGCCGTTTAGGTCATATCGGTGTAAAGCGCATGAAGAAACTCCATACTGATGGACTTTTGGAACCACTTGATTATGAATCACTTGGTACTTGCGAACCGTGCCTCATGGGCAAGATGACTAAAACACCGTTCTCCGGTACTATGGAGAGAGCAACGAATTTGTTGGAAATCATACATACAGATGTATGTGGTCCGATGAATATTGAGGCTCGTGGCGGATATCGTTATTTTCTCACCTTCACAGATGATTTAAGCAGATATGGTTATATCTACTTAATGAAACATAAGTATGAAACATTTGAAAAGTTTAAAGAATTTCAGAGTGAAATGGAAAATCATCGTAACAAGAAAATAAAGTTTCTACGATCTGATCGTGGAGGAGAATATTTGAGTTACGAGTTTGGTGTACATTTGAAAAATTGTGGAATAGTTTCGCAACTCACGCCACCCGGAACACCACAGCGTAATGGTGTGTCCGAACGTCGTAATCGTACTTTACTAGATATGGTGCGATCTATGATGTCTCTTACTGATTTACCGCTATCATTTTGGGGATACGCTCTAGAGACGGCCGCATTCACATTAAACAGGGCACCATCAAAATCCGTTGAGGCGACGCCTTATGAACTATGATTTGGCAAGAAACCAAAGTTGTCGTTTCTGAAAGTTTGGGGATGCGATGCTTATGTGAAAAAGCTTCAACCTGATAAGCTCGAACCCAAATCGGAGAAATGTGTCTTCATAGGATATCCAAAGGAAACTATTGGATACACCTTCTATCACAGATCCGAAGGCAAGACTTTTGTTGCTAAATTCGGAAACTTTCTTGAGAAGGAGTTTCTCTCGAAAGAAGTGAGTGGGAGGAAAGTAGAACTTGACGAGGTAACTGTACCTGCTCCCTTGTTGGAAAGTAGTACATCACAGAAAACTGTTTCTGCGACACCTACACCAATAAGTGAGGAAGTTAATGATAATGATCATGAAACTTCAGAACAAGATACTACTGAACCTCGTAGATCAACGAGAGTAAGATCCGCACCAGAGTGGTACGGTAATCCAGTTCTGGAAGTCATGCTACTAGATCATAATGAACCTACGAACTATGAAGAAGCGATGGTGAGCCCAGATTCCGCAAAGTGGCTTGAAGCCATGAAATCTGAGATGGGATCCATGTATGAGAACAAAGTATGGACTTTGGTTGACTTGCGACGATGATCGGCAAGCAATTGAGAATAAATGGATCTTCAAGAAGAAGACTGACGCTGATGGTAATGTTACTATCTACAAAGCTCGGCTTGTCACGAAAGGTTTTCGACAAGTTCAAGGGGTTGACTACGATGAGACTTTCTCACCCGTAGCGATGCTTAAGTCTGTCCGAATCATGTTAGCGATTGCCGCATTTTATGATTATGAAATTTGGCAGATAGGATGTCAAAACTGCATTCCTGTATGGATTTCTGCAAGAAGAGTTGTATATGATGCAACCGGAAGGTTTTGTCGATCCAAAGGGAGCTAACAAAGTGTGCAAGCTCCAGCGATCCATTTATGGACTGGTGCAAGCCTCTCGGAGTTGGAATAAACGCTTTGATAGTGTGATCAAAGCATTTGGTTTTATACAGACTTTCGGAGAAGCCTGTATTTACAAGAAAGTGAGTGGGAGCTCTGTAGCATTTCTAATATTATATGTGGATGACATATTGCTGATTGGAAATGATATAGAATTTCTGGATAGCATAAAGGGATACTTGAATAAAAGTTTTTCAATGAAAGACCTCGGTGAAGCTGCTTACATATTAGGCATTAAGATCTATAGAGATAGATCAAGACGCTTAATTGGACTTTCACAAAGCACATACCTTGACAAGATTTTGAAGAAATTCAAAATGGATCAAGCAAAGAAAGGATTCTTGCCTGTGTTACAAGATGTGAAGTTGAGTAAGACTCAATGCCCGACCACTGCAGAAGATAGAGAGAATATGAAAGATGTTCCCTATGCATCAGCCATAGGCTCTATCATGTATGCAATGCTGTGTACCAGACCTGATGTGTGCCTTGCTATAAGTTTAGCAGGGAGGTACCAAAGTAATCCAGGAGTGGATCACTGGACAGCGGTCAAGAACATCCTGAAATACCTGAAAAGGACTAAGGATATGCTTCTCGTATATGGAGGTGACAAAGAGCTCACCGTAAAAGGTTACGTTGATGCAAGCTTTGACACTGATCCGGACGATTCTAAATCGCAAACCGGATACGTGTTTACATTAAACGGTGGAGCTGTCAGTTGGTGCAGTTCTAAACAAAGCGTCGTAGCGGGATCTACATGTGAAGCGGAGTACATAGCTGCTTCAAAAGCAGCGAACGAAGGAGTCTGGATGAAGGAGTTCATATCCGATCTAGGTGTCATACCTAGTGCATCGGGTCCAATGAAAATCTTTTGTGACAATACTGGTGCAATTGCCTTGGCAAAGGAATCCAGAATTCACAAAAGGACCAAACACATCAAGAGACGCTTCAATTCCATCCGGGATCTAGTCCAGGTGGGAGACATAGAGATTTGCAAGATACATACAGATCTGATTGTTGCAGACCCGTTGACTAAGCCTCTTCCACGAGCAAAACATGATCAGCACCAAGGCTCCATGGGTGTTAGAATCATTACAGTGTTTATTATTTATTTCCTAGAGGCAATAATAAAGTTATTATTTATTTCCTTATAATCATGATAAATGTTTATTATTCATGCTAGAATTGTATTAACCGGAAACGTAATACATGTGTGAATACATAGACAAACAAAGTGTCACTAGTATGCCTCTACTTGACTAGCTCGTTAATCAAAGATGGTTATGTTTCCTAACCATGAATAATGAGTTGTTATTTGATTAACGAGGTCACATCATTAGTTGAATGATCTGATTGACATGACCCATTCCATTAGCTTAGCACCCGATCGTTTAGTATGTTGCTATTGCTTTTCTTCATGACTTATACATGTTCCTATGACTATGAGATTATGCAAATCCCGTTTGCCGGAGGAACACTTTGGGTGCTACCAAACGTCACAACATAACTGGGTGATTATAAAGGAGCATTACAGGTGTCTCCAAAGGTAGATGTTGGGTTGGCGTATTTCGAGATTAGGATTTGTCACTCCGATTGTCGGAGAGGTATCTCTGGGCCCTCTCGGTAATACACATCACATAAGCCTTGCAAGCATTACAACTAATATGTTAGTTGTGAGATGATGTATTACGGAACGAGTAAAGAGACTTGCCGGTAACGAGATTGAACTAGGTATTGGATACCGACGATTGAATCTCGGGCAAGTAACATACCGATGACAAAGGGAACAACGTATGTTGTTATGCGGTCTGACCGATAAAGATCTTCGTAGAATATGTAGGAGCCAATATGGGCATCCAGGTCCCACTATTGGTTATTGACCGGAGACGTATCTCGGTCATGTCTACATTGTTCTCGAACCCGTAGGGTCCGCACGCTTAAGGTTACGATGACAGTTATATTATGAGTTTATGCATTTTGATGTACCGAAGGTTGTTCGGAGTCCCGGATGTGATCACGGACATGACGAGGAGTCTCGAAATGGTCGAGACGTAAAGATTGATATATTGGAAGCCTATGTTTGGATATCGGAAGTGTTCCGGGTGAAATCGGAATTTTACCGGAATACCGGGAGGGTTACCGGAACCCCCCGGGAGCTATATGGGCCATAGTGGGCCTTAGTGGAAAAGAGAAGGGGCTGCCCTAGATGGGCTGCGCGCCTCCCCCTTCCCCTAGTCCTATTAGGACTAGGAGAGGTGGCCGGCCCCTCCTCCTCTTTTCCCCCTCCGAGGAATCCTAGTTGGACAAGGATTGAGGGGGGGAATCCTACTCCCAGAGGGAGTAGGACTCTCCTGCGCCCTCCTCCTTGGCCGGCCAGCCCTCCCCCTTGGCTCCTTTATATACGGAGGCAGGGGACACCTCTAGACACACAAGTTGATCACGTGATCTATTCCTTAGCCGTGTGCGGTGCCCCCTGCCACCATATTCCTCGATAATACTGTAGCGGAGTTTAGGCGAAGCCCTGCTGCTGTAGTTCATCAAGATCGTCACCACGCCGTCGTGCTGACTGAACTCTTCCCCGACACTTTGCTGGATCGGAGTCCGGGGATCGTCATCGAGCTGAACGTGTGCTCGAACTCGGAGGTACCGTAGTTTCGGTGCTTGATCGGTTGGATTGTGAAGACGTAGGACTACTTCCTCTACGTCGTGTCAGCGCTTCCGCAGTCGGTCTGCGTTGGGTACGTAGACAACACTCTCCCATCTCGTTGCTATGCATCACATGATCTTGCGTGTGCGTAGGAAATTTTTTGAAATTACTACGTTCCCCAACAATGAGTTGATTCATTTTTTGATTTTGTAATTATTGTTTCCTTATAAACATCTATAAAATCCTTCACCCTTTAAACAGCCAAACCCAAACCATACCACTCTTGCACCCTTGCCACTACACCTATCTTTGACATGTCATCATCCAACAGCATCGATGGTGCTGATGATCATCAAAAAGAACAAGAAGATAAGAAGGAGCTGCACCCTGATGAAGAACCGAGCAGAGATGGGAATGTTGGTGAGGGATCTGCACCGAGATGTAAGAAACTAAAGAAGAATGAGCATATCCTGCCTGTGCAATTCCCATCCATGCTTTCGTCGAACCATTTTGCTAACCTAATCCGACGTCGTGAGGTGCATCACATCCCTCATGCACATCTCCCCTCAGGCTGGGATATCCAGCGTAACGCAGGGTCAAGTGCAGCGAGGAAAGATGTTTGGGGATCCAACAACTATGAGATTCTACAGGCAAAGAAGCATACTAGCATGTTGGTGCAGGTTTTGATTGAACACATAAATCTTCTGACGAAGTTGGTCGAGAAGCTTATTCAAGAGAGGGACAAGAAGCCAGGACCAGCTGACAAGGACGAAGCATAAGCAAATTTACAGTAATGTTGACATGATAGATTGTTTCTTTTATCATCCCGTGTAACCCTTCGGACTTAAACAATAATAAAGTTTGCTTTTCAGTTCATTTATGGATGCTACGTGTGTCCTAACTATGCTCAATGACAATCTGATTTTCCCTTAATTCTTATTTATAATTCCCTAATTACGCTCTAATTTCTTAAACTAATTATACACGACGATAGCCTGACCAAAAAAACAGCTTAATTTCATAATATAATTTGTCACGCTAACTCTTAGCCAAAAGTCATAATTGCAGGCATGCACACTATCTCTCCCGTCTCTCTATCGGCACCTTCATTTGTACCTTCATTTGTCATTTAGACAGTCGTGATGAAAAATAATAAACTGGTTTCTCCCGTTGTGCAATTATATTATTTGATATAGATGATGATTGTAAAGTTATGTGTTAGGCATGATATATCATTTGTCCCATAGCTACGCATGGGCAGATACCTATATCAAAATTTTATATATCATCAAGTTAATGAAAAAAATAAATATATTATATTTAATTAATATATTTATGTGAATATAAGAAAGGTTAATAAATATCCATAAAAATGAAAGTATGTTTATCAAAGGCAAGTGATAAATCACATGCGTTTTCATAGGCAAGTGATCATAATTTTAATCGTACCGAATATCATGGACCGATTTTGTTATGTACGTTTCCTTGCTTAATACATCCCGATTTAATAGGTTGCCGAATATTACATATCTGAATATAGATATTTCACCCATGGGGGCCTAGCCAGCCAAAATCGGATTTTCATCACTTTTTCATTTTCCCGCCGCCCACCATGCTTATATAAATAACCCCCGTTGCCCACTAATTGTCTGTACAGCAAAAGTCATCTCCTCCACGACGACCATGGTGATCTCATACGGATCGATCACATCTAAGAGGGTGGTGGCGCCGGCGCCAGCTCCTGTCACCAGTACACTCATCTCCCCTCCGATGAACAAGCAAGATATAATAATCTTTTCGTACGTCTATTTGCCATCACTATATAACGGTTTTTTCTATTTAAATCATCACCATTGTTTTGCAACTTGTTCTTTTATCTAAAAAGATGGATCACATGGGATACACTATAACATATTAATAGGCTTGGCCATCAAAACATCTATTGTCGGCTTGTTTTCATCTTGTATATTTGTTAAAACCAGATGTAGCAAGCACTAACACAATCACATGAGTATATTACTATTTTATTAGCATTCATTTATATAGTTCCATAAGTTATTAGATTCATGGTGTGGCTGTAATCTCATTGGGGTTGTTTCTTATAACCACTGGGTACTGCATGTTTTAAAATCCATATTTATCCCATGTGCAATAGTACTGATTGCAAAGAATGCACCTGGACAGAACATGAATAATATGTATAAATTTCACATGATTAGTGTTTGGCCACTAGAATGTTATGCTGCTTGTCTGCTAAATTTTGTGATCCACATGGAAATGCATTTTACCTGATCCTTTTGTTTTTTTATACGCACAGGAACATCAATTTTCATCACGTCCAAATGGAACACATTTATCATAATTGCTGGATTATTCAAGCTAGGGTCATGTGGAAGGCTCACATCAAAGAGAATGGAATGGGAAACTTGTACCTTCAGTGCATACTACTCGATCGGCATGTAAGAATACTTTATAGCCCATATATTGTAAATACAATTTTGATATACATGTTTATTTTCTCATTGTTGTTATGTGTCATGATAATATGCTAGGGAACAAAGATGGAAGCGATTGCATACAACAACCAGGCAATCCGTTTCAACATCGTTCTAGAAACCGGTAGGACCTATGATTTCAATCGCGTCGGTTTTAACCCCACAGAAATGCCAGATGGTCATTTCTGGTACCTAGCCATGGACTTTGTCGCCACGCTAAGTTCTACGACCGAGGTTACGATGTCGGCGCAGCAGATAACGTCGACAATTTGCCCACCGTGCTTTCCACAGTTCACAGAAATATTTGAGCTACGGGACAAAACCATCACGGATTTAGTTTGTTGATTGTGCATATTAGTCCGTACAACTCAGAGTCTCATTGTGATTTAAATTTTGCAGATGTGGTTGCTATCCCTGCCTATGTTGGTCAGATAGAATTTAAGTGGGATGCAATATATAGGCGCCGCGTCCCTTCTCTCGAGATTGGCCTCATGAACTTTCAGTAAGCGCCAATTATAATATGAGTTTATCATGTGCTTATTTATGCAATTCTATTTCTGCAATGATACTCACATTTGTATTTGTTTATAGACGGCAGATAATTTTCTTACGTGTACGTGAAGAACACGTTGGGCCTAACTTCTGGCATTTGCAATGCACTGACAACCTGTTCGAGAAGTTTGCTGTAACTTATATACAGGTAAATCAGAGGCATCGTTGCTTGCAAACTATGAGGGAGAGCACATTCTTCTTCTCTCCCAACATTAATTATGATCATCATTATCTACAAGGTAGGGTATGCGTTCTATTTTTAAGTTGTTTTCAATAGAATTTTTCTGTAATACTATGTCACTATATATAACACTTATTGTTTTCGTAGATATCCATGAAGCCAGTCTGACGACACTTGATGAAACACGTGCGTACGTCAATCGTGTTGTTCAAGGTAGGAACAATGGACGTCAGAAGTATCATAGCTGCAATTAGATCATCCTTGAGGGTTTTAGACGACTGACTATGTACTGATGCATAATCAAATGTCGCGAATAAATTGCTTCTACAGTTTTGTTATGGATTGAATTGAGAATTATCATTTTGGCATTATGATTAATGTATTATACATATGTATACTTTCATATTACGCAGTGATCAATATTTCGTCTTACGCTGTCGTCTTTTTCCCGTCTCTCCCCCACCATTTCTTTTTTCACACAAGCCAGGAAAGGTAACATCACACGCACGCAGCTGTTAGTTTATTCGAAAAACTGACTTCGTCCTCTTCCCCTCGTGCTATCCCAACACAGGCATGATCCTGGGATAACAACACGCGCACCGACGCCTCCGCCGATGCATGTTTGGCCCCAACTGCCCGAGTCCTCTGGTCCATGTTCTCCTTCTCTCATCCCTCCTTCGTTTATGCCTAATCGGTCCTAACACGATGGTGCGCGCATGACGCGCATGTAAAGATTATGTTCCAGTTGGAATATATATCAAACAATAGTTGCTTCATTTGTTCATTTATGACTTTTTTTTCTCCTGACTATGAGCATTATAGTTTATTACTTGATCTTTAAAGTTTTGCGCGAATAAAAGGCCAATGTTAGGTGTTTCATGCACTATTATATTGTGACAAGACTCAGTATTGTTTTATTTTTTGATCAAGTAAGCTATACACAATATATCTTCCCCGTTGCCACGCACAGGCGCCTATGCATTTTATCATGACGGTTACAGTTTTTTTATGGCAACTTGTAAGTATGGAAGGATATGGGCCACCTTCCGATTACATGATAATGATTACTTAAAGTTTTCAATACGATGTAGTATCCAATCTAACGGTGTGGCCTAACATAGTCGGATTTGATTATAAGGAAAGTTATATCCTGCTTTTTTCGATCTGGAAACGAGACGTATATAATATAGACATGCACGGATGGAATGATATGGGGCACCTTCCATCTGCCTTAAGGTACCATGTGTTGTGACACTTAATGCATCCGATGCTGAGAATCAGGCGTAATTAATAGTTTGCTTATTATTTGGCTTTCAAAAACGGAAGTTGCTTCCCCTTGGTTATTATTTGGCTTTGTTGATGGCCCGAAACTATAAATGTGAAGGGATAAGAAGTATAGAAACCTTGGTAAAAAGAATATTCCCTTAAACCCTCCACTAGAAGCCAGGAAGCATCGAACTGGAATCACGAAGAGGTCATAGGCTGGTTTAGGTCAGCATCCAAAATGAGGGAGCTGGAACTATATGGGTTTGAATACTTTTTTTGTTTTGGATTTATTAAACATTTGTTTTACGACGCATCATATAACTCGAAATATCAGGCTAATTATTACAGTAAAGGCTTGAACTACATAATTGGCAATACGAACTATATATACCTAACACATCAATGCCTACTTGTCAACATCAGCGTTAAAAGAAAAATCACTTGTCGTAAATCTATGGGTGATGGTTAGGGATAACGAAGCAAAGGATAACATTCCAGAGCAAGTTAGAGCAGCGTTGAGATTTATTGGTGGCTAAGGAGGACTTCTGCATCGATAAATACCTTATAATAAAATGATGTTTAGTTGCTTTCTAGGAAATATCTGTTTCAATGCCCGTGCTGATCAGATGATCAGTTGAAATTTTGTCTTATATTTATGTTGGTTGGTATCCACTAGCTATATATTGATGTTGGCATCCCCTAGCTTTGTTGGTTATATATCTATCCTTCCGTCCATCTAAATTTTACGGGAAGAAGGCCATATTAGTTTGGACCAGGTTTGGTGCTCCAGGTGCACCGGAATACTTTTGTGTTAAGACCATGATAGGTTCACAACGTACTCATAGACCGGCAGGTGATGTTTAGTATGAGATCTTTTAGTATGAGAGGCGGCATGAGTAGACCATGCACATATTGATCTTTAGTATGAGATGGAATGGTGCGGGCACCTACTCGGCTGCTTCGGCTTACGCGATTATGTGTGAGGGATGGGTGCAATTTCAGCTTGCGGACGCGATATGGAAAAGCGGGGCACCTCTCTCATGCAAGCTACTTATGTGGTTGGCCGTCCAATATAGGAACTGGACGTCGGATAGGCGAGTTCGACACGGTTTGCAGGATACGATATCTTCATGCTTTTTGTGTGATCAGGAGCAGGACACGGTGGATCACATCCTTGCACAATGCGTCTATGCCAGACAGGTCTGGTTCGAATGCTTTTCCAAGGTAGGGATGCCTCTGCAGCTGATACCCAATGGGCATGAAAAGGTGCAAGATTGGTGGGTGGCATCGAGTGAGAGGATGCCCAAGACACACCGAAAGGACTTCGACTCTTTTGTCATGTTGATTTGCTGGAGTATATGGAAGCAACGGAATGGTAGAGTTTTAGTTAGGAATAATCTGTCTAATGAGCAATAACTGGCCGGGAACATTTTCATGGAGCGCCACCTGTGGGCTCTAGCTAGAGGGAGTGGAGTTCTACATTTTTGTGAATAGTAGCCTAGGAGGGTTTTTAGGAGATGGCAGGCACGTCGTGGGCGATGTCTACAGCCATGTAAATCTTGTACATATTGTTTGTCCCCTTCTTTAAAGCTAAGGGGTGCCTTTCGCGTGCTCTCGATAAAAATCTTTAGTAGGAGAGCCACAATATGTCCTTGTGTTTAAGTGGGGCATGGCAGACCATCTGGGCTTTTTCGTCACACTAAAGTTCTAAAGCCTAATCTCGTATCATATAACTTCATACATACACGCATTGTTATACGATACGATGTATACACTCATTTTTTTCAGTGAAGTATTTAAGTGAACAAATAAATTAATTACAATTTCATCGTTATTGTGCACGTCGTTAATTTTCTTTTGCAGTAGCTAATCTCGTATCGTATAACTTCATCCATACACGCACTGTTATATGATACGATGTATACTTTAAACCAGCAATCGAATGGTCATAGGGCACGTACCTTCAATTGTCACCAATCTTCAAGTTCACACAGGATCCATAGTTCTCTGTCTTGCTCAAGATGTTTCTGATAAAGCAATGATTATCTTGTATGTGTTCCTGAATACAGTAGACAAAATTAGTCCCCGCCAAATTGTTTTCTTATTGACTACATAGAGTACAAGTCTGTCCCAGGATGTTCCGACAATTATTATTCTTTACCAACATTTTCCAATTATATTTGGTGAGGAAGAAAATTATTATAAAGTTACCCTAAGGGAGTCACATCTCATTCGAATATGATATAATTCAAAATATAATGTGTTCTATGTATGAACTATATTTAAACAGAATAGACATACGTGGTAAGTAAAATTGGAGCTAATATACAATTGGAGCAACATACCTATTTCCACTTGCTTAGGTACTGTCACTATGTAGCCCTCCACACCCCGAACAACTTCCCTTTGAAAAATGCTGGCAAAAGATGTCAATGTTTTAAATCCAAAGGAAACAATGTAGAAAGAAAAGAGACGATGAAATTGTGTTACTCATACTTTGGCAGCACGAGTGGATAAGTAAAGTTTTTCCAATCTCTGATGTAGTTTAACTTCTTACTCGTCTGTGAATGCATTATCAGAATTTAACTAGCCACCAGCCCCAAAGTGCTTAAACACTTCCTGCAACGGTATATACATGTTACAATATTATTTTACTCATACGAAAATTGGGAATTTATATGTTTTGATGCCACTGGCAGGGATATATATTAATTTTGTTATTATTTAAGTAGATACAATGTAAAATGTGTGGCCAGTTAAAGGTAATCTTGGCATGCAAATCAATGATAAGTTGATTAATTAATGAATACAATAACAATTTACCTATTTAGAAAGTTATAATTATTGACATCTTTTCTAATATATTAACAGGTTGGCATTTGATCTCGAAAGGAAATAGATCTGCACCATACAGTAATATATGGTGGGACTATAACAAGCCATGATTTCCTACCCAGTTATCCGGCGCATGGCCTATCTATATATGTTAACCTATGCCATCCCTCCTCCCCCTCCTTTCTCTCCCTTCGCCCATCACAGATAGCAAAAGATCAAATTAGCCAGTCCTAGAGGAAAAATTCCAGAGGAGGATCAAGAAGGCGAGTTCATCTAGGTATGAAGATTTCTTGATCTGTATCTTCTCAAAAAGTATAATCGTTATTTTATTATGATCATGTCCTATTAGGTGAGCTACAACTGAAGAAAAATAGATTCATCATATATTCTAGACTGCATAGGCAAGCAAACTATTTTCATAGCCAAGCAAACTTCCACCAGAAAAACCCATCCTTTGGCAAAGATTACCAAAATAATTATTGTCATTAGATGACTCTAAGGACTTGTAGTGTCTCTAACTCATGAAGATATGGTCACATCATTGACCTATGTTATTAGATGACTCTAATGTACAAGTGAAGATAAATAATATTATTTGGCATTAGATGCCTTATTGACTTGTAAGCACAATGCAAATTTCAGACATGAAGCTCACCACACACATGTACATATGTACTAAAAAACGAAACATGACAAAGCAGTAGACAAGAAGTTTTTATGGCAAACAGTAGACACTGAGTTTTGATAGCAAGCAGTAGATAAGAAGTTTTTAGGTCAAGTAGTTTTACTTATAATTTGCCTTGACAACTCTATCCCCTCACCTCACATAATTGATATATATATATATATATGTGGTTCCTCAAAAATGAGTTGACATGTATGCCCAACTTGATTGTAAGTGTCCAGGATTTCCTTGTAGCACCAAAAACATAGCTCAATATATATTGAATCCAACAACACTGAAGCTAAGCAAACTATTTTCAGAAACAATACCTTGACTATCAAAAGTTGGCACATCGATGAGCTTTCAACAAAGTTTTCTTCTAGCAACTACTCCTACTGCACAATAAAGTTTAGTCAAAATCAATGTGAGTAAATGAGCGTATCATACCTATGTACATAAAATGCATACATATTGTGCTGCTTTTACTTACTTTGATTGCTTGGTTGTGTGGGTTGTTCTGCTTACTTTGCACTGCCAAGAAGCAGCCTGTCCAATAAGCATAGTCTCCAAGTTGTCTCCAAGTTCACGAACAAAAGTGCATGAAACCACAAAAAACATCAACAACATGAAGAAATTAGTTTAAGCTCAACTCCAACAAATATAGTTTTCATCTTCTAGCTGACCATATAATAGTACAATATATCACAACAAGAAGAAGCAAAAGTGACTTTATTAAACATGTTTAAACTACCTTTAGCTTATCATGGTTAAATACCATGATCCCAGTTCAGCCCAATTTGTGTATAGTTAGCACAAATTCAATATGGGGTGGTAAGACACAAAATTCTTTCCAGTAATTGAAAGAAAGATCTAATAGTGACTATTTCATGATTAAAATGACAGCTTCATAACCAGATGACTATTGACATCATAGCATTGTCTGCTATTTATTTTATTATATTTCCATAAAGTGCAGCTGGAATAAATGGGTCTCCTAATAACATTAAGAAACCAAAATTACTAAGTAAAAAAACTGGGCCATAACTTGTGCACTAGCCCAAGCCCAGCTATCATTAAAAGATTGGTGATGTTAGCTTAACTAAAACCAAAAGCAATATATAAATAATACTGTAGGATTTAAGCAAGGCACATTGTTGTGGACTCGAACCAATCCACTTGTTTGTATGAAATCCAGAGAAGATTGTTTCAGAAAAGTATAAATAATACTGTAGGATTTAAGCAAGGTGCACTATCAATTCATAAACAGTACCCAGATGCCTACTAAAATTAAACTGGATCAACAAATCATCCAACAAAAATCCCTGAACATTACACCTTTTCATCATTCGCCAATTCAATTATGAAAAAACAAATCATCAATCAATGATATGAAATAGTAGCACTATGCTGATGGAGCAAGTGCAAAAGATACCCGACACTCCACACGGCAACACTCGATCTGTTGTCTCAAATCCCTCTCTCTTCTCCTAAAGCTAACTTTCTAGCAGTACACGATCACGTAGCTAGCCCTAAACTACAGCAAACCGCGGACCTACGGCCATTAGTGGGGACGGAGGACGGGGGAGGGGCCGTTTGTCTCACCTTGCCACGGAAGTGGGGATGGGTTGCGGAAGACGGCGGAGTGGTAGACCACCGTGACTGCACCTCGTGGTGTTGCTTCTTGCCGGCGATGAAGACGACAGGATGCACCACTTTGGCCATGGCTTGGCCATCGGGGAGCTGCCTCGAAACAGAAGGCGAGGAGGAGATCAGGCCAGGGATTCCACAAATGGAAGAAGTAGAGGAGGAAATGGTTCGGACGCGCGTACCGTAGCTAATGTCGTTGCAGATCGATGCACCCCGCCTCGGTTCGACCTTGACATCGCCGGAGACCAGCAACGTGGCGGATCTGAACGGACCGCCACCGGATCCAGCACCCGCGCATGCGCGATGAAGCTCTATGCATGCGCCCCCTCAGCCGCACACGGCTCGCCGGAGACGCAGCTGTCGCCGGGCGGAGGCTTGGTGGTTGCGTTCTCGGCGAGGTGCGCGGTGATGCGTCAGGGGTGAGGTAAGAGGGCGATAGGTTGCCACTGATTGGAGAGGAGAGGGCCTGGTGCGGCGGTCACCGGGCGGAGCCGCGCGGACGCCAGCCCGTGGACGCACGCGGCGACGCGGCGGCGGAGGGGAAACTGGGGCGACGGGGGAGTGAGTGGAGGGGAGAGGAGCGAGTGGAGGGGAGTGGAGCGGAGGGATTGGATAAGGTGGGCGGCGGGGTAGGTGGAGAGGCGGGGAGGTGGGCCGACGGGCGGGTCGGTGGAACGCCAAGCGCGGCCGCAGCGGGGGAGGTGGGCCGTCGCGCGGCGGGCGGCTGGGCACGCAAAGGCTTCGTCCCGACTCGGCCGGCCCAAAATATTTTCCTTTTTATTTTATTTTTCTTTCTTTTCTGCTTCATCACCTTATTTCTCTCTTGAAAACATGAATGCTTTTGAAAGTAGATAGCAAAAATGAAAAAGCAAAAAAAATTTCCAAACCTATTTTTTTATGAATTTTGAGAAAAAACTTTTTAACAAATAAAAAATTTATAAATTTGAAAGGTTTTTTGACCACAAAGAGTTTATAAATATTTCAAAAACATTGGAAAATGACACCCTTATTTTTTAAAATGAACAATTTCGGAAGTGTGAATAGTTCTTTAGAAGCACAAACATTTTTTGAATATTAAGAACAAACTTTGAAAATCGTAACCTTTTTAAAAAGTCCATAATATTTTCATAAACGTGAACAAGTTTTTAAGATATTAACATTGTATTGAATTTGAGAACTAATTTCAATAAAAAATAACTATTTTTTAAAATCCAGGCCAATTTTTGAAAAGTCAGAACCTTTATAGGTAAATCCATAAAAAATTTCTAAAAAGCAATTAAATTTTTTCGAATTTGAGGAAGAATTTTTGAAAATACCTAACATTTTTTGATAATATACATCAGTTTTATTTAAAAAACAATAACACCTGCATAATTTGAAAAAAACATTATGAAAAATCAAAATATCAAGAACATTTATGTAAAAAGCAAAAATATTTTTCAAATATCATGAACATTTTTTGAAAACTATGAAAAAAAATTAGGAACATGGCGTATGACATTTATTTAAACAACATATATTTCTAATAATATGAAATTGGTTTTATTTTTTGCATACCAATAAGTTGTGTTACAAATATTTTTTATTAGGAAATATAATATAAAATAAATTTGGCTTCTCATAATATTTATTTAAACAACATTTTTGCATACGAATAAGTTGTGTTACATATAATTATAATAATATCAAAATGGTTTATTATATACTACATATAATAATATGATGCAGTAGGAAATATCATTTATATTTCATCATATATAATTCATCATGGTATTCTTGTTATTAATGCTGGGATGATTTTGTTTGTAATTTTTTTTTGTACCTCACAAAATGATATTAAACAAAAAATCGTAATTATTGATTTGTAAATAAACAAAATTCTATATATATAAACCTGGTTCATGAAAATAAATATTTTTATGCTTGTTACATATATTAAGGGTATCACAAAAAAATATAGATGAAACAAATAAAGTTTGTTAATGTTGGGTTGTTTGTTTTAGTTTTTGTTTGTCAATTTTCCATAGCCTATCATTTAATTTAAAATAGTTTAAGCAATTTTAAACGCCTACTAACTTATATGAACATTATAGATTGTTGTTTTCCCCGAATTGTTCTGCTTGTAAAATGATTTAACAAGCATTTTTTTCTAATATAACCAAATGCTTTTCTTATTATCAGATAAAACAATTGTTTTGTATTATATATTATATATAGTTTTATGATGTAGTAAAAAATATTAAATATATTTTAGCATAGATATAAATTGATGGGTTCCGACATACGCATGGATGCAACGATGACAGACCGCACTGAAACACCGCGAGAAGAGGTGCATATAGCTAACCTTACTCTGTATCTATGTTATATACGATAACATGAATGGTGTATTTATATTTTTGTTTTTTCAGGATATAGTATACATGGATATGGACTCTGGAGATGCACGGAAAGAATCCATTGAGGGTTCAGATGCAATGTCGCTGCAAGGGGCCGGAAATTCACAATATAATCACGTCGAAGAGGTTATATCTCATAATAAACCAAAAAAGGATGCTAATTTACATGTTATCCCACAAGGTATTTTTTTATATTATTATCAACATTTATTTGTGATATTGTCTTTTGTATTCAACTAATTTGGCTTTTATTGTTTAATAAGCTAGCTCACTTTTTTATGAATTTCATAGACTATGTTTGTACCCCTAGAGATATTACAGTCATCAAATCAATCAAGTCTGCCCCTAAGAATACCCAGTTTGTGGACATTGGAGATGCCATGTTAGCAACTGACGATTTGGAATGCCTTATTAAAAATGACATGTTCTTACATGATGGTGTAAGACCAATTGCACAATCTTTGTAATTAGTTGATTATATATAATATCATAATGTATAAATATAATTTAAATATTGTTTGCAGGTGATAAATGCTTACATATATTGCATGCTTACTCATGAGAATTTACAAGACAGGGCGGGTGAAAAGGTACACATTATTAGCACGTTTGTATCCGGCCAGATAAAAGAAGACGGGGAAAGAGACATAGACCCATCAAAATATCGTCGCATCGTGCGTCATGTTAATAGTTATCTACAACAAGATATGGTTAGTTTTTGTCTCGTAATCCATGCATATAATTATGGATTGTTTTTATTTAGTTCATATGTTTAATGATTTATTAATAACTATATCTAATTGTGACTGTGACTTGTATCTTATTTACACCAGTTGTTCATTCCGATTAACATGCCGGGCTACCATTGGTATCTAGCAGTTGCCACCGCCAAACAACGAGAGATCCAAGTATTGGACTCACTTGGTGAGAATGTCAAACGCAATGACCTTTCTACTACAGTAACTATCTATTTCTTTTCTCATCTTAGCATTTATTTTGTTTGACTTTATCCTTAACATTTCTCGTATATACATAAAAGTTATTAGGGCTCGAGAAATGGCTGAAACTTGCAGAGCATAGTCCGGAGTTTATCAAAGGTCATAAGTGGCCTGATCTCAATGTTACAAAATGGACGATTGTAGAGCAAATTCAGGAGGCAATACAAACCGATGGGTAAGCAGTTGTTTCAATACTTTGTTTTTAGATTCATCTGTGTGATATTCTAAAGCATTATTTTATAATAATATTATAGCGTATCATGTGGATTGTTTATGCTAAATTATATGGAATACTGGACACCACATGGAGACCAGTTTACGCATGTATTTAGGTTTTATACATTATCTCATAATGTTTTATCAAAATATCTTATAAATTGTTTTCAAATTTTTTTTGTAGGAGGATATGAAACATTTTCGACAAAAATTAGCAATTATTTTACTCGATTCAGAGCTTAATAAGTTAAAAGGATGTCCCGTGTACCATCAACCTCTTAGCGAAGAAACTTGTCTGCTCCATGCTAATTCTGATCTTGAGATCCTGGATAATCCATCTGACGTTGTCGAAGAGAAACGTCCCGCCCCAATCACTATCATTCCCACGGACCAACGCGAAATACTTGCCGGCCTCTGTAGCTACATCATGTCGATCAATGATGCTGGATGTTTGGAGTAAGTATCATGTATCAATATTTAATATGCGGATGTATATTATTGTTCTTCTTACCATCCAAATTACAGGAAGGTGTGGGTCCAGAGCTCCACACCCGATCCAATGAGCTTAAGTCTTAAGAAACTTCAGTGCATACTTAACATGGAGCAGCCCATGGACAATGATTGCTTCAACACCGCCGTGCTTATGCTGGCATGTGACGAGGGAGTATTGTTCACAGACCCTCCTATACACTACATGAATCTACGATTTTGTGTAAGTTACCATAACTCTTCATTCTATGTGCCATTAGTATCAACATGTTGAAACAATATTTTTTTTCTTCTACTTAGTCCATGCTGCTAGATTCAACACGAGGTCAGAAGTTTTGTGAGAAGGAAACTATCCAGACGTTGGCAACATTATTTGATAGCTGGTCTGGGATGGAGACCGACATCTCATCTTGCAATAAGGTAAATAAAATATTTTGACCATTGTTATCATGGTTTGTTTTTGTTTCTAATAGCTCCACTTGTAGATTTATCTTCCCTATGCATCCATCGGCCGATACATCCTGTACATCATCGACAAAGAGGCACGTCGTCTACATATTATGGATCCTATTCAATCATCACAATTGTCAGAGGATAAAAACTTGAGGCATTCACTGAAATTAAAAAGTTTTTCAAGAGATTTCAAAGAAGCACTCGAAATAAAGTTGCCTGGGTGGAATTGGGTGGAATTCTGATATATCTAAATGGCATCGTTTGTTTTCGGCCGGTGTTCCAACGAGTATAGACGGGTAATGAATTCATAATAAGAATATTTACTTTTCGTATCATTATATTATTTATAATATTAATTGAAAGTTTTCCAGGAATGTGTCTGGCTATTTTGTTTTTCATTTTATGCTCTGGTGGAATGGTAAAGAATTGGTCAAGCCGGTTTGCGCGGTGAGTATTGTGGGTTACATGTTTTAAGACCTTCTCTGTGATTTTTTCATACTAACTACATTTATTTTTTCTGCAGGATGGGTATGAATTGAGGAAGCAATTTTTATTATACTTGTTAAAACATCGCGGGAATGAAGCTAGAGGAAACTTTCCTGATATTGTGAAAGAATTTCTTAAGCGCATCATCTAGATATTATTTTTTTTGTAATAGATGTTAAGTTGTAACATCACTCAGCTTGTTACATTGCAATAATGGACTTCAGTTTGTGTTATATTGTTTGTATGTGTGCATTTTAACATGTAACTCTGATAAACTATTTCAAGAGCCCGTGGCAACGCACGGGCACTCTACTAGTCTCATATATTTTTTACCTGGTGGTTATAAAATGCCATTCTTCCCGTTGTTGACAGCAAGGCATTCCATTTCTGTCGAGAGCAAATCATACCGTTTCTGGCGAGAGCAAGGCGCCAGCAGACATGCCCTGATTTGGAAAGGCCATTTTCCTTGATGACGATGCAAAAGAATCTTTCATCGATGCAAATGCTGATAAATCCATCGTTTTCGACATGGGCGAGTGTGTGTGTCGTCGTATGCCCATGCTGACTGCTGTGCTGAAATCAGTACCAGCTAGTGTAATCTAAACAGATCCAAGACTTACGTAGTGTGGCCTCACGTGTGTGTGTACTTTGAGATAAGACGACAGTTTACGATAGAAACAAAGAGGTGCTAGCTGGGGCTAATATGGACCACCCTTTGTGGCTCACCAACGGTGGTGTTTTTGTGTCTCTCATAAAATGCCTTAATAGTAGGAAAGTATATATGTGTTGGAGCTGCAATCTCGCGGCACCTATTCTTCTCTCTTCTTCTTCTCTCCAACACACACCATGAGAAAAACTTCACCAGGAGAAAACTAGCTTTGCCTTGTTCTCCGATGAGGACGCATAGGCTACAGTTTTCCTTCAGCCCTCAGGGCCATTTTCTCATTACTCAATACGACATAATATATACACAAGGACCTAGGCACACATGCCATGGAGTAAAATGCATGAAATCACCACTTGAGCGTCATAACTTTCGGAAGACCACCACTTTACAAAATGTGACACTTTGCAGCGAATCGAAAAATTGACGGTGGCCAAAAACACTAGTGGTAAATGCTAAGTGGTTTGATGACGTCCCTAATCAGCCGGACCCACCTGTCAGGCTGAGTTGGCAAAAAAATGCCACATAGACAAATTGGACTTGGTCTTCTTCTTCTTCCTCCTTCCTCACTTTCTCGGATCTGGACAACAGCTTTCCGCCGGCCATGACCGTGGCCTCTGCGTGCTGCCCGTGGTGCCTCACGTCTCCCCTACTCTCCTCCCCATCGGCCCCTGCTACCTCCCCGTCGGCTAGCCTCCTGCCTCGCCGACGCCGGGTCGAGGTGGTGCTCCAAGAGAAGCTCGGGCTCTCATTGCGGATTTGAATCGGGGGAGAGAAGAGACGTCATCAGCTCCTCACGCCGTCCGCAGACGCCCACACTGCACCCACGACGGCACCGCCAAAGCCGCGTCTGCCCAACCCGTGTCGGAGACGCGGACGCGTCGCTGCAGGGCCTAGCCGACCCAGCACCACCACCCTTCACCCCACCATTCACGCCAGGTGCGTGCAGGTGCTAAAGATATTGCAGGAGAAGAGCGCCCACGGCGTCGCCTTGAGGTTGGGCCCCGTGGCCCCGGACCCGGCCGGCGCCGCGGCGGATCATTTCGTCCTGCCCCGCGTGCGAGCAAGCGCAGCAGTAGCACAAGCAACTCCATGTATATGCCAGTGGAGGCGGGCCGGCTCGCGGGGAGACAGAATTTAGAACTTGCTATCCTCTTGCCTAATAGGCAAAGATTGACCTCGGGGGGGATGGGGAAGGTAGTCGCTGGAGACCACCATATCTCCAATCTGAAGAGGCAAGGGATGCAGAGGATTTTTCTTTTACCCAGAGAGCAGAGCTGGAAGAAGACGTGGCATGTTTTTTGCATTTTGTGGCACGCCAACTCAGCCTGACAGGTGGGTCTGGACGATTAGTGACATCATCAAACAACTTAGCATTTACCATTAGTGTTTTTTGCCACTGTTATTTTTTTGTGTGGTGCAAAGCGAGACGTTTTGTAAATTGATGGTTTTCCAAGAGCTATGACACTAAAGCGGTGGTTTTATACATTTTACTCCATGCCATGGGCACTTCGCACCACTAAGCCCACCTCCTCAACTAGCATGTTCTAAATGGCCACTCTTGTAGCTAGCTAACCAACTAACACATACATGCAGCGAACCACTCAATGCATGCACTAATTACCTACACTACCCAGCCATGCACATGCACACATCCAGCTAACTAACTTGCCAGATCACCCAGCTCCTCCTGGTCGTGCAGGCCGTCACGCTCCAGCTTCATCCGGTCTTGCTGTTTCTCACGGAGTTGCTGAATTACACAACAACATTGGCATCTTACCGGGCTCGCTGCATCGCACGGCAACTTGGCATCTCGCCTCTTTCACACGTACAACTAAACCTTCATCGGCTCACGACTTGCGTACATGAACACATAACTAAGTGCAAGACTCAAAACAAACTAAATATGCAAATACACAAATCAAGATTAAAGCTAACAATATGTTGTTGGTGGTGTAATAGTGGCTTGGTGTTTATGACCCTCTCATTGCTCCTCTGCTCCCACCTCCAAGATGGATATAATATGCCTTGGATTCTTTGCCTGTTTTCATGTACTGCAGATCCATCTTTCTCTCCAAAGACAAGTACGGGCGTATGTAGCAGATCCCTCAGATTTGAGGAGCAAAAGTGATATTTGAGCCAAAAACAGCCAACTAGCAGATCCCCTAAACCCAAAACTGTGGCAACTAGAAAGACTTGGCGTTGAGCTAGATGTCCTGTGTCCACTATGCCACCGTCAGGCAGAAGATGGGGGTCATCTATTCCTGCGTTGTAAGGAGGTCAAGATCAGGTGGCGTTACTGTGGTCTTGAGTACACCAGGCAACAGCTCCTGCTATGCGACACCCCTTCTGAAGTGCTAGCGGCAGTTTTCAAGCTTCCCAAGGAAATTAAGTTGCGTACAATCTGCCTGCTATGGTCCTGATGGTCGGAGCGTAATAATGCAAACCATCAGAAGAGACGCCTCGACGCAGAGGGATTTAGTGCTCGAGTGGGATATCTGATGAAGGAGTGGATGGAGTTCTTGGTCGGCAAGGAGAAACAAGACCCAACCCCAATCCCATCTCCCAGATGGATCGCTCCCCCGCCGAATATCATTAAGATTAACGTAGATGCGGCGTTCCAGCCTGACAAAGGAGAGGGTGGATGGAGTCTAGTAGCTCGGGACAACTCTGGAGAGTTTATTTCGGCAACGGAAGGCAAGCTTCTGAATCTGAGTAGCGCGCTCCATGGGGAGGCTGAAGCGCTATTGAAGGCCATCCAGACTGCTGAATCATTTGGGATGGGACGTGTGCACTATGAGACTGATTGCCAGACTCTCGAGCTTGCCATGAATGCCACAACTCAGGACCGTAGTGCTCTTGGTGTGCTCTTCCGTGAAGCCAAGTACCTCCTGCAGTTGGGCTTTATTGATCACAAAGTCTTGTTCTGTCCTAGGGCATGTAATCTCTCAGCTCATTTGCTTGCTGCTGTAGGTTCGAAAGCTCGCCAGGGAGCCAGCTTGTGTGGCATCCAGAGCCACCTGTTGATGTAACCCGTGCTATGGCCACCGATTTGGTCGGTCCAGTGTAATTTGGGAATGCAAGGCGTTCCTTATCAAAAAAAACTATGGCAACTCGACTAAGGTTTAGCTCTGTTTCAACTGCAAGCTATAGCTTATTTCCCCACTCTTAGCTACCTTATTTTGTTTTAGAAAAAAGTATACTTTTCGTCCATCAATTTTTGGCGGAGTCTACATTTAGTACCTCAACTCTGATACCAGACAAATTGCATCCTAAACTTTTGAAACCGGACAGGTTTCGTCCTTCGAATCATTCAAAGCAGTATCGGTGATGACATGGCATGGTTTTGACAAATTACACAATTAAAAAAAATCTCTTCTCTCATCTCTCTCTTCCCCTCTCCGTCACAGCTCGTTGGCAGCACAAAGCCATCGCCGAGCTTAGCACCCCTCCGCCACCCCTGCGCCTCGCCGGCTGGCCAGGCCGCGCGTGTGACCTGCTGCTCCCGTGCACCTTCACGCAGCCGCGCACATGGTTCCACGCGCGCACACGGGTCTGTTCCTACTCCCCCGAAGCCGAGCCAGAGCACATCATCTGTCGTTCGCATGGCGATCGGCCTATCCCCGACAAGCCACCATGTATGGGTGCTCCTCCTCCACCATAGATGCAATTATGCGCCAGTAATCGAACCTAACTGCCCCTAATTGAGGTATTCAACCCCATCTTACTCGGCTCCGACCAAGGACCACAGCCGTTGATTCGCCGCCATTGGAGCGCCCCAGCCTCTCCATGCCATTCCCATAGCTCAGTAGCTACCTCCCCGGTCCTTTTATCTCTCCTTCTGTGCCTCCCCGAGCTCAGTAGCTACCTCCCCGCACAGCGCCGCCGTGCTGCTCCAATGCACGAGCTCGCCACCGTCGCTCTGGCGACCATATGGTTGGGCGTAGCCTCACTTAGCCACGAGAGAGCAAGGGGAAGCCTCCCAGACCCTCCTCACATGCTCCCGTGGCCTCCCAGCGTGTCTCTGCTGCAGTTTTTAGTCACCGGCGGCTAAATCTGGCGAGGCTGACACAACAGGATTAGTCTAGGCCCAGCCCCATAGCATTAGGATTAGTGCAAGTTTTAACCCTCCTGTTAGATAGTCACTGAACCGTGGGCCCCTTTGCTAATCCAATCCAATTAAATCAAAACCAGGCCACGTCATCACCAAATACTGCCTTGGATTATTCGGAGGACCAAACTTGTCCGGTTTTAAAAGTTTAGGATGCAACTTGTCTGGTTTCGAAGTTAAGGGACTAAATTTAGACTTCACCAAGAGTTGAGGAACGAAAAACAAACTTTTCTCTTTGTTTTATTGACCTTGCTTCACCTTGTGAGCACTCGTTGTGCATGCAACGCAATGTATATGCAGGAAACAGCTCGCTAGTACTCCCTCCGTTCCTAAATATTTGTCTTTCTAGAGGTTTCAAATGGTGACTACATACGAAGCAAAATGAGTGAATCTACACTCTCTACACTCTAAAATATGTCTATATACATCCGTATGTGGTGACAATTTGAAATTTCTAGAAAGACAAATATTTAAAAACGGAGGGAGTATGTGGTAATCAATGGCGCTATCAGCTGCTCCTCCCGGTCAGGAACTGATGCCATTTTCTAGTCTATCTCCACCAGCCTACCCCCGCCTGGGTAAAAAAAAGAAAAAAAACACACGAATCATCGCGTAAAATCAACAACATAGGACTTACATGTACAATATTTATGGCACATCTAGATGTGCTTTAGCAAAACTGAGAGAATTATTATATATGAAGTGCGTAATATATACACTTTATTTTGCAGGGAAGTACATAATATATATTGCTAGTGACAAGTTTGCAATTTCTTTAACCAAATTCGGAATGTTTGTACTTCCCATATATAATTGGTGTTTGGAACCGTCGGTTTGTTTTGTAGAGTTCTGACAGTGGAAGTACGGATTCTATAACGGCGAGGAAGATCATTAGCTCGACCACGACGGAGCTTACCGTTGACGACCTCGTCCTGCCGAGAAGCAAGCAGCTGATGCCCGGCAAGGCATCCCGCCGCCTCACTGCCGCCGGAGAATCTCAGGGAAGCCGAGTGGTATACTACACTACACGCTAAGCATGACTGACGCCTTCCGGCCTGGTCAAGGGGTACGTACACAACTACTCCCTCACTGGTCGAAATAAGGCGTAAAAATTTTGTGCGATGTCAAAAGGTGCAAACTTAGACCAAATTTATAGCAAAAACTGTCAATTATGACAATACTTGATGCAGAAGCTTTCCTACTATGTACAGTCGAAATGTTTGTCCAAATGAGTACTGTTTTTTTGTGCGGGGGAAATGAGTACTGTATTTTCGATAAAGGGCGCTTTTATTAACTCATAATATAGTATCAAGTGGATACAGCATAATGAGCGAACCCGACCTTTGCATAGCTAAGATGCACACAGTTTTAACGAAGAGTCTAGCAAATATATATATAAAAAAACAACAAGTTGGCAACAGTAAAGCCACATGAGTCCAAAACTATGCCAATGTCGACGGAGGAGGTGGGCCGATCTGGAGATTATGTTGCCATCCATGTTGGGTAAAAACCTCCCTAGCCACCCGCTCCAACCACATACACACCGCCTTGAACAGCGATTGATACTCCGCTCGTTGTAGCTTAGACCACATACGAAGCCAGTGCGTACAACGGTAAATAACCTGTATAAAAGAAGAGGTTTTGCCATTAAAAACACAATCTTTTCTATATAGCCAAAACGACCATAATAAGGCAGACGCTCCCACCTGTATTAGCGTACTAAATATATTTGGTATTCCATCAAGCCAATGACCATATATATTGGCAACACTTGTTGGCGGATACAAATTGGACGCTATTTGAATGACTGACCATATAGAACGCGCGAACTTGCACTGAAAGAAGAGGTGTTTAATTGTCTCGTCATGAGTACAAAAGCTACACTTCTTACTTTCTTGCCAGTTGCGTCGAGCGAGGTTGTCTTTTGTTAGCGCAACTCCTCTCCGAAGATACCACATGAAAATCTTATTTTTAGTGGCGTCTTTGATTTCCATATTAGTTTATTATTCTCCAATGGAACCTCTGAGTGCGAGAGTGCATGGTACATAGAGTCAATTGTGTAGGATCCAGATGTAGTGAGATTCCAGCGAAACACATCCCTCCTTTGTGTCAAGTTAACCGAATCCAAACGAGATAGAAGATGTTGCCATGACGTAAGGCGGAGGCCAATCAAATCCCTCCTAAATGATACATTCGGCGGGGAGGAGCTGAGCACGTACGCAAGAGTATCATTTTTATCGCGTACAATTCGGTACAAGGCTGGATACTGTTCCTGAAGAGTGGTGTTTCCTAGCCACCTGTCCTCCCAGAAACGTATCTCGGAGCCGTCCTTTATCGTGAATGATCCAAAGCAGAATAGATGTTTCTTTACCGCCATCAGACCAGACCAAAAATGTGAGTCATCATGTTTCCAATATGCCTCGGACAATGCTTTTTGGCCTAGATACTTATTGCGCAACAGGGTTTGCCAAACACCATCCTCGGTAAGTAGCTTGAACATCCATTTATTGAGCAAGGCATCATTCTTAACCTGGAGGTCCTGAACACCTAAACCTCCCTGGTCTTTTGGTCGACAAACCACATTCCATTTGGTTAGCCTATACTTTTTATTTTCACTGTCTCCTTGCCAAAAGAATCTAGGTCTGAAGTAATCTCGTCTTTGCAGAACCCCTTTGGGAATTTGGAAAAATGAGAGCACGTAGAGAACCATATTTGTGAGAACAAAATTGATCAAAACTAGTCGCCCTCCAACAGTGAGCAACTTGCCTTTCCAACCGCTCAACCGTTTCTCCAATCGCTCTTTAACATGTTTCCACTCTGCATTAGTGAGACACCGATAATGAATCGGAATTCTCAAATATTTAATCGGGAATTGGCCTTCTGCACAACCGAAAAAGTCAGCATATTGTGCAGCCGCCTCCTTGGCTTCTCCGAAACAGAACAATTCACTTTTATGGAAGTTAATTTTCAGACCTGACATTTGCTCAAAAGCTGAAAGCAATAGTTTCATATTTTTAGCCTCATCTAGGTCATGTTTCATTAAAATAATTATATCGTCGGCATATTGCAAGATAGAGAGTTCGCCATCCAGAAGATGTGGCACTACTCCTGCAATTTGACCGTCCTGTTTGGCGCGTTTGATCAAAGTAGCCAACATGCCAGCAACAATGTTAAATAACATTGGAGACACTGGGTCACCCTGCCGTAATCCCTTTTTCGTCTGGAAGTAATGACCTACATCATCATTGACTTCTATAGACACAC
Organism: Triticum urartu; assembly: GCF_056163025.1. Taxonomy (NCBI): domain Eukaryota; kingdom Viridiplantae; phylum Streptophyta; class Magnoliopsida; order Poales; family Poaceae; genus Triticum; species Triticum urartu. The sequence continues at coordinate 635,431,741 of NC_141877.1, read as the reverse complement.
TACCTCCAGTAACGAAATTTTGGACCCATTCGCGCCATTTATCTAAGAAACCTTTCATTCTTAGGGTCTGTTGGAGAAATGACCATTTGACTTTGTCGTATGCCTTTTCAAAGTCGATTTTAAATACTACTCAACTCATGTTCTTCCGGTGCATCTCGTGGACGGTCTCGTGAAGGATTACTACTCCATCAAGTATATTTCGTCCTTGCATGAAAGCTGTTTGGGATGGCTGAACAACATGATCGGCGACCGCGTTGAGCCTATTAGTCGCAAATTTGGTGAAGATTTTGAAGTTGACATTAAGGAGGCAGATCGGTCTGAACTGTTGAATCTGTTCAGCCTCCTTAGTCTTTGGCAACAAAACAATCCCGCCAAAATTAAGCCTAGATAGGTCTAGTTGGCCGGCATGAAAAAATTGAACAACTCCATTAGGTCAGTCTTGATGACATCCCAGAAGTTCTGATAGAACTCCACGGGGAAACCATCAGAGGCCTGGAGTTTTGTTATGTTCCATTTGGAACACCGTAGCTCGCACCTCCTCGTCAAAGAAAGGTGCCGTCAGGATATCATTCTCTTCTTCTGTGACTTGTGGAATGTTATCTGTTTGGGTCTCATCTAGAGTGAAGTTCCCTTCCTCTGGAGCTCCAAACAGACACTTGTTGTATTTGGTTATATAACACTTGAGCTCCGCCTGACCCTCGATCCGTCCCTTATCCTATTGGATGCTAAAAATACACTTCTTCCTATGTCGCCCATTGGTGGCCATTTGAAAATATCGTGTATTGTTGTCTCCCTCCAAAATGAATTGGGCACCTGATCTTCGATACCACTTGATTTCCTCTTCTTGCAACAGACGTGCAATCTGCTCATTGGATTGATTTTTCATATCAATCTCCTATTGAGACAAAATGCGAGTCTCTGCTATTTTGTTGAGGTCATCTATAATAGTGGAAAGGCGTTGCTTTTCTTTTTTATACATACCACTTGTGTGTTTGGACCATCCAGTTAGGAACCGCTTCATGGCTCGAATTTTGAAGTTCCATCTTTGAATTGGTGTGCGACCAACGGCAGGCCTCTCCCATAAATTCTTAACTATATCCGCAAAACCATCCCAATGTAACCATCCCAATTCAAATTTGAATGGACGGCGAACAGTGGGAGAGGTAGTAGAGTTAGAATCAAGAATGATGGGTGCATGGTCCGAAAGTGACTCAATACGCTCTAGGGCACGCACTGTTACCATAGGGAATTTTAATTCCCATCCGGTATCCATGAGTACCCGATCGAGTTTCTCGTATGTCGGCATTGGACGGTTGTTGGCCCAAGTGAATTGTCGCCCCGACATACTAGCTTCTTGAAGATTCAAACTGTCAATTACAACGTTGAATAAGAAAGGCCAGTGTGTGTCAGAACGATCATTATTTTTCTCTTCCTCGTATCTAAGGATATTGAAGTCACATCCAATAAGCATTGGATGGGGGTTATCCTTAGCCAAGTTCATCAATTCCCGAAGGAAAGCGGATTTATTCTCATCTTGGACAGCCCCATAGACTGCGACCAGGCTCCATGTATAATTGTCAGCTCTATTTCATAGGTGGAATTTGATGTGAAACTCACCAACTGAAAAAGCTAACAAGTCCATGGTTGTGGTCTGTATCCCAAGTAACATTCCTCCGGACCTTCCACGTGGTGGTAAGCAATGCCATGTGTAGTCCAAATCACCTGATAGGTGATCAAAGACATGTGCACGAAAGTCACATTTACCTGCCTCGGAAATTGCCACAAAATCTAACCCATGGTCATGCACACAGTCACCGAAGTGTTTATGTTTAGCCAAGTCTGAAACCTCTGCTATTCCAAAACATGCCTCTCATGTGAAAACTCAGGTCAGGTTGGATACCTTCGCTTTCTTGGGCGGTTTTTGTTTCTTTTTTGAGGAGTGGGATTTTGATTTACGCGAGGACGCGGTGAAGTCATCAAACATGGACCCAAGTCGTGCGTCATCTAATCCGACCTCAGTTACCGCACCAAGTGGGAGAGAAGCGGACCGTCATAAGCAGCCGTCGGTTCCTCCTTCTCTGTTTCGGGGTATGGTAGGGGGCTCGAACACTTTGGAGAAACCTTTAATCGGTCTATCTCCATGTGTTTAAGCACCACCATCGAAATGCACACATCATTGTCATATTTTATAATTTTAAGTCCAACATTATTTAAACTAGAAGAAATACGAGAATCAGAAAATGAAAGAAATGATTTATTGCAAGGTGTACTTGTAGGAGGGTCGAGGTTACGCTCCGCCGGACGCCGCATCGCCTTGGAGAGCGAGCACTCATCTGTGGCCGAGGACCCGTCAGCAGAGGTGAAGTGACGACCACTGCGTCATAATGGAGTATCCGTCAGCTTGGTTGGAGTAGAATGGAGCGCCGGCTGCAGCGTTGGAGAAGACGGAGCCGATCCCAACGGTGCAGCAGCTCCTGGCTCTATTAGAACGTCAACAACGGGTGACGAGGATAGCTCCATGTTGCGCCCCGTGGCTGGACCAAGTGTCACCGCAGCAGCTAGATCACGGCTCGGCGCGCTCTGCAGCGAGGGCGACGACGCAGGTGATTGCAGAACCTTTGCCTGAGCAGTCATGGGCTGTACTGGGCGTCCATCGCCGGTAGTTGTTGACGAGTCCAACTCAGCGACAGCGGCACCCTATAGCGTCGGTTGCACAGAGCCATGCAACCCCACGGGTGAGTTCTTGTTGGCTGATACAGTTGCATCTATGCAAGCATGCACGTCGGTGCGTGGAGATTCCACGGCCGCCACTCGCGGCTTCCTGAGCAAAGGCAGCTCATTCTGCAGAAGAGGTTGGTGCAGCGGTGTACCAAGGTTGACGGATACCCGAGGCGGCGCCGGCAACGACGACGGCGACGTGTAACCTGCAACAATCTCGCCAAGCATGTTCGAAGGCCCTATAGTGATGCAGTTCAGACAACGGCACGGCGAGAGATGCAGTCAGCATAGGAACTGGAGTGCTCGAGCTCGAGTTCGGAGGAGGATTCACACTCGCAGACTTTCCTTTCTTTGCTTTTTTGCTAACATCACCATCGTTAATTTCATCATATACTTGGCTCAAGCACAGAGAAATATTTTTCTACTATACACGCTAAATCTAGTTATTTGCATACTCTTTTTCAACAAAGAGGCGAGATATAGCTTCCGTATATGGATTCAGGGGTGGTGCAAGAACTATAAACATATGGAGAGTATAATTTATGTCTAAATTTTGTATTATTTCCTGAATTTATGCATGCTACACAGTCTTAAATGGTTTTACTCGTATGTAAAGGTTTTGCTCAAAAGTTGTGTAGTACTCTTTTGACTACAATCTTAAATTATCTCACCACACCGTTCCATACGAGACTCATGCATTTAGTTTTACTCCTACATGGTGAAATATTACGATACACTCTAAGACAAAAAGAAACCCAACGAAACTAGATACAAATTTGGCTATGCATACGGTGTAAAAATTCGGATACACTCTACAAAAAGAAGAGAAAGCCCGACAAAACATTATTCTAAATCAAGACAAACTTTCACAAAGCTGAAAAACTAGGCATGAATCTCCGAAATGACAATGGATAGTGAATCTCCACAGGCTAGCTGGCATGCATGGTAGAAAATCCAGCACAGCCTCTAGTATGTTGCCAGACAGCTGGTCTCCTACAATTTTTTCGGTTGATTGTGGAGTATGGAAGGGACATTGGCCAAACTTTATTAGATAGGGGAGAAGGGAACACCAAGCCTTACAGTCTAGGCGTTCTAGAACTGAAAACCCAACGAAATACAACACCGAAGACAGCTCAGTGAACCCAGTGGCCAGGGTGGGGCCCCTGGTCGTGTGGCGGCCGCACTACCCTCCATGACATGCGAGATCTGAGGTCTCCGACGATGGTGGGAGCAGTGGCGGCCGTGGATCTGATCCCCAGCCAGATCCATCGTCGGTCTTGCCTATGGCCGGCCAGCGGCGCGTTTTGTGGCCGGTGAGGGTTGTTGGTTCCTGCCGCCATACCGATGGCGGCACACGTCTTCATGGCAAGGCTCCGCACGGTCCCAGCCAGCTACGAGATCGGGGCGACACGACCTCCAGTTAAATTGCACCTACCGCGGTCATGGCGGACGATGGCGGCATCTCTGACGTCGTGGCCTTCTCGAGACATCATCGTTGCAGGCTGCATCAACACAATCGGGATGTTCTGAGGGAAACCCTAGATCTGGGTCTCCCGGATCAGAGGGTGATGGCACCTTCGATGTCGTTGTGCCTCATGGGGGCATCATTTTGGAGCAGGAGCTGACCGGAGGGGACAAGAGGAGGAGCGATGTTACATCCATCGCAAGGTCGACGACGGGACTTGGCGGCATGGTCCAGCGGAGTGTCGCCGACGGGCACGTGTGGTTGGATGCGCGCAGGCTGGTGGCGTTGTCTGGCGTCGTGGTGACGTCGGTGGAAGATGGGATTGACAAGATCTATGCAATGATCCCATCTAAAGATGGGATGGCGGAAGATGGCGGCAGCGGATCCTAGAATGTGCGCATGCGGTGCGCATTATGGAACGCCTAGACCGGTGGGGGGCTTCCTTAGCTCACTGGATTAGATGGTGTCCGTTGATGCGGTTAGAACACATCTTTATACTTGTAGGTGTAGTGACTTTGTTCGTCTCAAAAGTGGCTTTGGGTTGATGTTTGTATTCATTTTCTCAGACTCTAGTGAATAAATTAATAAAGTGGTTGCATGCATCATTTTGCTGTAGAGGTCGGGGGTAATCATCCTTTTAAAAAAAGAGTTCAACTCACATTAAACCCCGAGATCACTCGTGGCCCTCCAGACTCCAATATCCTCCCTGACCTGGTCCAAAACCCGGTCTGCACTGTAAGTTTGGGGAATTTGCCACACAATGGTGGTTTCCATGTTATCTCATATATAGATGAATTACAAGAGATATACAAGGAATATAACCAAAACATATCCTAACCATAATGGCCTGATTACATGCTATACGTGAGGCACAAGGTATGGTAAAAGGATCAACCAATATCATCAGATATTTGGTTGCCTAACACTCCCCCGCAGTCACAACGGGAGATTCTCGGACGCTGAGACTGGAGCGGAAATCCAAGAATAGTGGTGATGGCAGCCCCTTGGTGAAGATGTCGGCGAACTGTCGAGAAGAAGGTACATGGAGGACGCGGATGTGGCCCAAGGCGACACGGTCCCGCACGAAGTGAAGATCAATCTCGATATGCTTCGTGCGTTGGTGTTGTACCGGGTTTGTCGACATGTACACGGCGCTCACATTGTCGCAGAAGACAACAGTGGCTCGGGGAAGGGGACGCCGAAGCTCCTCGAGGAGTTGTCGTATCCAGCTGGTCTCGGCAACGGCGTTGGCGACGGCTCGGTACTCTGCTTCAGCACTGGAGCGTGAGACCCTGCGTTGCCGTTTGGAGGACCATGACACAAGGTTGTCACCATAGAAGACACAGTAGCCGGATGTGGAGCGACGAGTGTCGGGGCAGCCAGCCCAGTCGGCGTCAGTGTAGGCAACCAACGTGTCAGTAGCCGACGGGGCGAGACAAAGGCCATGATGGAGAGTACCTTTAACATACCGAAGTACCCGTTTGACCAAGGAGAGATGTTGGTCACGAGGATCATGCATATGCAAGAAAATTTGTTGTACGGCGTATGCGACGTCCGGACGAGTAAATGTCAGATACTGTAGAGCACCGACGAGGCTGTGGTACTATGTTGGATCAGTAACAGGAGACCCGGCAAAGGCGGCCAATTTGGGAGCTGTGTCCATAGGAGTCGGTGAAGGCTTGCAGGCAGACATGCCCGCGTGCTCCAGTATCTCCGCAGCATACTTGGCCCGGGATAGAAACATCCCGACCGAGTTACGTGTCACGGCTATGCCGAGGAAGTAGTGCAGTTCACCCATATCGGTCATGGCAAACTCGGAACTGAGGGCGGTGATGATGCGCTCGAGGAGTATAGTCGAGGAAGCTGTCAAGATGATGTCGTCGACATAGAGTAGAAGGAATGATGTACCAAACATGCTGTGAAGTACGAATAACGACGTGTCGGACTTGGAGCATTTGAAGCCGAGGGTCGCTATATAGGTAGCAAACTGTTGGTACCACGCCCGCGGAGCTTGCTTCAAGCCGTAGAGAGATTGGTTGAGACGACACACATAATCGGGGCGGGACGAGTCGATGAAGCCTGTAGGTTGTCGATAGTAAACAACCTCATTTAATGTGCCATGCAAGAAAACATTCTTGACGTCAAGTTGTCGTATCTTCCAATCGTGGGAGAGCGCGATGAGAGAATTATACGTATAGTTGCTGGCTTGATGACGGGGCTGAAAGTTTCATCAAAATCTACGCCAAGCTCCTGAGAGAAACCACGGAGGACCCACCGTGCCTTGTGGCGATCAAGAGTACCGTCTTGCTTGAATTTGTGACGAAAAATCCATTTACCGGAGACGATATTCGTATTGGAAGGAGGACGCACAAGATCCCATGTATTGTTGGTGATGAGAGCAGTGTACTCCGCTGTCATAGCCGCAAGCCAGTTTGGATCTTTGAGAGCACCCCGGACGGACTTAGGGACGGGTGAGGACGTGCCGAGCGTATCAACATCGAGGTTGAGACGGTCCCGCGGCCCGATGTCCTTGCCAGCACGGCGGCGCGTGACCATGGAGTGACTCGGAGGGGCCGCCTTAACAACAGCGCGAGTGCGAGCACGCGCCTGTGCTGGCGCCTCAGCAGAAGCCGGCTCGGGCGGTGGTGAAGCAGGCTCGGAGGCTGCGTTGGCGTCGCTGAATCCGACTCGGAGTCAGAGCTCGAAGGCGACACAGGGCCAGACGGTGGCATAGAGCTCGACGGTGACGCGGCCGATGTGCCGGACATGGCGCTGCGTGACGTGGAGTGGTGCACCGGCGAAGCGAAGGAGACACATGGTCGCGTACGTGCGAGGTGCCATCCGAGCTGAAACTTGGACCAGGTGGCCCAACATGCATGCGTGGCCCAGCATGCATGGGAAGAGGCCATACGATAGGATCATCCATGTCCGCTGGAGACATGGTCGTTGGTTGAGGATTTCCCTGGAGAAAATTAAAAAAAGGGGTAACAGTTTCCGTTGCAGCGAACGGAAAATTAGTTTCATCAAAAATAACGTGGCGGGAAATTATGATGCGACGTGTTTTGATATCCATGCAACGATATCCTTTGTGGTTGGACGTGTAACCAAGAAAGATACACAGTACAGAACAGGGAGATAATTTATGTGGCATAGAAGAAGCAATGTTAGGATAACAAAGACAACCAAATGTGCGTAAATGAGTGTAAGTAGGAGTGATTAGGAAAAGTGCAAAAAGGGGGCAGGGAGCCGAAATGGCTTTAGTGGGTAGTCTGTTGAGGAGATATGTGGCAGCATGGAGAGCTTCGATCCAAAATTTAGGAGGCATGCTGGCTTGAAATAAGAACGTGCGAACAATATCATTAACAGTGCGAATGATGCGTTCAGCTTTACCGTTCTGTTGGGAGGTATATGGACACGAGAACCGTAATGTGAAACCATGCGTAGAGGCGAGGTCATGAAGAGTGTGGTTGTCGAATTCTCGTCCATTGTCGCATTGGATGGCCTGTAGAGGGAGTGAGAATTGTGTAGCTACAAAAGCCCGAAAGGATGACAATATACTAAATGCCTCTGATTTGCGCCGTAAAGGAAAAGTCCACAAATAATGAGAGAAATCATCCAGAATGATAAAAAAATATTTATAGCCAGAAATACTAACAAGTAGTGATGTCCAAAGATCTCAATGAATTAATTCGAAAGGACGAGATGTATGACTAGTATAAGAAGCAAATGGCAATCGTACATGTCGTCGGAGTTGACAAGCATGACACAGACTGGGGTTCTTTATTACTTTATTGCATGGGAGTAAAGATGACGATGCGAGCCGACATAGAGTATCATGACCCGGGTGGCCGAGGCGACGGTGCCAGAGATCAGAGTCAGGTGTGGAGGCGGCGAGTGCGTGCGGCGGGGAGGAGTACGAGTAGAGATCACCCATACTATTGCACCTGAGAATCGCGGCTCTGGTTTGAAGATCCTTCACAAAAAAACCCCAAGGGTCAAACTCAACTGAACAAAGATTATTTGTAGTGAGCTGACGGACAGAAATTAAATTTTTAACAATGTCAGGAGTGACAAGGACATCACATAAATGAACAGGATGAGCGGGATTAGAGGATGCGAGAGACATGTGGCCAGAGTGGGTGACGGGGAGAAGAGAACCGTCACCTACGACTACATGTTTATGTAAAGGACGGGAAGTAAGGTTGTTGAGAGTACCGACATCAGATGACATATGTGCCGCAGCACCAGTATCCATGTACCAGTCCGTCGGAGCTTGGAGGCTCATGGTGTTGAAGTGGTTGGTGAGCACCGATGGATCCCAAGATGGCAGCACCAGTATCCATGTACCAGTCCGTCGGAGCTTGGAGGCTCATGGTGTTGAAGTGGTTGGTGAGCGCCGATGGATCCCAAGATGGAGTGGAGGAGGACCCTGGTGTAGGGGCGCTGGCGTAGTTGGTTGTCGCGGAAGAGGGCGTTGATGCGAGTCCAGACGGTGTAGGCCGTGGTGGCGTCTTGCATGACCATGTCGAGGGTGTCGAAGGCGATGGAGCCGTAGAGCCAGCTAAGGACGGTGGAGTCTAGGCGAAGCCATTCCTCATCACCGGCAGGAGGAGTTGCCGTGTCAAGGTGGTCGGCGAGGGCGTACTTGGTGACGACAACACGGAAGAGAGTGCGCCACTTGGGAGTTATTTACCCAAAACCATCATATTATGGGCTAGGGTAACAGATCAGTACCACATTTGAGGCAGGGCACATAAAACCACCAACAATAGGGCTAATCTGTAACGCCGAGCACTGATAGTCGAATTTACTCATGAAAACAGCGAAACTGACAGGTAGGGCCCATATGTCGGGACGATGTGGCACGCCTATCTGGACAATTTGTTGAGGTGGACATAGGTCCCATCTGTCATCCTCACGCACCTCCTCCTTCCTCCTCTCTGTCTTTTTTCTCTCTTCAACCAGCGAACACAGAGGACCTCGCGCCTCGCCAGTGGCCATGCTCAAGCTGGACCCATGCCTCCGCCGCCATGGTCAGCCGCCACAGTCGTCCCCGCCGGCAGCCCAACGCCTAACGAGACGCCGCATCCCCCGCCATCAACCTCCTCCTCTCGTCCAGGCCGCTCCGGCGATGCGCGCCTCGCCCCGAGCAGCACCACTCGGGTCGCTTGCCTTGCCGGCCGCCGCTCGCTCCGGATGTGGACGCCCGCGACCCTGCTGCCCTGGATCTGGTGCCCAGGACCCGTACGGCGTCTGCATCGGCCGCCGGCGTCCACACCCCACGGAGCCCACAGTAGCTCCTCCCCGATCCGCGGTCGCCGCCGGCCACCATTCTCTTGGCCAGAGACCACCCCAAGCCCCACCACCTTGTTTGGGAGCTCTGGAATGCCTCCCTGAGCAACCCTACTGGAGTTCTTGGACCCGGATGTCCAAAATTGGCCACGCCACGGTCGTCTTCTCCACGTCCGACCACCAACGTGCCTCGATCTCCTGCTCCGGTGAATCCCTGCGCCTCGCATCTAGTCCCTAGGCTTTCGACACGTCCTCTTGATGCCTTCGCCGCCAACACCGGCAAGCTGCGAGTCCCCAAGTCGTCTTCCTCGCCTCACCATGCTTCGTCGGCCGCTGCCGCTCACGAGGACGTTGCTCTAGTGCTACCTCGCCGCGTCCGAGCACGCATACGTGCTGAAGGTGAGCCCCTCGCCCCTTCCCCGCGCCATGGCGTGTTGTGCCTTCTTCAGTGACCAGAGGATGAACGCACGGAAGGTGCTCGATGGAATGCCTGATAGAAAGAATGTTGTGAAGAATATGACCCTCTAGTCATTGACAGGTGGGGCCCAAGTCTCATTTGCCACACCAGTCGGTCAAAGTTTTTGGTCTTCGCCACGTCAGCCCGACAAGCAGGGCCAACCTGTCAGTTTCACTGTTTTCGTGAGCTTATCGGAGAATTAGTGCTCGGAGTTATAGGTTAGGCGCAGAGTTGGTGGTTTTTTGTGAAGGAAATATGCCCTAGAGGCAATAATAATGTTATTATTTTATTTCCTTATATCATGATAAATCTTTATTATTCATGCTAGAATTGTATTATCCGGAAACATAATACTTGTGTGAATACATAGACAAACCAAACGTCACTAGTATGCCTCTACTTGACTAGCTCGTTAATCGAAGATGGTTATGTTTCCTAACCATAGACATGTGTTATCATTTGATTAATGGGATCACATCATTAGGAGAATAATGTGATTGACATGACCCATTCCATTAGCTTAGCACCCGATCGTTTAGTATGTTGCTATTGCTTTCTTCATGACTTATACATGTTCCTGTGACTATGAGATTATGCAACTCCCGCTTACCGGAGGAACACTTTGTGTGCTACCAAACGTCACAACGTAACTAGGTGATTATAAAGGAGCTCTACAGGTGTCTCCAAAGGTGAATGTTGGGTTGGCGTATTTCGAGATTAGGATTTGTCACTCCGATTGTCGGAGAGGTATCTCTGGGCCCTCTCGGTAATGCACATCACATAAGCCTTGCAAGCATTACAACTAATGAGTTAGTTGCAAGATGATGTATTACGAAACGAGTAAAGGGACTTGCCGGTAACGAGATTGAACTAGGTATTGAGATACCGACGATCGAATCTCGGGCAAGTAACATACCGATGACAAAGGGAACAGCGTATGTTGTTATGCGGTCTGACCGATAAAGATCTTCGTAGAATATGTAGGAGCCAATATGAGCATCCAGGTTCCGCTATTGGTTATTGACCGGAGACGTGTCTCGGTCATGTCTACATTGTTCTCGAACCCATAGGGTCCGCACGCTTAAGGTTTCGATGACAGTTATATTATGAGTTTATGAGTTTTGATGTACCGAAGTTAGTTCGAAGTCCCGGATGTGATCACGGACATGACAAGGAGTCTCGAAATGGTCGAGACATAAAGATTGATATATTGGACGGCTATATTCAGACACCGGAAGTGTTCCGGGTGATTTCGGAGAAAACCGGAGAACCGGAGGGTTACCGGAACCACCTCGGGAGAAGTAATGGGCCATATGGGCCTTATGGAGAAAGAGAGGGGCAGCCAAAGGTGGGCTGCGCGCCTCCTCCCCCCTGGTCCGAATTGGACTAGGAGAGGGGGGGCGGCGCCCCCCTTTCCTTCTCCTTCCCCACTTCCTTCCCCCTCCTAGTAGGAGTCCTACTCCTACTAGGAGGAGGACTCCTCATTGGCGCGCCTATAGGGCCGGTCGGCCTCCTCCCCTTGCTCCTTTATATACAGGGGCAGGGGGCACCCCTAGACACACAAGTTGATCCACGTGATCATATTCTTAGCCGTGTGCGGTGCCCCCTTCCACCATAATCCTCACTAATATTGTAGCAGTGCTTAGGCGAAGCCCTGCGACGGTAGTACATCAAGATCGTCACCACGTCGTCGTGCTGACAGAACTCTTCCCCGACACTTTGCTGGATCAGAGTCCGGGGATCGTCATCGAGCTGAACGTGTGCTAAAACTCGGAGGTGCCGTACTTTCGGTGCTTGATCGGTCGGACCGTGAAGACGTACGACTACATCAACCGTGTTGTGCTAACGCTTCCGTTGTCGGTCTACAAGGGTACGTAGATCAAACTCTCCCCTCTCGTTACTATGCATCACCATGATCTTGCGTGTGCGCAGGAATTTTTTTTGAAATTACTATGTTCCCCAACAGTGGCATCCGAGCCTAGGTTTTATGTGTTGATGTTATATGCACGAGTAGAACACAAGTGAGTTATGGGCGATATAAGTCATACTGCTTACCAGCATGTCATACTTTGGTTCGGCGGTATTGTTGGACGAAGCGGCCCGGACCGACATTACGCGTACGCTTACGCGAGACCAGTTCTCCCGACGTGCTTTGCACAAAGGTGGCTAGCGGGTGACAGTTTCTTCAACTTTAGTTGAACCAAGTGTGGCTACGTCCGGTCCTTGCGAAGGTTAAAACAACACCAACTTGACAAACTATCGTTGTGGTTTTGATGCGTAGGTAAGATTGGTTCTTGCTTAAGCCCGTAGCAGCCACGTAAAACTTGCAACAACAAAGTAGAGGACGTCTAACTTGTTTTTGCAGGGCATGTTGTGATGTGATATGGTCAAGACAAGATGCTAAATTTTATTGTATGAGATGATCATGTTTTGTAACCAAGTTATCGGCAACTGGCAGGAGCCATATGGTTGTCGCTTTATTGTATGCAATGCAATTGTGCTGTAATGCTTTACTTTATCACTAAGCAGTAGCGATAGTCGTGGAAGCATAAGATTGGCGAGACGACAACGATGCTGCGATGGTGATCAAGGTGTCATGCCGCTGACGATGGTGATCACGACGGTGCTTCGAAGATGGAGATCACAAGCACAAGATGATGATGGCCATATCATATCACTTATATCGATTGCATGTGATGTTTATCTTTTATGCATCTTATCTTGCTTTGATTGACGGTAGCATTTTAAGATGATCTCTCACTAATTATCAAGAAGTGTTCTCCCTGAGTATGCACCGTTGCGAAAGTTCTTCGTGCTGAGACACCACGTGATGATCGGGTGTGATAAGCTCTACGTTCAAATACAACGGGTGCAAAACAGTTGCACACGCAGAATACTCAGGTTATACTTGACGAGCCAAGCATATACAGATATGGCCTCGGAACACGGAGACCGAAAGGTCGAGCGTGAATCATATAGTAGATATGATCAACATAGCGATGTTCACCAATGAAACTACTCCATCTCACGTGATGATCGGACATGGTTTAATTGATTTGGATCACGTAATCACTTAGAGGATTAGAGGGATGCCTATCTAAGTGGGAGTTCTTTAGTAATATGATTAATTGAACCTAAATTTATCATGAACTTAGTACCTAATAGTATCTTGCTTGTCTATGTTTGATTGTAGATAGATGGCCCGTGCTGTTGTTCCGTTGAATTTTAATGCGTTCCTTGAGAAAGCAAAGTTGAAAGATGATGGTAGCAATTACACGGACTGGGTCCGTAACTTGAGGATTATCCTCATTGCTGCACAGAAGAATTACGTCCTGGAAGCACCGCTGGGTGCCAGGCCTGCTGCAGGAGCAACACCAGATGTTATGAACGTCTGGCAGAGCAAAGCTAATGACTACTCGATAGTTCAGTGTGCCATGCTTTACGGCTTAGAATCGGGACTTCAACGACGTTTTGAACGTCATGGAGCATATGAGATGTTCCAGGAGTTGAAGTTAATATTTCAAGCAAATGCCCGGATTGAGAGATATGAAGTCTCCAATAAGTTCTATAGCTGCAAGATGGAGGAGAACAGTTCTGTCAGTGAGCATATACTCAAAATGTCTGGGTATAATAATCACTTGATTCAATTGGGAGTTAATCTTCCAGATGATTGCGTCATTGACAGAATTCTCCAATCACTGCCACCAAGCTACAAGAGCTTCGTGATGAACTATAATATGCAAGGGATGAACAAGACTATTCCCGAGCTCTTCGCGATGCTGAAAGCTGCGGAGGTAGAAATCAAGAAAGAGCATCAAGTGTTGATGGTCAACAAGACCACTAGTTTCAAGAAAAAGGGCAAAGGAAAGAAGAAGGGGAACTTCAAGAAGAACGGCAAGCCAGTTGCTGCTCAAGAGAAGAAACCCAAGTCTGGACCTAAGCCTGAAACTGAGTGCTTCTACTGCAAGCAGACTGGTCACTGGAAGCGGAACTGCCCCAAGTATTTGGCGGATAAGAAGGATGGCAAGGTGAACAAAGGTATATGTGATATACATGTTATTGATGTGTACCTTACTAATGCTCGCAGTAGCACCTGGGTATTTGATACTGGTTCTGTTGCTAATATTTGCAACTCGAAACAAGGGCTACGGATTAAGCGAAGATTGGCTAAGGACGAGGTGACGATGCGCGTGGGAAACGGTTCCAAAGTCGATGTGATCGCGGTCGGCACGCTACCTCTACATCTACCTTCGGGATTAATATTAGACCTAAATAATTGTTATTTGGTGCCAGCGTTAAGCATGAACATTATATCTGGATCTTGTTTGATGCGAGACGGTTATTCATTTAAATCAGAGAATAATGGTTGTTCTATTTATATGAGTAATATCTTTTATGGTCACGCACCCTTGAAGAGTGGTCTATTCTTATTGAATCTCGAGAGTAGTGATACACATATTCATAATGTTGAAGCCAAAAGATGCAGAGTTGATAATGATGGTGCAACTTATTTGTGGCACTGCCGTTTGGGTCATATCGGTGTAAAGCGTATGAAGAAACTCCATACTGATGGGCTTTTGGAACCACTTGATTATGAATCACTTGGTACTTGCGAACCGTGCCTTATGGGTAAGATGACAAAAACACCGTTCTCCGGTACTATGGAGAGAGCAACAAATTTGTTAGAAATCATACATACAGATGTATGTGGTCCGATGAATGTTGAGGCTCCTGGCGGATATCGTTATTTTCTCACCTTCACAGATGACTTAAGCAGATATGGGTATATCTACTTAATGAAACATAAGTCTGAAACATTTGAAAAGTTCAAAGAATTTCAGAGTGAAGTTGAAAATCATCGTAACAAGAAAATAAAATTCCTACGATCTGATCGTGGAGGAGAATATTTGAGTTACGAGTTTGGTGTACGTTTGAAACAATTTGGTAGTACATCATAATCCTCGATAATCCTCGATAATATTGTAGCAGTGCTTAGGCGAAGCCCTGCGACGGTAGTACATCAAGATCGTCACCACGCCGTCGTGCTGACGAAACTCTTCCCCGACACTTTGCTGGATCGGAGTCCGGGGATCGTCATCGAGCTGAACGTGTGCTAAAACTCGGAGGTGCCGTACTTTCGGTGCTTGATCGGTCGTGCCGTGAAGACGTACGACTACATCAACCGCGTTGTGCTAACGCTTCCGCTGTCGGTCTACAAGGGTACGTAGATCACACTCTCCCCTCTCGTTGCTATGCATCACCATGATCTTGCGTGTGCGTAGGAAATTTTTTAAAATTACTATGTTCCCCAACATTTTGTGCCCTGACTCAAATGTGGTACCAAGTTGTTACCCTAGCCCATAATGTGGTGGTTTTGGATAAATAACTCGCCACTTGGAGTAGCTGGAGACCTTGAAATCGAGGATGACAGGGACGAGCGCCTTGACACTCTGGATCGCCGTGGCATGTGCCCAGAGACCAGCAAGGGGGTTTGGTTCGGGAGCCATTCTTGCCGAGGAGGGGCGCGAGGAGGGTCGCGTCGGCATGCGTGGAGGAGGAGGAGGAGGAGGCGGTGGCGGCGATGGAGTAGAGGATGCCAGGAGGAAGGTGCGGAAGCGATCAGATGTGATCGTAGGCTGATACCATGTAAGTTTGGGGAATTTGCCACACAATGGTGGTTTCCATGTTATCTCATATATAGATGAATTACAAGAGATATACAAGGAATATAACCAAAACATATCATAACCATAATGGCCTGATTACATGCTATACGTGAGGCACAAGATATGGTAAAAGGATCAACCAATATCATCAGATATTTGGTTGCCTAACATGCACTACTAGCAATCTGATCAAAGATCCTGGCATTACGCGTTTTTCAAATATTGCAAAATGGTGTCGAAGTTACTATGCGCTTTCTTAGGGACTTCGCTCCTGGCCTTTAATCACCAGTCTTCGGTGTTGCTGAAATTGTCGTCATGCCTGATGAACAACTCCCAGTCGAAAGCTTGAAGAACCGCCACAAATGTTGCGTGAAGCGGCCAGTGCACAAAGAGATGAGTGCAATCTTCTGGTTCCACAAGACAGAGAGGGCATGTGGTATTAGATGGCCATCCTGGGCGTTGAAGATTATCAGAAGTGAGACACCGTTGGTGCACCACTGACCACCTGAAAAACTTGCATCGAGGCGGCGCTTTGGACTTCCAAATAGGCTTGTTGCAAGCAAAACAAATGCTAGCCATGAAGAACATTTTATACACGCTTTTTGCAGAGAACTGACTATCCTCGGTCACTCTACACACCAGACGATCGCTGGTGTCTGGCAAGAGATGAGCGCCATCCCCCCCTTTTCGAAAAAAAAGAGATGAGCGCCATGCGCGATGTCCCAAACAATTGCGCAATTGCCTGAACCGAAAGTCCTCCTCTGATATCCCTGATCCAGCGACAGTTATGCAAACCCTCACTAGCCTAAAGGCCCAAATCTCTAAGAAAGGAGAACAAGGCCAGAGCTATGGCAGTGATCGATCGGGGATCTAATGTCCGATCGGCCGGTGACGGATGACATCGACGTTCTCTTGCGTATCTTCCAGCTGCTTCTCCCGAGATCTGCAAATCCAACTCCTCAAGCTTGGTGAGCAGAGTGGTTACGGCAGTAGCTGCTTCGACGGGGCCGTTGCGAGCGACACGCTCCGAATTCAGTGAACCCCACTAAGGGTTTCGCGCAAATTTTGCCGAAACAAAATTCACACCCGACATGGTGGATTTTACCGCCGAATCAATAGTGTGAGCGCGGCGGATGCGGATTCGAGGTTGCTGATACCAATTGTGAGGCCCTAATGGTACCCTCACAAACGATAGCTAGGATTTCGGGTAAGAATTGGGGAGAGATGGAGAGAACCAGAGGTGAGGAAGAAGAGAGATCAGTTTCCTATTTCAGTATCCATACCCAGTTTTGTTTACATCTCGGGACTAAGTAGTCCACACACACAACGATCACACCTAACCAGGGCCACTGTCAGTCACACTTACGTGGTGCTAGCATGACCGGTGGAGCCTGGGTCCACCTGTCTATCGTCCGGTGACGTCGGATGTGACGGAGCCGTGACACTTCGCTTCCGATTTTCAGTGAAGAAAACTAATAACACAGCAATATGTTTAACACCAACTCAGGCTGACTGACAGGCCCGAACAGCTAGTGACATCATCAAAGCGCTTAGCATTTAGCGTCGCTGCTTTTTGCCCCTATCAATTTTTCAGCGCGGTAAAATTTGCAACGTTTTGTAAAGTGGTGGATTTTTAGTAATGACGCCGCTATTGTGGTGGTTTTGTGCATTTTACTACACACACATGCGCACGGCTAGCTCGGTCTTAAGAAGTATCCAAGACATCCGCAAAGCCAGTGAAAGGGCTACAGCCTACTAAAACTAGTAAATTAAGAGTAATGCTACACGTACAAACGAGTTACAAGCTTTTACAAAGAGGGTTAATTTGATGAATACAAGATTGCAAACCCTATCAATGTGAAGAGAGAGAGAGAGAGAGAGAGAGAGAGGGAGGAAGAGAGCGACGGCTAACGGCGCACACACAGAATCAAATTCCATCAAATTAAGTTCAGTTCAGGTGCCTGCTGTATATATATGGGTTTCTCGGCACCATGGATCAGAGCCACCTACGTACAGCGCCATATCTCCTCCTTCTATGCTGCTGCTCTTTCTCTTGCTCCTCTCCTCTCCTCTACCGGATATTACTACGTACACCAAGCGCCATCTCCCAATCCCAGATGCTGAACAAAAACAAATGGACGTCACCCTCATGAAATGTGATGTTGTTAGCCGTCTCTTTGACTCCCAAACCTTGATGACATCCGATGCTGTTGGCTGTAGCTTTCTCCCTCTCCCGAAAGTTAGCTGTTGCAATCATCGGCAAATCCTCCTGCCGTGCCGAGGGTTGCAACAGCTAACAGCCCGGAGAGGGTGAATATATAATATATATATATATATATATATATATATATATATATATATATAAGAAGCTTGTGCAACTTGTGTCTACGCTGATCTTGAATCGAGAGCCGTCTCTATGACAGAGTAGAGAGAGGCTGCACAATCTTTTTGTTTGTCGTCTATGTTTGTAGGTGTTCACTACTTAACTCTCTTATTCCATTTCTAACTGCTATATACTTTGCCTCAGCAGCGTGACACTCCGAAGATCACTTTCTTCAGCAGCTCGGAGATGGATGCCTCCCTCGTCGCCTTCTCTTCACCTCTTATCGTCTCGGTAGTTCCTGAACGGGCAGGCCTATGAATTAGCTGGTCCATGTGCATGATGATACGAGGGCTCCTAACACTTTCACTCACCTTGATCAAAACCAGTAATCCATAGAAGCTGACAGCAACGAACAACAATGAACAACAGCTCAAAATCGCGCATACCTCAGCCCAAATGAACAGCCTACCAAAACCAGTAAGCCATAGAAGCTGACAACAACGAACAACAGCTCAAAATGAAGTTACTACTTGCTCTGGACGCTAATCACCCCATTATTCCAATCCTGCTTGCCCTCTGATCCCATCCTCTACTTCTTTCGAAGAACACATCGCATTGGAATCGATGCACATAACTGAAGAATAACAAAGTAGAAATAATTAGAAGAAAAACAAGAATCATGCACAGTACCGTACCATACCTCCCTAGCTATGTTGTTAGCTGTTGCCATCACTAGTACACTCGTTCTCGCCAACTGAATAACATAAAGCAGCAAGGACACGTGTCGCGTGTCCGGTGCTGGGGCACATGCGGGTGCGCCTGTCACGCTTGGCATGGCAGCGGCAGAACCCGTCGAGTCTGGCTGCACAGATCCCGCGGTGGATCGCCTACTCTGCTCTAGAGCGGATCCCAAGGAGGATGCGCCCCCTTCGTCATGACACATGTGATATGGCGCCATTGGACAGATTTCTTCACCATTTTCCGATATGTTTTCTTCGTTGTGGTTTCCTGTGGCATCACAAGGCTCATGCATATGGTTAGGAGGGTGAGTCAACATATGATCAATACAGTTATTAGTCCCCCCTTGATGATCATGACCAACTAGATGAGGTGACGAGAGAAGGATTTCTTGGCGAAGCATAGCACCGGCGCTGGGATGGAGGTCAGCAAAGGGAAATTTTGTCTCATCGAATACGACATCACGAGATATGTAGACACGTCCAGTGAAAACATCAAGGCATTTTACACCCTTATGCTGAGCACTATACCCAAGAAACACACATTGTGTTCAGCGAAATATGAGCTTGCGTTTATTGTATGGACGAAGATTAGGCCAACCTGCGCAACCAAAGACACGGAGAGAGGCATAGTCTGGCTTAGGGTGGAGGAGTCTTTCGATGGGAGTGTCATTGTTGATGACACAACTAGGGAGCATGTTTACAATGTGTACGGCAGTGCGGAAAGCTTCATCCCAGAATTTGAGAGGCATGAAGGAACCAGCTAACGAAGCAAGGCCAACTTCAACAATATGCCTATGCTTGCGTTCAGTAGAGCCATTTTGTTGGTGAGCGTGGGGACATGACACATGATAAGAGATGCCAAGGTTTTGGAAGGAGTTTAATTTTCCATACTCCCCTCCTCAATCAGATTGGACAGCAAGGATTTTGCTATCAAACTTTCTTTCAACAAGCGCTTGAAAGTTTTGAAAATTTGAAACACATCGGATCATTTCTTGAGAAGATAGATCCATGAAATTTTGCTATAATCATCAATAAAACTTACGTAGTATGTGTGTCTACCAACAGAGTTGGGGGCGGGACCGCACACATCAGAAAAAATAATTGCAACAGTTGAGTAGAAACACTAGTGGAAATGGGATATGGTAATTGATGACTTTTTGCTTTTTGGCAAGAATTACAAATAGTCTCAACATTGCACTCACTAACAAACGGGAGCTTATTCTTTTTAAGCAAACATTCAACTGAGGAAAATGAAGCATGTCCTAAACGATCATGCCATCGTGTGGACAAAAGCTTGATAGCACCACAAGCTTGTTTATAGAATCTTCTAATCTCCAGAATCAACGAGTAAAGACCTCGAACGCATCTACTTCGATAGAGAGTTTTCTTCGTGGCCAGATCCTTAATCAAAAAGAAGAAATGATGAAACTCAATATAGACATGATTGTCAAGAGTAATTCTATGAACAGATAGAAGATTTTTGTTGGCACTAGGAACATGCAAAATTTTCCTAAGATGAATTTTACGATACGGGGTAGTAACAACTGAATTACCAATGTGACGTATCCTCATACCTGCACCACTAGCGGTATGAATCTGGTCTTTGCCATGGCACTTCTCCCTGAGAGTCACCTTCTTTAGTTCGCCAGTAAGATGATTTGTGGCGCCGTTGTCAAGATACCAGTTGGTATCAACACCGTACGAGCCATCATCACCAGCAACAACCTTTTCATCGTCTTCAGAGGAGGCTTCATCTTCATCGAATCGGTACCAGCTGTCTTTTGTTGTATGGCATGGTTTGCCGCGGATCTGACATCGTACTACATCGGGGCGAGACTTGCTGGACCCGCCGTGGTGGCCCCAGTTGTTGGTGGAGATGGGACGACGCCCGTTGCGGGAATTGGCACCACCGTTGCTGCCGCCACTCCTTTGCTTACCTTTGGAACGAGGGGGGCCGCGGTGACAAGAGTAGCCACCGCGCCCACGCGCCGCGACGTTTGCAGAGGACTTGAAGCCATCCGATCCCTAGTACTGCGCCACCCTCTGATTGAAATTGCTTAACATGGAGAAAAGTTCATCAAGGGATACCGGAGTGGTGCGTGCGTTGAGGGCGGAGACGAGGGGTAGGTAGTCCATTTCGAGGCCGTGGAGGATATAGGAGATGAGCTCATCATCCTGGAGTGGCTTCCCGGCGGCGGCGAGCTCATCAACAAAGCCGCGCATCTCGGCGAAGTAGGTAGTGACGGTTTTGTTGTTCTTCTGGGCGTTCACCAAGGAGGTTCTCATGTTGTTGATGCGGCTAAGCGACTACGAGGAAAACATGCCTGACAGCGCCGCCCAGAGCTCGTGCACCGTGGTGATCGCAGTCACCTGCACAAACACCTCCTTGGTGAGGTTGTTCAGCAGGTACCCAAGCACCTGCTGATCCTCCCGCACCTAGATGGGATGGAGAGGATTTGGCTCGGTGGATTCCTTCCCATCCTTGTCCTTGATGGAGAGGATCCTGGCCGGCTTTGGTATACCGCCGTCGACATAGCCGAAGACGCCCGCACCTCTCACCTGCGGCGTGACCTACGTGCAACAGAGGATGTAGTTTGTTCGGGATAGCTTCTCCGTAACCTAGCCATTGAGACCAAGTTGGGAAGCACCAGAGGAGGACGACATGATTGCACTAGTGGAGATTTGATCTAGACGATGTGGAAGAGAATGGATCTGATTACCATGTGCGGAGGCGGAAAGCGCCGTATCTCTTCTCGAGGGGACGCCGTACATGTTTATAGAATAGGGGCGCACCTCCCTGATAGAGCATACAAGTTTGTTACAGGAGATTACAATTTGGAGAGGAAGTTAGGTAGAGATAGAGATAGAATTACATGAGATAAGATATCTTCTATCTAACAGCTAAACCTCCTAGCAAATATATCACGGCAACCTTTTGTACGGTTATGGATGTTTGACATCCTCCAATTCTCTTTCTTCTCTCAATCGAACCAGCACCTGTCTCCTGGTGCCATGGTACGGTGTATCCTTTTTTCAGCTCTTGATTGAGATTGGGGTGCCAATCGACGCGGTCGTCACCGGACCCTCAGCAGTCACCACGGCCGTTCCCCATTCCACGCGGCAGTTTCATTGACTCAAGATCTCCTGACCTCACGGACAAGCAGCCATGGAACTTGCGGCTGCTGCCTTCGAATATGTTGTGTTTAATTAGGTAGGCAAGTGTGATCAGGTCTGATGCAAACACACGACAGCCCACAAAGAGATCATCTCAGTTGATTAGCTTTGATTTACAGTTGTACGTGCTGTCTAAAGTGTGGTTTATAGGGTTTTTTTTTTTTGCATGGTAGTGTGGTCTATAGGTGACATGGACACACGCGCGGTACAGACGACTGAACCAATCTCTACTGACACGCGCGGTACATGCATACGCACACGACACGATCGACCTGTCTAGCATATGCATGCATATGGGTACGTAGAGCAAGACAGCTAGTGCTTTTATACCTTACCCCTGGACTAGGCAAGGAACCAGACCCCTTAGCAGCCTTTGATACATTGCTCCCCAGAGGAATCGTCCAAAGCCAAAGCATTGTACTTTCCCTGTTCATTTTTATAAGATGTTTTAGACAATTTAGACAGTGCCTAAAACAGTTCAAAACTAGCTGTCCAAAACGTCTTATAAAAACGAACGGAGGGAGTATATGGGTAAAGCTAGTGCTTTTTTTTCCCTTCAAAGAGAAGCAATAGGGACGCCTGTGGACTGGGCAAGGGATTAGATCCCTCAGCAGCCTTTGATACATTTTTTTTGGAAATGGAGGTATACCCTCGGCCTCTGCATCATAAGGATGCATGCAGCCATCTTATTAAAAGTTCGCAAAGTAACACAAAGTCGTCAAAGTATTACAGCTCGCAAGTGGAGCGAAAAGAAAACCGAAACAAAGTTCATGCCGACAAACATAACCGGAATGGCAAAAAGAAGGATAAGCTCCCTAGACTCCTATCCTGTTATGCGACCGCCATCCGAACCGGTTGAATAAAGCCTGTGCTACCATCTCCCACTGGATGCACCCAGTAACCAACGGCTCCCTGGATTCCATAGGAGTGAGTAAGGACCACGTACGGATTCAAGCAGTAGCTCTGAAGATGACCTGCAAGAAAGATAAATTGTTTTGCCTGTTAAATATCAAATCGTTCCTGCAACTTCATATAGCCCACAAAAGCGCACATATTCCAATCCGAATACGGGCTGCCGTAGTATGTTCAACCCCAGTTAACCACGTTCCAAACAATTTTGTAATGTCAACTGGAGAAGTGATGTTAAAGGCTATATGAATCGATCTCCACAATAATTTGGCGAGTGGGCACTCAAGAAATAAATGTTGTATTGTTTCATCATGATCACAAAAACAACATCGTGGACTACCTACCCATCTCCTCTTGATTAAGTTGTCCTTTGTAAGAATTACTTGTTTGTGGACAAACCACATAAAGATTTTAATTCGCAAAGGAACCTTAATCTTCCAAATATGCAACGATCTCGAGATTGGGCCAGAATTAACCAGATCCATATAAAAAGATTTTACCGTAAAAACTCCATTCCTAGCTAGTTTCCATTGCGTTGAATCTGGTTGGTCGGAGAGTTGAACATCTATCAATCTCCGAACCAAGTGCATCCATGCACTCCAACGCTCACCAACTAACGCTCGTCTGAATTGGATATTCAAAGGACTCGTATGTAGAATGGTGCCAACGTAATCCTTCTTACGTTGCACAATGTTATACAGGATGGGATACTGGATGGCCAAGGGCGTGTCTCCTAACCATGTATCCTCCCAAAACCTTGTTGACATGCCATTGCCAACTAGGAATTTGACCCTACGAAAGAACAAGTCCTTCACTCTCATGAGCCCTTTCCAGAATGGCGAGTCGGTTGGTCTAATGGTAACCTGAGCTAGTGTTTTCGACTGTAGGTACTTATTACGCAAAATCTGTGCCCACATGCCCTCCGGCTCAGTCTCTAACCGGTAGAGCCATTTGCTTATAAGGCATTTGTTCTTGATCTCTAAGTTCTCAATACCGAGCCCGCCCTGGTCTTTTGGTCGACAAAGAATGTCCCATCGCGCGAGACGGTATTTCCTCTTGGCCTCATCTGACTGCCAAAAGAATCGAGATCTGAAGAAATCAAGTCGTTTCCGTACCCCTTTTGGAATTTCGAAGAACGATAGTAGGAACATCGACATACTAGTCAGTACTGAGTTAATCAGCACTAGCCGACCTCCATAAGACATGAGCTTACCCTTCCAGCAGCTCAGCTTTTTCTCTATTCGATCTTCGATACATTTCCATTCTTTATTAGATAACTTACGGTGATGGATCGGTATACCCAAATAGCTAAAAGGTAAAGAACCCAATTCACATCCAAACAATTGTCTATATGTATCTTGTTCGTCTTTGGCCTTCCCAAAGCAGAACAGATCACTTTTGTGGAAGTTTATCTTTAAGCCAGACAACTGTTCGAATAGGCATAAAATAAGTTTCATATTATGTGCCTTAGCAATGTCATGATCCATAAATAAGATAGTGTCGTCAGCATACTGTAGAATGGATACTCCTCCATCAACCAGATGAGGAACTAACCCCTCCACTTGCCCATGATGTTTGGCCCTGCCAATGAGAATGGCTAACATATCGGCCACTATATTAAACAGGAGAGGAGACATAGAATCTCCTTGTCTCAAACCCTTGTGTGTCTGAAAATAATGACCGATATCATCGTTAACCTTGATTCCAACACTACCCTTTTGGACTTGAGAACCCACTTGGTTCCGCCAGACCTCGCTAAATCCTTTCATGCGCATTGCCTGTTGTAGGAAGGACCACTTTACTTTATCATATGCCTTCTCAAAATCCACTTTGAAGATAACCCCATCAAGTTTCTTCGAATGGATTTCATGTAACATTTCATGCAAAACGACCACCCCTTCCAGTATATGTCGCCCTGGCATGAACGCTGTTTGGCTCGGTTGTACGACTGAATGCGCGATCTGTGTCAATCTATTGGTCCCTACCTTTGTGAAGATTTTGAAACTCACGTTAAGAAGGCAAATTGGCCTGAACTGTTCAATCCGAACTGCCTCTTCTTTCTTTGGCAATAACGTAATCATACCAAAGTTAAGATGAAACAACTCTAAATGACCGTTAAAGAAATCATGAAACATAGGCATAAGATCATCTTTAATAATGTGCCAACATTTCTTATAGAATTCAGCTGGAAACCCATCTGGTCCCGGTGCTTTATTCGATTTCATTTGTGAGATTGCATCCAAAATCTCCTTCTCAGTAAACGATGCAGCTAAAATATCGTTCTCTTCTACCTGGAGCTGGGGGATATCTCCAATCACATTTTCGTTTAGGGTCACCGTACTAGCTTTCGGATGACCAAACAGTTGTTTATAATAGTTAGAGATATAAGCTTTCAGATTCTCATGCCCCAAAATTGTCCCCTCGTCTTGTTCAAGCTGAATGATTTTCTTCTTCCTATGTTTGCCATTCGCAATCATATGGAAAAATTGTGTATTGTCATCCCCTTGGACAACTTTAAGCACTTTGGCACGCAGTGCCCATTTGAGCTCCTCCTCTCTAAGAAGAGCTCGTAAGCCTTGCTCAGCTTCAGACTTGGAACTTTGCTCATTTACCATAAGCAGATTAGTTTCAGCTTTTAAATCTAAAGCTTCGATCAAACGAGTAAGTCGCTCATTTTATTGTTTGTAAATCCCACTCTCATTTCTGGCCCAACCTCATAAGAACTGTCTCAAATGTCGGATCTTATTTTGCCACCTCTCAAGACTAGTGCTTCCACTAACAGGAATGGCCCATTCGCGTGCAATAATCTCCAAAAAGTTTTCTTTCTCGAACCAACCAAGTTCGAAAGAGAAAGCATTCTTGTTTGCAATATGCGTAGCCTCTCCTGAATCTACAAGCAATGGTGTATGGTCCGAGATCGCTCTTTGCATCGCATGGACCGACACCAAAGGATATTTTTATTCCCATTCCACACTAGCAAGTACCCTATCCAACTTCTCATAAGTTGGAGTGGGCAACGAGTTGGCCCAAGTAAATTGTCTACCGGTGAGTTCGATTTCTCTCAAATTAAGACTCTCAATAATCATATTGAACATCATAGCCCACCGACCATCAAAATTGTCATTGTTCTTTTCATCTCTCCTCCGAATTATATTGAAATCTCCACCGACTAGGATTGGTAGATTCTCATCTCCACAAATCCGCACCAAGTCAGCCAAGAAATCTGGTTTAAGTTCAGGTTGTGCTGCTCCATACACAGCCACAAGAGACCATCGGAACCCATCCAATTTTGATCTCACCCGAAACTTAACCGTAAAATCTCCCTGAACCACGTTAAGGACCTCAAGTGTTTCACATCGAACCCCTAGTAAGATCCCACTAGATCTTCCTCTAGGAGGTAAGACACGCCAATCGAAATCAACTCCTCCGGATAAAGTTCCAAGAAATTGTGAAGTAAAATTATCTCGTCGTGTTTCCAAAAGTGCAATAAAATCTAATTGTTGCCCTACCGTTGTTTCCGCCAAGAACCTTTGTTTAGCCAAGTCAGCTAGACCTCTGCTATTCCAAAAGATTCCTTTCATAAGTCATCATGGAATTTTTTCTTCAGTTTAACCCTAGCGCTTCTACAAACCGCGGAAGTAGGATATATTTTTCGTTTCCAGGATCGCTTAGGCTTCTCCCCAGCACCCTCCGGAACCGTATGCTCAACAGGACACGAGACAGTGACCTCTGTCACTAGAGTCTCTACAGTGTCCATAATGTCGGATCCCTCCTCATCCTCGGCATCATCACTAGGTAAAAGATTATTGCAAATGTTCTCAAGGGCTACAATTCCTAAGTTGTTCATGTCATCCTCATTCATAGGTTTAAGTGATGCAAGGTTTCTAATTATTTCCGAGGCCCGTTCTGCTTCTAAATCCAAAAGATCGTTAACAGATTTCGCTACCTCCTTATCATTTGAACCCGAAGCTATTCCTAAGTTATTTGCCTTATCAATAATTTCATGCTCAGGGAAATGCATAATTGAACAACTTGTATCAAAAGACATACCTGTAGTTGCCTCGACATCTCGAAGCATGGCCGCCCTCTTGGCGTGCGCTAACTGCAGGTCATCAGCATCAGGTTGTTCCTGGATCCGGTTGCTGCAATCCGGGATCCCGCCAAAGGAAATGAGCTCCTCTGTAGTCCTCTCCCTAGGTGAGTGCTCCCCACAAAGACGCCCATCCCTAGTTGCCGGTGAAGAAGGGATAGGCGCGGCTTCGTGAGCCACTCCTGCCAAAATGGTGGGAGAAACTAACCGTGGAGCCACCTGCTCCATAGCCCCTCTCCCTCCCAACCGATGAAGGAGCGCGGAGACGATGTCGGCGAGGGAACAGTGTTGGCCTCCTGCCTGTGCACCGAACCAGGCTGTCCAGAACTGCCCCGCGGTGAGAAAGTAGGGCGGACCTCCAGCCCGCGCCCCTCCCCTAGCTGACCTGATACAGTCGTAATCGGGCTGGGAATGATAACCTCCTGCCCACCACCCGCCGCACTCGCCAACGGGAGACCGCAGCCCTGCGAATCCTGAATCTCGGGATCAACCCTGTGGGACTCAAGCACAGTAGGCGAACTAGCAGTATGAAGCAACACCAGTGGTAACTCGCGCTCCTCTGGATCATCTGCCTCAACTCGGTTACTCCATAACCGACTAGGTGCAGACCGAGCCCCAAAAGAACCAAACCGGAGCATGTTAACCGGTGTCGTGGATGATGCCTCCTTGGCAGTTGTCGCCTTGTACGACTATGACTCCGGCCCCTTCACCAAGTCCTACGGACGACTCTCAGTCCCCTTGTCCTGATTCCCGGGGGTTCCTCCATCACCCTCAGTCCTATCTGTTGGGGAACGTAGTAATTTCAAAAAAAAAAATCCTACGCACACGCAAGATCATGGTGATGCATAGCAATGAGAGGGGAGAGTGTGATCTACGTACCCTTGTAGACCGACAGCGGAAGCGTTAGCACAACGCGGTTGATGTAGTCGTACGTCTTCACGGCCCGACCGATCAAGTACCGAAACTACGGCACCTCCGAGTTTTAGCACACGTTCAGCTCGATGACGATCCCCGGACTCCGATCCAGCAAAGTGTCGGGGAAGAATTCCGTCAGCACGACGGCGTGGTGACGATCTTGATGTACTACCGTCGCAGGGCTTCGCCTAAGCACCGCTACAATATTATCGAGGATTATGGTGGAAGGGGGCACCGCACATGGCTAAGAATATGATCACGTGGATCAACTTGTGTCTATGGGGTGCCCCCTGCCCCCGTATATAAAGGAGTGGAGGAGGGGAGGGCCGGCCCTCTCTATGGCGCGCCCTAGGGGAGTCCTACTCCCACCGGGAGTAGGATTCCCCCTTTCCTAGTCCAACTAGGAGTCCTTCCATGTAGTAGGAGTAGGAGACAAGGAAGGGGAAGAGGGAAGAGAAGGAAGGAGGGGGCGCAGCCCCTCCCCCTAGTCCAATTTGGACTAGGCCTTGGGGGGCGCGGCCTGCCTCTCCCTCTCCCCTAAAGCCCAATAAGGCCCATATACTTCTTCTCCCGTATTCCCGTAACTCCTCGGTACTCCGAAAAATACCCGAACCACTCGGAACCTTTACGATGTCCGAATATAGTCGTCCAATATATCGATCTTTACGTCTCGACCATTTCGATACTCCTCGTCATGTCCCCGATCTCATCCGGGACTCCGAACTCCTTCGGTACATAAAAACTCATAAACTCATAATATAACTGTCATCGAAACCTTAAGCATGCGGACCCTACGGGTTCGAGAACAATGTAGACATGACCGAGACACGTCTCCGGTCAATAACCAATAGCGGAACCTGGATGCTCATATTGGCTCCTACATATTCTACGAAGATCTTTATCGGTCAGACCGCATAACAACATACGTTGTTCCCTTTGTCATCGGTATGTTACTTGCCCGAGATTCGATCGTCGGTATCTCAATACCTAGTTCAATCTCGTTACCGGCAAGTCTCTTTACTCGTTCCGTAATACATCATCTCGCAACTAACTCATTAGTTGCAATGCTTGCAAGGCTTATGTCATATGCATTACCGAGAGGGCCCAGAGACACCTCTCCGACAATCGGAGTGACAAATCCTAATCTCGAAATACGCCAACCCAACATGTACCTTTGGAGACATCTATAGAGCTCCTTTATAATCACCCAGTTACGTTGTGACGTTTGGTAGCACACAAAGTGTTCCTCTGGTAAACGGGAGTTGCATAATCTCATAGTCATAGGAACATGTATAAGTCATGAAGAAAGCAATAGCAACATACTAAACGATCGAGTGCTAAGCTAACGGAATGGGTCAAGTCAATCACATCATTCTCCTAATGATGTGATCCCGTTAATCAAATAGCAACTCTTTGTCTATGGTTAGGAAACATAACCATCTTTGATTAACGAGCTAGTCAAGTAGAGGCATACTAGTGACACTCTGTTTGTCTATGTATTCACACATGTATTATGTTTCCGGTTAATACAATTCTAGCATGAATAATAAACATTTATCATGAAATAAGGAAATAAATAATAACTTTATTATTGCCTCTAGGGCATATTTCCTTCAGTCTCCCACTTGCACTAGAGTCACTAATCTAATTCACATCGCCATGTGATCTAACATCAATAGTTCACATCTTTATGTGGTTAACACCCATAGTTCACATCGATATGTGACCAACACCCAAAGGGTTTACTAGAGTCAGTAATCTAGTTCACATTGCTATGTGATTAACACCCAAAGTGTACTAAGGTGTGATCATGTTTTGCCTGTGAGAGAAGTTTAGTCAATGGGTCTGCCATATTAAGATCCGTAAGTATTTTGCAATTCTCTATGTATACAATGCTCTGCCCAGAGCTACTTTAGCTAATTGCTCCCACTTTCAATATGTATCCAGATGAAGACTAAGAGTCATCCGGATTAGTGCCAAAACTTGTATCGACGTAACCCTTTTACGACGAACCTTTTGTCACCTCCATAATCGAGAAACATATCCTTATTCCACTAAGGATAATTTTGACCACTGTCCAGTGATCTACTCCTAGATCACTATTGTACTCCCTTGCCAAAATTAGTGTAGGGTATACAATAGATCTGGTACACAGCATGGCATACTTTATAGAACCTATGGCTGAGGCATAGGGAATGACTTTCATTCTCTTTCTATCTTCTGCCATGGTCGGGCTTTGAGTCTTACTCAATTTCACACCTTGTAACATAGGCAAGAATTCTTTCTTTGACTGTTCCATTTTGAACTACTTCAAAATCTTGTCAAGGTATGTACTCATTGAAAAAAAAAACTTATCAAGCGTCTTGATCTATCTCTATAGGTCTTGATGCTCAATATGTAAGCAGCTTCACCGAGGTTTTCTTTGAAAAAATCCTTTCAAACACTCCTTTATGCTTTGCAGAATAATTCTACATTATTTCCGATCAACAATATGTCATACACATATACTTATCAGAAATGATGTAGTGCTCCCACTCACTTTCTTGTAAATACAGGCTTCACCGCAAGTTTGTATAAAACTATATGCTTTGATCAACTTATCAAAGCGTATATTCCAACTCCGAGATGCTTGCACCAGTCCATAGATGGATCGCTGGAGCTTGCATATTTTGTTAGCACCTTTAGGATTGACAAAACTTTCTGGTTGTATCATATACAACTCTTCTTTAAATCCATTAAGGAATGTAGTTTTGTTTATCCATTTGCCAGATTTCATAAAATTGCGGCAATTGCTAACATGATTTGGACAGACTTAAGCATTGCTACGAGTGAGAAAATTTCATCGTAGTCAACACCTTGAACTTGTCGAAAACCTTTTTGCGACAATTCTTAGCTTTGTAGATAGTAACACTACTACCAGCGTCCGTCTTCTTCTTGAAGATCCATTTATTTTCAATTGCTTGCCGATCATCAGGCAAGTCAACCAAAGTACATACTTTGTTTTCATACATGGATCCCATCTCAGATTTCATGTCTTCAAGCCATTTTGCGGAATCTGGGCTCACCATCGCTTCTTCATAGTTCGTAGGTTCATCATGATCTAGTAGCATGATTTTCAGAACAGGATTACCGTACCACTCTGGTGCGGATCTCACTCTGGTTTACCTACGAGATTCGGTAGTAACTTGATATGAAGTTACATGATCATCATCATTAGCTTCCTCACTAATTGGTGTAGTAGTCACAAGAACAGATTTTTGTGATGAACTACTTTCCAATAAGGGAGCAGGTACAGTTACCTCATCAAGTTCTACTTTCCTCCCACTCACTTCTTTCGAGAGAAACTCCTTCTCTAGAAAGGATCCATTCTTAGCAACGAATGTCTTGCCTTCGGATCTGTGATAGAAGGTGTACCCAACATTTTCTTTTGTGTATCCTATGAAGACGCACTCCTCCGATTTGGGTTTGAGCTTATCAGGTTGAAACTTTTTCACATAAGCATTGCAACCTCAAACTTTAAGAAACGACAGCTTAGGTTTCTTGCCAAACCATAGTTCATACGGTGTCGTCTCAACGGATTTTGATGGTGCCCTATTTAACGTGAATGCGGCCGTCTCTAGAGCATATCCCCAAAACGATAGCGGTAAATCAGTAAGAGACATCATAGATCGCACCATATCTAGTAAAGTACGATTACGACGTTCGGACACACCATTACATTGTGGTGTTCCAGGTGGCGTGAGTAGTGAAACTATTTCACATTGTTTTAATTGAAGACCAAACTCGTAACTCAAATATTTGTCTCCGCGATCAGATCGTAGAAACCTTATTTTCTTGTCATAATGATTTTCCACTTCACCCTGAAATTATTTGAACTTTTCAAATGTTTCAGACTTATGTTTCATCAAGTAGATGTACTCATATCTGCTCAAATCATCTGTGAAGGTCAGAAAATAACGATACCCGCCGCGAGCCTCAACACTCATTGGACTGCATACATCAGTATGTATTATTTCCAATCAAGTTTGTTGCTCGCTCCATTGTTCCGGAGAACGGAGTCTTAGTCATCTTGCCCATGAGGCATGGTTCGCAAGTACCAAGTGATTCATAATCAAGTGGTTCCAAAAGTCCATCAGTATGGAGTTTCTTCATGTGCTTTACACCGATATGACCTAAACGGCAGTGCCACAAATAAGTTGCACTATCATTATTAACTTTGCATCTTTTGGTTTCAATATTATGAATATGTGTATCACTACGATCGAGATCCAATGAACCATTTTCATTGGGTGTGTAACCATATAAGGTTTTATTCATGTAAACAGAGCAACAATTTATTCTCTTACTTAAATGAATAACCGTATTACAATAAACATGATCAAATCATATTCATGCTCAACGCAAACACCAAATAACACTTATTTAGGTTCAACACTAATCCCGAAAGTATGGGGAGTGTGCGATGATGATCATATCAATCTTGGAACCACTTCCAACACACATCGTCACTTCACCCTTAACTAGTCTCTATTTATTCTGCAACTCTTGTTTCGAGTTACTAATCTTAGTAACTGAACTAGTATCAAATACTGAGGGGTTGCTATAAACACTAGTAAAGTACACATCAATAACATGTATATCAAATATACTTATGTTCACTTTGCCATCCTTCTTATCCGCCAATCACTTGGGGTAGTTCCGCTTCCAGTGACTAGTTCCTTTGCAGTAGAAGCACTTAGTCTCAGGTTTAGGATCAGACTTGGGCTTCTTCACTTGAGTAGAAACTTGCTTTCCGTTCTTCTTGAAGTTCCCCTTCTTCCCTTTGCCCTT
The DNA here is from genome assembly GCF_056163025.1 of Triticum urartu. Classification (NCBI taxonomy): domain Eukaryota; kingdom Viridiplantae; phylum Streptophyta; class Magnoliopsida; order Poales; family Poaceae; genus Triticum; species Triticum urartu. The sequence goes on along the minus strand of NC_141877.1, from coordinate 635,399,162 downwards.
TTTCTTGAAACTAGTGGTCTTGTCAACCATCAACACTTGATGTTTTTCTTGATTTCTACCTTCGTTGATTTCAGCATCACGTAGAGCTTGGGAGTTGTTTCCGTTATCCCTTGCATATTATAGTTCATCACGAAGTTCTACTAACTTGGTGATGGTGACTAGAGAATTCTGTCAATCACTATCTTATCTGGAAGATTAACTCCCACTTGATTCAAGCGATTGTAGTACCCAGACAATATGAGCGCATGCTCACTAGTTGAGCGATTCTCCTCCATCTTTTAGCTATAGAACTTGTTGGAGAATTCATATCTCTCAACTCGGGTATTTGCTTGAAATATTAACTTCAACTCTTGGAACATCTCATATGGTCCATGACGTTCAAAACGTCTTTGAAGTCCCGATTCTAAGCCATTAAGCATGGTGCACTAAACTATCAAGTAGTCATCATATTGGGCTAGCCAAACGTTCATAACGTCTGCATCTGCTCCTGCAATAGGTCTGTCACCTAGAGGTGCATCAAGGACATAATTCTTCTGTGCAGCAATGAGGATAAACCTCAGATCACGGATCCAATCCGCATCATTGCTACTGACATCTTTCAACACAGTTTTCTCTAGGAACATATCAAAATAAACACAGGGAAGCAACAACGCGAGCTATTGATCTACAACATGATTTGCAAAATACTACCAGGACTAAGTTCATGATAAATTTAAGTTCAATTAATCATATTACTTAAGAACTCCCACTTAGAAAGACATCCCTTTAATCCTCTAAGTGATCACGTGATCCAAATCAACTAAACCATGTCCGATCATCACGTGAGATGGAGTAGTTTCATTGGTGAACATCACTATGTTGATCATATCTACTATATGATTCACGCTCGACCTTTCGGTCTCCGTGTTCCGAGGCCATATCTGTATATGCTTGGCTCGTCAAGTATAACCTGAGTATTCCGCGTGTGCAACTGTTTTGCACCCGTTGTATTTGAACGTAGAGCCTATCACACCCGATCATCACGTGGTGTGTCAGCACGAAGAACTTTCGCAACGGTGCATACTCAGGGAGAACACTTCTTGATAATTAATGAGAGATCATCTTAAAATGCTACCGTCAATCAAAGCAAGATAAGATGCATAAAAGATAAACATCACATGCAATCAATATAAGTGATATGATATGGTCATCATCATCTTGTGCTTGTGATCTCCATCTTCGAAGCACCGTCGTGATCACCATCGTCACCGGCACGACACCTTGATCACCATCGTAGCATCGTTGTCGTCTCGGCAATCTTATGCTTCCACGACTATCGCTATCGCTTAGTGATAAAGTAAAGCATTACAGAGCAATTGCATTGCATACAATAAAGCGACAACCATATGGCTCCTGCCAGTTGCCGATAACTTGATTACAAAACATGATCATCTCATACAATAAAATTCAGCATCATGTCTTGACCATATCACATCACAACATGCCCTGCAAAAACAAGTTAGACGTACCTCGAATTACGCCAAACCAACATGTACCTTTGGAGACACCTGTAGAGCTCATTTATAATCACCCAGTTACGTTGTGACGTTTGGTAGCACACAAAGTGTTCCTCTGGTAAACGGGAGTTGCATAATCTCATAGTCGTAGGAACATGTATAAGTCATGAAGAAAGCAATAGCAACATACTAAACGAACGAGTGCTAAGCTAACGGAATGGGTCAAGTCAATCACATCATTCTCCTAATGATGTGATCCCGTTAATCAAATAACAACTCTTTGTCTATGGTTAGGAAACATAACCATCTTTGATTAACGAGCTAGTCAAGTAGAGGCATACTAGTGACACTCTGTTTGTCTATGTATTCACACATGTATTATGTTTTCGGTTAATACAATTCTAGCATGAATAATAAACATTTATCATGAAATAAGGAAATAAATAATAACTTTATTATTGCCTCTAGGGCATATTTCCTTCAGTATCCATATCCTGGAGATCATCTCCCTCCTGCGGCACTGGTGTATCCTCAATCTCAATCTCAAGCACATATGTAATCCCGGCATGTGTCCACTTGACTACATCCGGCACATGCTGCAAACTAACCACGCTGACAAGTAGTCTCGCCGCTCCGTGATCACGAGTGAAAGGCATGTCAACCTGCTCCGTCTTGTCAATAAGCGAGCCCAAGCTCCAAGCAACCAAAAAATGATTAATATATTTGCGCGGTGCCCCAAAGAAGCGCACCCATACCTTCTCTAACGGTATACCCTTAGGCTCCTTCTCTTTCCACTCATCAAAAGCAATGACAATATTCGAACTCTGTACTCTGCACAAGCCATACTTGAGAACATGCAACTGGTCCTCCTTAGTGGGAAAATCAACCTTGTAAGTTTGGTCCTCCAACTTAACAAGATCCCATTGATGATCACCTGGCACCAAGTCCCGCAACTGTCTTACAATCTGAGCCTCTGTCAAAACCCCATTAGTAACATTGATGACTGCGGGAAAGCAACTCTCCATCACGTGCGCCATAGGTGCCACTTCCGGTGACTCAAAAAACATTAACTCTTGACAACAGACCCCATAAATGTTGACTACCGGTTTGGGGCCAGAAAGAAGTGGGCAGTCAGCAGACGCATGCTGTGATCTATTACAATAGTCACATAGCTCAGTAGTGCACTCTGCCACAAAATGTCCTGGCTCACCGCATCTGTAACACGGTAATTTTTTCTTCTTGAGTGCCCACTTGGATAATTTTTCCCCGTCGCGTTTGTCCGCACCCTTACATTCACCGGTGTCCTTGTCAGAACTCTTATCAGAAACCAAATCCCGCTGCTTAGTTGTCGTCTGCTTAGCCACGGGCACCTGTACCGTCGCCAACGCCGTAACTGCTTCCATGGCAGCCGCCGGTAGCGCTGGCTTAGTCACCGCTTCCCGAAGCACCGTCGTCGGTGCCTTCTGCACCTCCGTCGTCTGGGCCGGAGGTGGTGGAGGCCGAGGCGGGGGCGGTCGTCTGCCACCTCCCCTCCCGCCCCGGTTATATCGATAATTGCCGCTTGGACGGTAAGTAGGACCAGCTGGCCCCTCCACGAAACCTCCCGGAGGCCCATAGAAATCGCGGTCGCCATCGCCGTCGTTCTGCCATGCATAGCCACGGCCTCCTCCGGTTGAAGAAGAACCCCGATGTTGTCCGTCCCCATATGCGTGATAGCCGTCATCATCCCACTGCCAACGAGACTGGGCACGCCCGAGCCATTAGGGTTCGCCGGCCCTCGCATCACGGACCGGCGGCCTGGGCGGATGAGCACCTTGCGGCGGCGGGGGATCAGTTTTTGGTGGTGGTCCGGCCCCCCGACCAGCCATGTCGTCCGCGCCGGATGATGGATGCCCGGCGGAGATCGCTGCTGGCGGCGTCACGCGAGTCGCTCGACCGATACCTAGCTTAGGAAAGCCAGGTTTAGCGATCCTAGGATAGCGTCGTACGTGATCGAGAACCGCTCCTGTTCTCGAGTCCCGTACCACGTACCCGGATAGGCCCGTCTCGGTGGGAACTTGGTGCGCTTCCTGGGCCACATGTCCAGGGTCTCTTGCGCCCAAGCCCACCTCCTCCAAAAGCGGCCCATCCTGGCCCAGCAAAAGTTTCAAACGAGCGTTCCTGGCCTCCCGGATCTCACCGTGAGCTTTGACTACCTTCCACGAGCCTAAAAAATCGCCAAGGGTAACAGATGGGAGACGTACCTTAGGTAGAGGTCCTCTCCAAGGACGAATCGCCGACGGTGCCGTTCGTCGATGCACAACCCGCCGGAGTACCTCGACCGCGTCCGCCTTGCCCAGTCCATCCAAAGCTCGATCAGTCACCGGAACGATCTCCTCAACTAGTCCAGCCGCCTCCTCCTCGGAGTATCCAATCCGTAATGCCTCACAGATGTGATCACTGGGCGTTGGGGAGTACTCACCCGCCCCGAAACTGTCTCCGTCCCGGACCTCTTCCTCGTCGGAGTCCTCGGACTCCTCGCCGGCGAGGGCCCAGAACCGACTGCCATGTCCCTGACAAGACGAGGTCGACCGTGTCGCCGCCGTGGCCGGCCCTCCGCGATCTTCCCCGCGTCTGCCGCCGCGGTCGCCTACGCGGTCGCCCCTCATGAATATCTAAAGTCTGAGTATGCATGCCTTTGATACATATATTGCTCCCGAGATGACAAAGTTGCTTATTAGTATATATCAACCAAAGCATCCAAAATTAAGTGTTCCTCCCATCTTTTTCTGACTGCTACGTGGGAGTAAGCCTCGCTCGTCTCTTCTTCCGTTAATTTAAGGTGAATCTCGCCTACAAGTTTAACATCTACCTCTACTGCAAATCCTTTGTCTTCTATCAAAAATATGCTTAAATCGTACTAGCTAGTAAAGTATTTTGTGCATATACAAACATAGAATTGTACAGCATATTTGGGTGAAGCATTAATTGTAGGAAAATTACTAGCCAAGCACATCAGTCAGCACAAGTGACTCGCATGATTAGTTCTATAGATCGTTGCTACGGAATATATGTGGTAGATATAGGAAAACTTTTAAATCGTGGCTACATCTAAACGGTGTAGATATAGGAAAAACTTACAAACCAGGAGGCAGGAACTATGTGCACCAACAATTAATTAACTGGTACAATATTTCTCCAGTAGTTAATTAGTTCTAAATAGATTCCCTAGAGGCCGGCCATCATGGTAGAAAATTGTATATGCATGTACACATTCCATTAGTATATCACATGTATTCGGGCAATTTTACTAGTTTAATTTGACTGTCATGTTGGTTGTAATTAATATTGTACATCTCTCTGTTTGCTTATGTACTTGTTTTGAAGGAAATATATGTATGTACTTCTACTATTTTGTTTGTAATATGATGATTCTCGTGTGTGTGTGTGTGTGTGCATTCAGCGGTCACTGATGGCTGGAGTGGTGCGCCTATGGACCGGTTGGGGGCTCCAAATCCTAGTGCTTGTTAGCTTCACTAGATGACCAGTTGATGACCAGTTGCGCCAAATGACGCAAAAACCCGTTTAAAACCATATTCGTGTTGAAAATATTTGCATTTTTTCAATACCCGTATATTTGGATACATTTGGTAAAAACTTATACCCTTATATATAAAGGAAATTAAATGCAAATATTTTTTTAAGGTAATAATGTCACAAATTAGATCATCGGTAGGTCAAGATAGTTGAGTCTGCAATTAGGAACTCCAAGTAGCTGTAAACTTGCATTAAAAAAGGAGTAAACATAAGTGACACAATAAATGTACTTAATACATGTACTCGTGAACATTGTGTACATGAGAAGTTAATAGAAATAGTGGTCAATTACATCATATAATTTGGTTCTATACTCTTCTGTGTATATATCCTGAATGCTACCCCTTTGTGATCAACTCTTTGTCCATCGAATCGAATAGCACAGCTACTGCCCCTTGTGGAAAAAGAAAGAAGTCTACAATACCCATAAATGTAAAAGGAAAACATCATGTCATGCATCTCAATGTGCGCAAAACAATGTAGAAACCATACATGCTATCTACATACTCTCATTGTCTAGCAAAGTATAAGTAGCTGAGGGACCCTGTACAAAAGAATCGACAATTAGCAAGAAAGAAACATGCCATCAGCTGTCTAGACAGACATAAAACAATAAGTGGCAAAATCCCGATCAGAATTAGCATTTGCCGTCCAGTTTATGAGCTAAAGTTGATCATTGACCAATCGATAAAACATATTAAGCATCAGCTATAAAACAAACTCTATTTTCCTAATAAGATAACATAGTTATGAAATGGGCAAACTCTATTTTGCCATCCAGTTTATGAGCTAAAGTGGAAAGCTATGGTCACAAATGCATAAATAAGCAAAATAGAAAATTAGTTAAACAGATTAGAGAAATCCATCCAGATCACATACACTGGCTGCGTGTATGAGTCAAATGTATACAGAAACGAGACCAAGAGGCCAACTTGTTGCTATTTATGAATAAGACGGAGCACGATTCTAAAATATTATTCGATGGTAGCTTTGATTGCAAAACGAACAAAACGGTTATATCTTACTGTTGTTTGAGGTTTCATAATCCGAGAAGAAAAACATTGTCTTTAACCAACATACAACAATGTAACCATCTATCAAGGAATGAAAAATATGGGGGATTCCTCTTGTAATGCTGGTTCTCGCCCAAGATGAGCGAACACCTTGACTGTATGAACCCTGGACACACACGGCAGCTGCCCTGGTTGCACTCGTCCAACTTGACAGCATGCCTCGAGTACTCCCTCAGGGTGCCCCTACTGGTCTGGTTCCGGACACGGCTCAGGATGAAGATATGCCCAGTCGGTAGCACGACTCTCAACCTCATCAGAGCCGGGTCTTGAACACGAAGGGCCAGTTGACCCAACCCTGTCAGGTCTTGAACGCCTACAGCAGCAAAGGTGAATAATCCTCTCCGTTACTAAAAAAATATGTGTTGAGGATTTGGGCAATAGTGTCATTCCTGCAGTAGAAAAGAAATCTCCAGCATATCTGCCACTAATTTTTCCTAAAGATGCCACTACCTATTGTGAAGTTTAATATCAATGGACCAATACTCATTTCAAACTACGAAAATAGAATGCTGACAGAGACCAATGATATTCAACTATCTAACAATCTCATGAGTTAAAAAGAGGAAGGCAAGACTATGGAAACATCTGGGTGATTTGAGTACAGTTCAAATAAAACCTACATAGGTATACATAGGTTGCCATATGGTGCTGTAAACCAAGACAGAGGCTATTCAAGGCAGAACATCAAACAGTGACAAAGGAACATCAAAGCATTATATAGAACACTTGGCAATACACAAAGCAGAGAGCCTAATGCTTGAACTCTGATGGAGTTATCAATTTAAGCTTTAAACACTATTGTGAAGGAGCTTTACCTAGGCTGTAGCACCAGAGTACATGAATCCAAAAAAACTAACCATTAGAATTAAGTCCCATGAGCATAGTATTTAGAAACCTATAACTCTGGGTGAACATAAGATCATTCAGGGCACAGTGTAGGAGAATCAAACACTATATGTAGTCCATCAAAATTCAATCTTGTTCGAAACATGGAATATCATCTGTAGCTAACAAGATCAACCATCAATGAGTATACAAACATTCAAGAAATCAAAATCAGATTGTCAAAGAACCTATGCAATCAAGAGGAAATAACTGGGAGGAAGATGGCACAAAAGTACAGCTGCAGAAATTCTACAAATAGATGGCTAGGCAAGAACTTGATAAACTATTCCTGCCTGCGATTGAAGCAGCAAGCAAGAGGCGGTGGAAGAGGACGAAGTAAGCTTACCTGGCTGCCGGCAGATTCAGTGCTCGGCGAGGGCGGACATGGGAAAGGTGAGGCTGGGGGCGGAGGGGCCAGGGCGCCGGAGGTCAGCGTATCTGTGCCGGAGGTCAGCGGTAGATACAGCACCAACCCATGAGCAAATCCAGCGCCGCCGCCGTCGCCAGGAAGCTTGCCTCTGACCTCGCAGGGAAGAAGATACTGGGAGTAAGTGGGGTTTATGATTCTATATGTGCCTGTGTGTGTATTAATTTCTAGCGAGACACACAATGATCATAGTAACTAAAGGATATGTGTTGTGTAGCTATTTCTAAATAGAATAGCACCTGAACTTGCTTTGCTTGTACTGTTTGTCAAACAGCAAGAAAACAGGGGATCAACAGGTGTGTGTATTTATTAGGCAGTATGCATAGTGTCAGCAGAAAACAAATTTCGTTCTCCGCAGGCAGCAAAAAATAATTCTTAAAATAAAGAAGGGGGAAATAGAGCGGACACATTACATGTATACTATACCATTATTCAACATTTCATGTCTATGATCGAACAATGAGCACTAATTCGGTAATTAGAAGGTCATGTCACGCACAACAGATACAAGCAATGACAGATCCTTAAACTGTCAGAACTCTTGAGCAAAATTAAACATGACAAAGCATTTAAGGTGCCAGGTTTGAGAGGTGCAATAGCGTCACCTCAGAAGAATGTGGGCCTTGACGTCCAGGATGGTGCAGTACATGAAGCGCTCTAGGTTGGACGTCTGCCACCCGCCCTCAACCCTCTGCGAGTTTAGTTTGGAGCAGGGCTAGAACGGCCCATGTTATTTTTTGTCCTCATCCAACAAATACCGGTAGGAACTCGTCGCGGTCGGTGGATGAATCATTTTATCCTATTTCAAAATACTAATCAAAAGCTGGTTCTTCTTACAATGACATGCCACATTTAAGTTATGTGTAAGTTAATCCTACCGCAATAAAACTAACCCAGTAGTATATATTCAAAAATTTCAGGTTTCAACACATGGACCATGGCAATCTGTGGTAAAACAGGAAAAAATGCTCATAACTATGTATTTGCAGTCATCTGTATGGCTGCATTGAGTAATGACTAATTTTGATATCCTGCAATATGGATCAGTCATCTGTATGGCTGCATTGAGTAATGACTAATTTTGATATCCTGCAATATGGATCCTTATAAACAGGATATATACTTCTTTCTGGAACAAAAATTAATCAAACACTGTCGTATATTTAGGAACCATACAAATCTAAAAAGTATGCGGCATAGTATATATATGCATCAAATGAAGTCTCTTTCCCTACAGGAGGAGGCCTAAACAATAACTCAATTTTGAGGCATCACTGCAGAGCGCCGGCGGCCGGAGATGGCGCCGTCTCTGCTGGCTAAATAAGCGTCCAACACAAAAATGAGCTGATCACAAACACAGATAGTTTCAATACCCAAATATGTATCGCCATAACTCTAGTTCTCCAAACCTGAGGAACCAACAAAACCTATCTTTCATTTCAGGAATACTTGAAGGTGAATATGAAACTCCAAGGCTTACATTTGAAGTAAATTTCACGACTATATTCTTTCCTGCTAAGATGTCATCTATAATCGTAAAGGAAAACTGCATGAAAAGGTAAAAACAATGATAAGTTTATACGAGTTAGATAATGTGCCTCGGTTGATCTGCATTTCCTTAAATCAATTGCCATGGAAGTAGCTGATGCACTCAACCTGTTTCACCTAAAGAAAAGTGAGAACACATTAATAATTTGAAGGTGTTAAGCTATAACTGTGTAATAAAGTGTAGACTTAAACCAATGTTTTTCTTGGAAAGGGTAACAGGGATATGCCCCAAAGCTAATTATCCACAATACATTTATTCTGTAAAAACTAACAAATAAAGACCAGTGTATCAGCAAACAATATATCTGGTTAGGACCGTAATATAGAATGGTGCAGTTTACTGTCCGGCCCTGATTCAGAAATCAAAGCATATGTGTGCGTGAAAAACAATGGCGTGTTGATCTTGCAAGATGTGTGGGAATCCCACAAGAATCAAATGCCTAAAGGATCTCCTCCCCACTGGATCCAGCGTCAGCAAGCCCCTAAGATGATGAACACGGTGAAAACAAAATCGAGCACCATAGAAAAATTGGGAATAAAGCAACAGGGAAAAAGGCTAGACCGGAGCACTGGACCTAGGCGATGACTACGAACCTGACGGTTGTGGTGGATGACGAGGACCTCCTCTTCCTACTTGATGTGGTGATGTAGGACAAGGGCCGCCCCTGCTCCTCCACAAGCACCAGAAGACCAGGCCACCCTTGCTCTCCCGCGGCGGCGACCTGCGCCGATCCAGAACCACGACACACCTCTCCCATGGCGGCGACCTGCGCCGATTCGGAACCACGCCCCACGGCGGCTGCAACGGGCCGTACGCTCCTCTCGTCGACGCGGCCATGCCGCTCATCGCCGTGGAGTGCCCTCTCCTCGCTCACCACCATTGGGGTGGCGGCGGCAAGGGGGGCTCGGGGGCACGCGGGGGCGAGCGACGGCTAGGGTTTCTCCATTGCAGCGGACACAGTTTTATACACCTGTACTTGACTGCACGTGAAATTACGAAAATGCCCTTGGCGGGGCACAAAATTACAGGCGATGGCAGCAACACTTACAGAACGACGTGGATGCAACGGTTCTGCCTAGGAGTTCTTGAAGGTTTATATGTTCAATGCTCCAAGCGTCCCTGCTCATTTTTGCTAGGATGCGCCGGCAGAACATCTCCATCATCTCAAGGACCCTCCTCTGGCTAGCATACCTGTTGGCAGACTACATAGCGGTATATATCCTCGGCCACATGTCCTTGTGTGGCAAGTCCCACGGGCACCAACAGCTCATGGCATTTTGGGCGCTGTTCTTGCTGGTGCATCTCGGTGGCCAGGACAACATCATCGCCTACTCCATACAAGACAGCCAGCTCTGGCTGCGCCACCTGCTCTCTTTTGTTCCGCAGACGGTGGGAGTGGCTTATGTCCTCTACAAGTATGTCGCTGGCAGTTGGACCTTGGTCACAGCCGCGGTGCTGATATTTGTCAGCGGTGTTCTCAAGTATGGGGAGAGAGTATGGGCGCTCAACTCCTCCAGCCTGCACAACCTGAGTAAGTTCATCGACAGCAGGAAGTTGAGTGAGGCTAAACGAGAACCGCGTGCATAGTGGGGCGCAGGCGCAGGGGAGAAGTTGGATTCTGAAGAGGTTCTGCTGGGAGCTCATGACACCTGCTCCCCATTTGCATGGCTTAGTTGGTGGACTATAAGTTCTGGCCATCCACATCCCAAAGTAAAGCCATAGAGGTATTCTATAACAAGCACCTAATGTTTGAGTTGGTTGAGATGCAGCTCTCCTCCTTGACGTATGATTTCTTATATACCAAGGCATCGGTGGTCTTTCACATGGTATGGATGCTTCATCCGTGCCATTTCATCAGTTGCCACCATCACTGCTTTCTTCCTATTTCAATCAAGCATAGGCAAAAATGACTTCAGCAGAGTTGATGCCATTGTCACATACATCTTAATAGCTGGGGCTGTCCTCCTAGAGATGACTTCATTGTTGAAGGCAATGGGATCAACATGGACATGCGCATTGTTGCGTGCTAGAGCCTAGACGATGGCATCGGCTTCACAGCATAGTCGTATGTGTCCGGCGGCGTGTGAAGGCTGCAGAAAGAAATAGAAGATGGTCAGGTTCCATTGGATCGGACAGCCCGAGTTGTCGAACTCGTCCCATGGCAGTGGAGGCAGTGATTGGGATGCAAAGATTTGTGGAAGAAGCTACACCACTCCTTACCTGTCATTTCAAATGGTACTAAGGAGGTGGTGTTGGAAGAGGTATGGAGAATGGTGGGGGCATGCAAAGGCAACGAGGATATCATGAGGAGTTACAGTGGTCAGTGCGCGCTAGATCCATGGAGTCGTTTCTTCGAGGATCCCACCTCGCGCGCTGGCATTGATTTTGATGACAAAATCCTTTCCTGGTCTTGACACGGTCGTCTCGCTCTCGTGTGGGAGAGCAAGATTGTGTTGTAGAGGCAATCACGGCAGTGTCTAACTATATGATATTTCTCCTTGTTGAACGCCCCTACATGTTGCCTAGCCCTGTTCGCCCTGGATTGTATGGTAATAATGAAGCAACATATGCGAGTCTTGAATTTTCTGACATGAAACGCATCAGCACAAGGGGGAAGCTGGACAACAGAAGAAGAATGTGGGATCTGGATACAAGAAGGGATGGGGACGAGCAGTCTGGACAGAGTAAGGGAGAAGCTGGACATACTAAGGGAGGAGCTCAGCTGGACATACTAAGGGAGGAGAAGCTCGCCAGGAGAAGCAAGGAGGAGCTGGACAAAATAAGGTTGGAGCTGGACAAAACAAGGTTGGAGGTTGACGGTTCAAACAAGAATTTAGAGAAGCTTAACAGAGTAATGAAAAAGCTGGAGGAGCTGGACAAAGGTGGTGGAGATTGCTGTTTGGCTGCTAGAGGTGGAAGCTCGGGGCAAGCAGCAGGTGCGTCGGGTGTGGGTGGTACTTGGGGTGTGGGTGGAGATGTTGTGCTATGCGGCCCACCACTGCACTGCAATAGGGATTCCCATGCCAGGCAGCTCAACAGTGGCGGCGAGTTCATTACCATTGTCTGGCTTCTGTCCAGTGCCATGTTCAACCGCCAGTACTGTGACGAGCCCTTTTTTAGGGAGGGCGTGGACGAGTTCTTCAGGTCGCCATTCCATTTTGAAGACAAGTGTCGATGGTTCTGGGACCATTTTGAAGACAAGTGTGAATGGTTATGGGACAAGCGCAGATGGTTCTGGGTCATGTGGACATGGTTCTGCCTCATACTGCTTCATCCCCTATTGTGTTTTATGCGCTGCCGCAGCATGTGTAGTAATTTTACATTATAAAATTTTATTTTAATGACTTCCGACTGCAGTATGTGCTTCAGCTATACCTCCCAATTTGTGATATTTTTCCTTCTCAAAGACCATTCACTTACCTCTTGTACTCGGCTCCCTCATATGACCTCCACCCACATGTTATGTTTGTTATTATACTCTTCTTGTCTAATCTTACTGGTACTTCCTCTATATAGAAATATAAGAGCGTTTAGTTTAAACACTCTTATATTTCTTTTTCTTTCCAGAGGGAGTGACTCTTTGGACTTGAGTACAGTGTGACATGAATCTTCTCCGTGCAGTACCGGCCTGATCACACTGCACCGACGTGCTCTACACGGAGGATAGGAGAGGGCCCATGCATGGTTGTCTTTGGCATGATCGACAGCAAGGAAGCGAACCCAATTTCCATTTCCCATCCCCTTCCACGGGGATTCTCTTTTTTCAAACAACTCTCAGAACTAGCATAGCCAAAACATAAATTTCAAATGTATGACCCTGTTGTTGCAGATGGCAGCAAAAATGTACTTGTTGTAGCCACTCGCAACAAAAAGAGGGTTGTCGCAGCGGGCCGCAACGGAACCTAGTTTTCCTTCTTACTTGCAACCGGTTGTTGCCAATTTGATGGCTTCCAAATTGGGAAAGGTAGGCCTTTTTACTCTACAAAATATATAAACCAATGGATTCAAATTCCGTACAAATAACTAGCCATGTGGTTGATAGATACTGGCGTCAGCAGTGAACACGCAGTATTATACTGATGGTGAACGAAGCATGAAAATCTAAAAAATTCCTGCGAAACACCCAAGATCTAATCTAGGAGATGCGAAGCAATGAGAGGGGAGTGTGTCTATATACCCTTTTAGACCGAAAGCGGAAGTGTATATAACGCGGTTGATGTAGTTGTACTATTCATGATTCAATCACGATCCAATCCGATCTAGCGCCGAATGGACGGCACCTCCGCGTTCAACACACATGCGGCTCGATGACGTCTCCCCTTCTTGATCCTGCAAGTAAGAGAGGAGAAGTAGATGGGATCTCAACCAGCACTACGGCATGGTGGAGGTGGTGGTGGTGCAATCCCGGCAGGGCTTCGCCAAACGCTGCTGGAACCAATCTGAGGAGAAAACGGAGTGTTGGGAGAGGTACGGCTGCCGCCGAGACGTGGGATTTGGTGTGTTCAGCCCCCCTCCCCCCCCCCCCCACTATTTATAGGAGGCAAGGAGGAGGGCTGGGGCGCAGCCTTGGCCCCTCCTCCAAGGGAGGAGGCGCCGTCCTAGGCACCTAGGGGGGGCCTTCCCCCTTAGGACTCTTCCCCTTTTCCTTGTTCTAGGCGCATGGGCCTCTTGGGGCAGGTGCCTCTGTCCCATCTAGGCTAGGGCACACCCCCTACAGCCAAGTGGGGCCCTGGGGCAGGTGGACCGCCCTGGTGGATCCCTGGACCCCTTTCGGCACTCCCGGTACAATATCGATAATGCCTGAAACCTTTCCGGTGACCAAAACGGGACTTCCTATATGTGAATCTTTACCTCCGGGCCATTCCGGAGCTCCTCCTGATGTCCGGTATCTCATTCGGGACTCCGAACAAAATTCAATTACCAATGCACACATCCCAATAATACTCTAGCGTCATCAAACGTTAAGCGTGCGGACCCCGCGGGTTCGAGAATCATGTAGACATGACCGAGACACATCTCCGATCAATAACCAATAGCGGACCTGGATGCCCATATTGGTTCCTACATATTCCACGAATTGGTTGAACCACGATTTCAAGGATTCAGCCAATCCCGTATGCAATTCCCTTTGTCCGGTGATATGTTACTTGCTCGAGATTCGATCGGCGGTATCTCCATACCTAGTTTAATCTCATTACCGACAACTCTCTTTACTCGTTCTGCAATACAAGATCCCATGACTAAACTCATTAGTCACATGAAGCTGCTTATGATATTGTATTACCGAGAGGGCCCAGAGATATCTCTCCGCCACACGGAGCAACAAATCCCAGTCTCGATCCATGTAACCCAACAGACACCTTGGGAGATACCTATAGCGCACATTTATGATTGATTGATATGTCTCCATCGTATCTACTTTTCCAAACACTTCTACTCTTGTTTTGGACTCTAATTTGCATGATTTGAATGAAACTACCCCTGACTAACATTGTTTTTAGCAAAATTGCCATGTTGTTGTTCTTGTGCAGAAATCAAAGTTCTCGGATTGACCTGAAAATTTACGGAGAATTTTTTTGGAATATATAAAAAAATACTGGCGGAAAAATATTCCACAGGGGCCACCCAGGAGCCACAAGCTCGGGGGGGCCCCAGGGCATGCCTGGTGAGCTTGTGGGCCCCTAGACCTCCGGTAACCCTAACTCCGACTCCATATATTCTTATTTGCCAAGAAAAAAATCAAAGAGAAGGATTCATCACATTTTACGACACGGAGCCACTGCCACCTCCTGTTCTTCATCGGGAGGGCTGATCTGGAGTCCGTTCGGGGCTCCGGAGGGTGGAAATCGACGCCGTCGTCATCATCAGCCATCCTCCATCACCAATTTCATGATGCTCACCACCGGGGGTGAGTAATTCCTTTGTAGGCTTGCTGGACGGTGATGGATTGGATGATATTTATCATGTAGTCGAGTTAGTTTCTTTGGGGCTTGATCCCTAGCATCCACTATGTTTTGAGATTGATGTTGCTATGACTTTGCTATGTTTAATGCTTGTCAATAGGGCCCGAGTGCCATGATTTCAGATTTGAACCTATTATGTTATCATGAATATATTTGAATTCATGATCTTATCTTTCAAGTTATATGCACCTATTATGAGTTATGATCCACATACCCCAAGGTGACAATAATTAGGATACTTTCCGGTGATTACCGTAGTTTGAGGAGTTCATGTATTCACTAAGCGCTAATTAAAAGGAAGCCTTAATATCCCTTAGTTTCCTTATGGACCCCACTACCACAGGAGGGTAGGACAAAAAATGTCATGCAAGTCTTTTCCATAAGCACATATCACTATACGGAATACATGCCTACATTACATTGATGAATTGGAGCTAGTTCTGTGTCGTCCTAGGTTATGACTACTACATGATGAATATTATCCAACACAATTATCCATCGCTGATCCAATGCCTACGAGTTTTTCACATATTGATCTTTGCTAAGTTAGTTTAGCAGTTGCTACTGTTACAATCACTACAAAATCTTCTTGCTTAACCATAAATTTATCAAACTCATCTAAGCATGGGCTAGCAAACTTAGTAAATGGGATTTCAGCTTTATCATATCTATAGAGAGAATTTACCTTTACTACCCGTGTCGGGTTATCAAGACCATGTTTTTCTTCAATAGGTAATGGATTAAGATCATATGTTTCTTCAACAGGCGGTAAATTAAGACCGTGTATTTCTTCAATAGGAGGTAAATTCTTAACATCTTTAGCTTTAATACCCTTTTCCTTCATAGATTTCTTTGCCTCTTGCATATCTTCAGGACTGAGAAATAGAACACCTCTTTTCTTTGGAGTTGGTTTAGGAATAGGCTCAGGAAGTGTCCAATTATTTTCATTTGTCAACATATTATTCAATAGAATTTCAGCTTCATCCGGTGTTCTTTCCCTGAAAACAAAACCAGCACAAATATCTAGGTAATCTCTGGAAGCATCGGTTAGTCCATTATAAAAGATATCAAGTATTTCATTCTTCTTAAGAGGATGATCAGGCAAAGCATTAAGTAACTTGAGAAGCCTCTCCCAAGCTTGTGGGAGACTCTCTTCTTCAATTTGCACAAAATTATATATATATCCCTCAAAGCAGCTTGTTTCTTATGAGTAGGGAAATATTTAGCAGAGAAGTAATAAATCATATCCTGGGTACTACGCACACAACCAGGATCAAGAGAATTAAAACATATCTTAGCATCACCCTTTAATGAGAACGGAAATATTTTAAGGATATAAAAGTAACGAGTTCTCTCATCCTTAGTGAATAGGGTGGCTATATCATTTAATTTAGTAAGATGTGCCACAACAATTTCAGATTCATAGCCATGAAAAGGATCAGATTCAACCAAAGTAATTATATCAGGATCAACAATGAATTCATAATCCTTATCAGTAACACAGATAGGTGAAGTAGCAAAAGCAGGGTCAGGTTTCATTCTAGCATTAAGAGATTGCTGCTTCCATTTAGCTAATAACCTCTTGAGCTCGTATCTATCTTTGCAAGCTAAAATAGCTAAAGCAGCTTCTTTTTCAAAAACATAACCCTCAGGAATAACAGGTGATTCATATTTATTAAGGGAAGAGTCTTCATCATCACTTTCATCAATATTATCAGTTTCTATAATTTCATTCTCTCTAACCCTAGCAAGTTGTTCATCAAGAAATTCACCAAGTGGCACAGTAGTATCAAGCGTAGAAGTGGTTTCATCATAAGTATCATGCATAGCAGAAGTGGCATCATCAATAACATGCGACATATCAGAATGAATAGCAGAAGCAGGTTTAGGTGTCGCAAGCTTACTCAAAACAGAAGGTGAATCAAGTGAGAGCTAGATGGCAGTTCCTTACCCCCCCCCCTCGTAGTTGAGGGATAAATATTGGTTTTTGGATCTCTCAAGTTCTTCATAATGATAAGCAGATATAAATCCCAAGTGACTCAAAGAATAGAGCTATGCTCCCCGGCAACGGCGCCAGAAAATAGTCTTGATAACCCACAAGTATAGGGGATCGCAACAGTTTTCGAGGGAAGAGTATTCAACCCAAATTTATTGATTCGACACAAGGGGAGCCAAAGAATATTCTCAAGTATTAGCAGCTGAGTTGTCAATTCAACCACACCTGGAAACTTAATATCTGCAGCAAAGTATTTAGTGGCAAAGTAATATGATAGTAGTGGTAACGGTAACAAAAGGTAATGATAGCAAAAGTAATGTTTTTGGTATTTTGTAGTGATGATAGCAAAAGCAATGGAAAAGTAAATAAGCGGAGAACAATATATGGAAAGCTCGTAGGCAATGGATCGGTGATAGAGAATTATGCCAGATGTGGTTCATCATGTAACAGTCATAACCTAGGGTGACACAGAACTAGCTCCAATTCATCAATGTAATGTAGGCATGTATTCCAAATATAGTCATACGTGCTTATGGAAAAGAACTTGCATGACATCTTTTGTCCTACCCTCCCGTGGCAGCGGGGTCCTAGCGGAAACTAAGGGATATTAAGGCCTCCTTTTAATAGAGTACCGGACCAAAGCATTAACACATAGTGAATACATGAACTCCTCAAACTACGGTCATCACCGGTAAGTATCCCGATTATTGTTACTTCGGGGTTAACGGATCATAACACATAATAGGTGACTATAGACTTGCAATATAGGATCAAGAACTCTCATATATTGATGAAAACATAATAGGTTCAGATCTGAAATCATGGCACTCGGGCCCTAGTGACAAGCATTAATCATAGCAAAGTCATAGCAACATCAATCTCAGAACATAGTGGATACTAGGGATCAAACCCTAACAAAACTAACTCGATTACATGATAAATCTCATCCAACTGATCACCGTCCAGCAAGCCTACGATGGAATTACTCACGCACGGCGGTGAGCATCATGAAATTGGTGATGTAGGAAGGTTGATGATGACGATGGCGATGGATTCCCCTCTCCGGAGCCCCGAACGGACTCCAGATCTGCTCTCCCGAGAGGTTTTAGGGCTTGGCGGCGGCTCCGTATCGTAAAACGTGATGAATTCTTCTCTCTGATTTTTTCTCCCCGGAAGCAAATATATAGAGTTGGAGTTGAGGTTGGAGGAGCTCTAGGGGGCCCACGAGGTAGGGGGTGCGCCCTAGGAGGGCAGGCGCGCCCCCACCCTCGTGGCTAGGGTGTGGGCCTCCTGGTCTTCATCTTTTGCAAGGATTTTTTATTATTTCCGAAAAGATGTTCCGTGAAGTTTCAGGTCATTCTGAGAACTTTTGTTTCTGCACATAAATAACACCATGGCAATTGTGCTGAAAACAACGTCAGTCCGGGTTAGTTCCATTCAAATTATGCAAGTTAGAGTCCAAAACAAGGGCAAAAGTGTTTGGAAAAGTAGATACGACGGAGACGTATCAGTCTACTCCAATGCAAAAACAAATGCAGCATGGAAGTCTATTTCAATGCAATGAAAAGGGATAAAAGATAATAATTCAATAGTAATCAGTAACTAATCTCCTATCTGCTTGAGTTCTTCTAGGTGAAGTAGAACTGGTTCATGTATTGTATCCTGATGTGGCCAATGTCAACTCAAGAGAACTGCTTGCATAGCCAGCATAACCGGCTGCCAAATTTGCATGGACTTCATTACAAACACTCTAGAGTCATTGGTGTGTGGAAAAGGTAAAATCATGATACACATGCTAGAGCAAGAGATAAAGAAAATTCAAAAGATGAGGACAAAAATATGGATGTAATTCCACTAAAACAGAAAATACCAATTTGTGGAGCAACCCAAATAAAGCATCCTCTAAAATATTTTTCCTCCTAATAAGTAAAATTAAGATCATCGCATGGACGGGGACAACCGCTAAAATACCTCTTAGGAAGAGAATGCCGGACATTCTAATGATATGAAACCTGAAAAACAACATATACAGAGTGGGCTGCATTATTTTTTAGTTTATAAAGCAGCAATCGGTCCGGCCAAAGCATGAAAATTAGGCACCTGGTTTAAAAAAGAAAATAACCCTTATTCTGCATGATAGGTCACACACAAGCAAAATTAATATTAACCACTACAGAAGTGTTAGGATAATGAAACTATGTACGCTAGATATCTCTGCAAGCTCAATCTCAGTTTTATGTCATTCGTATGTAAAATAGTGAAGTGTCCCGATTCACCCTTACAATATATATTTGCCAAACCAAGGAATTGTCGATTCCCTAAAACTCTAAGTTAGATAGATGCTAAGGCATCATTTATGGTCCTCTCTACAACGCGTGGAGAATCGAAGCATGTTTATAGAGGTGTGTACACGATTGGAGGCTACCGCGAGGGATACTTTTACCCAACATGGGTGATAACATGATCTTAGGATTGGCCCCCTATGCTTTAGGTGTTATACGGACTCTATGTCTCTTTGTATTTCGCCTTTTTATTTTTCATTCGTGTGAGAGGTTCTTATTTGGCTGTGTGCATCTTAGTTATGCAGAGGCCGGGTGTGATACTTAAATATTTTAAGTAATATAAAGCACCCCCCTTTTCGAAAAAATCAAGCCCATAACGGGTTGCCTCAGAAAGGATTACAGGAAATTCCTTTTTTTACCAACAAAAATTTCAAAAGATTTCTTTATTCATAGAAAAAGTAAGTATCTTATTACAAGGGAAATACACCTCTTAAGGCAAGTATAATATGAGTAGCTCATAATGCTCACATAGCATGCACAAAACACAGATCAGCCAGGTAATCTTCACTGGCTGATAGGTTATTTTTATTTCCTTGTTTGGTGAAGATGATAATGTCAACAGTGATGGGTCGGGCATGTTGTTTTTCAGAAAATAAATCTGTAAAATACATTACAACACTTATTTGAATGTCCACCTAGTCCCGTTGAAGCCGGGGGAGGTGGGCGCGGCGATGGCATGGGAGGACCGGGAGGCAAGGGAGCGCCTCAAGGCGGAGGACACCGACGAGGTGTCCATGGAGAACCTCTGCCGATAGCACCCGGAGCTCGTGGAGGCGAAGCGAGCGATATTCAAGATGTGGTGACACGTCATCCTAGCTTGTGTTTCAGGTGGATTTCAGCCTGTCCAGCCGGTGCTTAACCTATAAATTAGCAACCATGAAATGCATCAGCAAACACATGTCCATGAACTGATTCATTAAGAAGGTGTATGAGTGGATAATGGGAAACACTGACCAAAATGTCATTGATGTCCTCTAGCAGAGGTTGTACAATGGAGAGCAAGATGATGACATCTTTGCCCGCCCATATCCTCGGGGTCCTCTCCTGACAGTTTCCCATTAGCAACTGAATGAAGATTTCTCTTTCTGGAACGAGTCACAGTGCTACCTAACAGTTTACACCAACACATTAGGACTAGGTCAAGAAAATCTCTAGGAAATTGCTAGCTTACTAGTTACCCTGTAAATTGAAGTAGCGTGTAATCATGTACAAGTCATGATGATGAACATAACACAAGTGCTTGAAAGTGATCATACCCTGTAAGCAGCCGATGAGATCCATATCCATGGAATGGCTTGAGGGTTCTCTTACTCACTAGTGCAGAACCGGGCAATAGCACCGGTTCGTAAGGCCCTTTAGTCCCGGTTCGGTAACCGGCACTAAAGTGTGGGCACTAAAGGTCCCCCTCCCTTTAGTACCGGTTCAGCACGAACCGGTGCTAAAGGGCAACCACGTGGCACGAGCCAGCTCCGGGGGCAGGGAGCCCTTTAGTACCGGTTGGTGACACCAATCGGTATTAAAAGGTTGGGGGGTTTTGGGTTTATGATTTCTTTTTCATTTAATTTTGTGTTTTCCATTTAATTCTTTTTCGTTTGCTGGTATTTTACGATACTACATATTGTACACGTTATGCATATATATATATATATATATAAATAGAATTTCTAGTAGAACCGATCATATATATATCATCGAATGTCTCACAACCACCATTAATTCACACATACATACACACATGTATATATATACAATTAGCTAGCTATATACAATTTCTCCTAATTGGTGCCTTCGGAGCACGATGACAATTGGAAGTCGTTCATGGGGGCGGTAGCGGGTAAAAGTATTCTCCTTTGGGATCTATGACCTGGTGAGCAAAAATCCCGCTATTTCCTCTTGAATTGCTTCTATGCGCTCCTGTTTTAGGAGCTTCTCCCACACCTCTCTAAACTGTTAAGAAGGAGATCAATATGCATGTGTATTAGTTGTGTGACTAGATATATCGATAATGGTGTAAAAATTGTGAATAGTGTTCTGACAAACGTACCCACTCCTGTCTTTGAGATCTGCTCCTTTCAAACGCCATCATGCGAATGTTCTCGCAAACGTAGTATGCACACAGATTATTCCCCGGCGCCTGCTTCAGGGCCTTTACGAGAATGGAATTTGATCAGATAATAATTAATCAAGCATGATAATTAAAGAGATGGCAGCTAGCTAGTACTACTTAATTACTTACCTTGGGTCGATACCATTTCAGATTTTGTTTCCATTGGCCTGGAGTGACGCTGATGAACTTTGCCCAAGCCCTGCCTGCCGACAAAGAAAATGAATAAATGGGTTATTAAATAGTTGTTATCAGGAAATGACGAACTAATTAAATAGGCCGAGATATAGTTAATAATGATTGAAATTACCTGTTGACTATCCCCTTCACGATGGTGTAGTCACTTGCTTTCTTAAGTAGTGAGTCTATTACTTCAACTGTTCCTTCATCAGCTTTAATGATTAATACGATCCAGTGAAATCTGCATGCACACATGTTTGCATGTCTTAATTAAGCGGGCATATGTAAGCAAAAACATGTAGCTAGCTAGTAGGCAAAAACAGAGAATTTGTAGTATAAGATAGTGTGACTCACTGGAAGTTGTAAGGAAGCAGTATATCTTCATTGGTATTGAGGCACTTCAAGAACTCTAGCATGCTTTCCTCTACACTTTTTTCATAATATGGATCTAATTTCCATGTGTATTCATTAATGGTATTTGGGTCAATGAACCCAATGCCATAGCGTCCACCTTTTTTCGTTTCATAAATCTTCATCCTGCATAATACCACAGAAAAGAATATAGTGAAGATAATTACAGGTAATGATTGATCAAAATGATCACTACAGCTAGCTTGAGACTTAAATTACAGAAAAAAATCGCATATAGACAATAGCAACTGACGATAGATTTGTC
Source organism: Triticum urartu (assembly GCF_056163025.1). Taxonomy (NCBI): domain Eukaryota; kingdom Viridiplantae; phylum Streptophyta; class Magnoliopsida; order Poales; family Poaceae; genus Triticum; species Triticum urartu. Next base: position 635,376,895 of record NC_141877.1, on the reverse strand, counting down.
GAGTGCGTCTTGATTGTATAACTAAAATAGTTCTGAATACTCAACGGACACATCTTTCTCATGGTAGTAATGATCCTTCTTGACATTCAGCATGAGGGACTCTCGATTGGAAATCTTGGTAATGTCCATGTACCATTGATGCAATTCATACATTCTCGTTGGGAGCTTCTTGACCTCGTCTGGCTCGACCAAAGGTTGGCCCCGGACATATTTCCGTCTTATTTCCTCCTCTCTAATCAGAGACATGGGCTCGATATCGAGGAGTTGTCCAACAGTGATCATGAGCCTTTTAGCCTGCTCAATATGCTCCTCGGTTATTACCACATCGCCCAGTCCGGGAATGTTAATGGTTTGCCCACAATAATATTGGGCGCGCATACTCTCATGTGTTGTTGGCACAACAAGCGGGGGGATTGATTGCGCCGCCTGTTCTCCCAGCTGGGGAACGGTTTTACCGCTCCTTTTGCCAGCTGATTTGCTCGAGCTCGAGCTCGCCTCTTTCTGTAGACGTGCTCGATTTAACTTCCTGAGGTGGCGCTCATAGTCTGTGTCAACAGGCTTGGGAGCTGGTGCTCTAGCCATACGAATGAAGTGGTCAATCTTTTCCTCAGGCACTTTCTCCCTTGGCGGCGGTGGCGGTTTTGGTGCAAAATGGGCTTCCACCTCGGCCTTCAATATGGTTGTGTTTTCCTCCTCGGACTTGTCGTAAGGCCTCTGCGGAAGAGGCGCGAGGCTGCTTGGACCATATTGAAATCGGTTGCCTCCGCCTATACCTCCAGTACTACCTCGACTTGTACCGCTACGCACCATAGCTAAGGCGGCTCTCTTCCGTGATTGCTGAGGCGGCGAAGACGGCTGACGTGGCTGAGTTGGAGGAGGAGTGGCCTGAAGTTGTGCCGGACTTGGAGGAGGAGTGGCCTGACACTTTGCCGGACTTGGAGGAGGAGGAGTGGCCTAAAGCTGTGCCGGACTTGGAGGAGGAGTGGCCTGACGCGTTGGTGGACTTGGAGGAGCGGGAGTCTGCTGACTCGGTGGCGGACTTTGACGAGGAGTCGGATGACGCGGTGTCGGTGGCCTTCGAAAGATGATGCAATCCTTTCTCCATAGAATGATACGATGGTTGGCCTCTCCCAGTGTGTGCTCCTCGTCACCTCCAGGAATGTCAAGCTCTAGCCCCGAATATTGGTCCACCACCTCATCAACCAAGACACGAGCATAGCCCACTGGAATCGGGTTGCAATGGAAGGTTGCCTCGGGGGGATTTGTAAAAGCAACGGCGTCCGCCACCTTCATGGATATGTTCTTCATTTTGAAGTGTAGCTCGCAGTTAGTGTTCTCCATGATGTCATCCACTGGGTAGCTATCCAGCAATGCGTCGCCCGGGGCGGAACCCATGCTGCTTCTCGGCATGGATGGGACGGTGCTATCCAATGTTGGATCATCCGCTAGCTGCTGCAGCTGCTGAGACCCCCTTTGCTGGCTAAGTGAGTCGATCTGCTCCTGCTGCCGCTGGAATTTGACTGCCAAGTCCGCGTGCGCTGATTCTAGGCCTTGAAGGCGTTCATAGTCCAGCTTCCTCTGCTCCTCCTCCATCTTCCTCTTCTCCTCCGCAATCTTCTTTCTCGCACGGGTTCTGTAGTCGGCGTTCCAGTCCGAAAACCCCTCATACCACGGAATAGCGCCCTTGCCTCGTGTTCTTCCCGGGTGTTCGGGATTTCCCAGGGCGCGCGTAAGATCGTCGTTCTCTTTGTTGGGCTCGAACACCCCCGATCGAGCCTCTTCTATTGCAACAAGTAGCTTATCTTCGGCTCTGTCCAGACATGCCTTCTTCGAAACTTTGCCTGTCTTCGGGTCCAACTCCCCCCCATGCGCATAGAACCAAGTCCTGCACCTTGGGGGCCAGCTTAATGTTTCTGGAGTGACACCTGCATCCTCCATCTCTTTCTCAGACTTATCCCACTTAGGCATTCCCACCGCATAGCCACCTGGCCCCAGCTTATGGAACTTATCCTTTTTTGCGGCATTGGCCTTGTTTATTCTCGACGGTTCCTTAGATAATTTCGAATCCTTGAATTTCACGAAATCGTCCCAATGAGCACTTTGCTTCTCTAGTGTTCCCTCGAATACTGGAGTCTTCCTTCCTCCTTTGACGTACTTGTCCCATACACGATTCTTGTGGTTGTTGAATGAAACCACCATCTTCCTAAGAGCAGCGTCCTTGACTTTCTCCACATCTGCATCTATAAAATGATCTGGTAGGGTGAAATGTTCCATGAGTGTTTCCCAAAGCAGACGTTTTTGTCTGTCGTCGACAAAAGTAAGATCTGGACGTGGCTTTGCTGGCTCTCTCCATTCTTGAAGGGAGATCGGGAGTTGGTCCTTTACAAGAATTCCGCACTGACGAATGAACTTGTCCGCAATCTTCTTCGGCGCCAATGGTTCGCCATTAGGTTTGATAGCCTCGATATTGTACTTTACGCCCTCCTTCAACTTTTTGTTCGGGCCTCGTACTGTCCTGCTGCCTGAAGATTTGCGCAATCCAGATGGCTGAAAGAAGAAAGATCGATTCATTAATATATATCTTCAAGTCATTTAAAACATGTGATGATCACCAGATGTCTGCTTATATAAATATACCTCGCCAGTCTTTGTTGTTTCAAGATCAACATTTTCTTCGTCATGTTCATAGTTCATGACTTCATCAATTCGGTCGTCGCGATCGAATATCATATCACCCTCCCCGGTGTTGTTTAGATATTCGGAGCCGCCATAATCTTCTTCATTCTGATCATCATCTAGCCCGCGAGGATTGCGTATGATATTGAACAGGGCCTCTTCTCCCTCTCTGCCGGTATTGTCCGCCATAGGTTTTATTTAACTAATCCAAAAGAAATATATTCAAATTACAATGCATGGATGCAATCAATTAATAAGGAAAAATTGAATCAATCATAATACATAATAAGCATCATCGAATATAATCTCGAATACGTCGTCTTGAATAATAGATATAATCTTGAATACATCGTCTCGAATAATATATATAATCTCGAATATTATATATCGAATACATCACTAGCTAGCTAGCTAGCTAATAAAGATCGAATACTAGAGAGTAATCTAGGTGGTGGACAACCAAAGTGAAGGAACCATCACTGGATCATAGCTCGGGTGATCTCCCCAAAGAACCTGCCAGGTATTGGAGAACCTGGCGTCCATAGCAGCCTTGTAGCGATGGACGTGCTCGTCCTCCTCCCTGACACGGCGACGTAGCACCTCTGGCGGGGCCGGCTCCCTCTGCACTAAAAGTGGCCCACACGAACGCCACCAAAGGAGATGAGGGTCGACGACGGGATCCGGGGCCGGGTTCCTCACCAAGCGTTGCGCCCCTGAAGGTAGCACCTCCCAGTGCCAGCCCGACGGAGCCTAGTCCCGGACATGGGTCCTCTGAAGAAGGACGTCGTCGCGAACGGGTCGACAGCGAGGATGCGGGCCGGGCATCGTCGAACGCAAATACTATATGCAAATGTAACACTAATTATGCTATCATTGCATATGTCAAAATTCTATATGCTATTTCATACTAATTAAGCATCTAACACTAAAAACAGAAAAAACAACTTCTATACATCCATTAAAAAACAAAAAAACAACATTATATAAAAAAATTCCATACTAATTAAACACTAATTATATCCATCTAACATGCATTCATACATATATACTAGTGAAAAAATAATGATCTAAACTAATTAAACATACAAAATACGTATATACTAATTAACTTAAGGAAATGTGTGTGTGTGTGTGTTCATCATGCTTGTGTGTGTATGGGCTCGGGGAGGGGCGGCGCCCATGGTGGCCGCCGGGGGCGAGGGAGAGGGGTTAGAGGGGGAGAGCTCACAGCGGGGCGACGGCGACGGCGAGGTGACGGCCGGAGGCGGCGACGGGCCGGGGCGTGACGGGGGCGGCGCCGCAGGGACGGCGCGACGGGGACGGGCCCGGGGCGGCGATGGAGACGAGGGCGACGATGGGGACGGGGGCGGCGACGGTGACGGGGGCGGCGACAGGGATGAGGGCGGCGACGGGGATGGGGGCGGCGACGGCAACGGTGTGCGACGGGGGCGGCGCAGGTCGGGTGCGGCGACGGGGACGGGGGCGGCAACGGCGTCGATCGATCGGGGCGGGCGGTGCTTAAATGGGGAAACAGAGGAAGAAACAGAGGGAGAATGAAATTTTTCGAAGTGATGCATATATAGAAGGCACCTTTAGTACCGGTTGGAGCCACCAACCGGTACTAAAGGCCTATTTTGGCGAGGCCAAGCGGCAGGAAGGGCAGGCCTTTAGTACCGGGTGGTGGCTCCAACCGGTACTAAAGACCCCCCTTTAGTACCGGTTGATGCCATGACCCGGTACTAAAGAGGGTGCGCTGCCAGGCGAGGGGCGCATAAGTTTAGTCCCACCTCGCTAGCCGAAGGGCGCTCGCACCTGCTTATAAGCCCCGCCGCCCCTGCTGTCTCGAGCTCCTCTCTAAAGCAGGCCTTCTGGGCCTACCTCTGCTACTCTGCCCTGTGGGGCCTATTGGGCTTGCGGGCCTGCATCCTGGCCCAACAACAGGTTGGGTTTCTAGTCGTATGCAGGCCGCTGTGGCCCGGTAGGTGGGCTTTTTCATTTAGTTTTTTCTTTTTTGCTTTATTTATTTTGTTTTATTTATTTTTAGTTGTTTTTTTGCTGTATTTAGAGTTTCTTTGTGAATATTTTTGATAGTTTTTAGAAACTTTCAGTTAGTGCCGGTAGTTTTTAAATTTGAATAGTTTAAATTTTGAATTATTTGAAATTTGTGTGAATCACTAGTTTGTGAATAACTTAACTTTAAAAATACATTTTCCAGTGATTCTTTTTTATTATGTTTAATATTAGTGTGTTTATCATTATATTCAATTTGGTAATGCTTAGGTTATTTAAAAAATGAAATGCCTTTTTAGCTGAAAAAATCAGTAAAGGCATGAAAGAATTTGTTTGGACATAAAATTTCTTCGCGTTTCAAATGCCAAAACACATAACTACCCTAACTATTATAGAGATTCCCTCCTGGGTGTGAAACACACAAGAAAGTGATGATAGTGAAGCCGATCACATCCCAGATCTTTGGGTGTGAAACTTTTCTTCGCGTGTGTCCCTTTGCGCCATAACCATGGAAAATCTTCATCATTTAACGGGATGCTCGGGTCAATATTCACTGTGAATGGAGCAATTTCATCAAACTTTTCATAATCTTCCGACATGTCTATCTTGTCATCCACTCCCACGATGTTTCTCTTCCCAGAAAGAACTCTGTGCCGCTTTGGCTCATCGTACGATGCATTCGCTTCCTTATCTTTTCTTTTTCTTGGCTTGGTAGACATGTCCTTCACATAGAAAACTTGTGCTACATCATTGGCTAGGACGAATGGTTCGTCTACATATGCAAGATTGTTGAGATCCACTGTTGTCATTCCGTACTGCGGGTCTTCCGTTACCCCGCCTCATGTCATATTGACTCATTTGCACCAAAACAAAGGGACCTTCAAACCACGTCGATAGTCAAGTTCCCATATGTCCTGTATATAACCATAATATGTTTCCTTTCCCGTCTTGGTTTCTGCATCAAAGTGGACACCACTGTTTTGGTTGGTGCTCTTCTTATCTTGGGCGATCGTGTAAAATGTATTACCATTTATCTCGTACCCTTTGAAAGTCATTATATTCGAAGATGGTAACTGGGACAGCAAGTACAGGTCATCTTCAATAGAGGCGTCATGCATGGTACGTGTCTGCAACCAGCTGGCGAAACTCCTGGTTTGTTCACGTGTAATCCAGTCATCAGACCGCTCCGGGTGTTTGGAGCGTAGCAAATTCTTGTGTTCATCCATATACGGAGCCACCAAGGCGGAATTCTATAGAACTGTATAGTGTGCTTCAGTGAGAGAATGTCCGTCCATACATATTATTTGTTTCCCTCCTAGTGTGCCTTTTCCATCCAGTCTGCCCTTATGCCGCGATTCAGGAACACCAATCGGCTTAAGGTCAGGAATAAAGTCAATACAAAACTCAATGACCTCCTCATTTTCATGGCCCTTGGAGATGCTTCCTTCTGGCCTAGTACGATTATGAACATATTTCTTTAAGACTCCCACGAACCTCTCAAAGGGGAACATATTGTGTAGAAATACAGGACCCAAAACGTTAAACTCTTCGCATAGTTGAACTAGGACATGCGTCATGATGTTGAAGAAGGATGGTGGGAACACCAACTCGAAACTGACAAGACATTGCACCAAATCATTCTCTAACCTTGGTATGATTTTTGGATCGATTACCTTCTGAGAGATTGCATTGAGGAATGCACATAGCTTCACAATGGCTAATCGAACGTTTTCTGGTAGAAGCCCCCTCAATGCAACCAGAAGCAGTTGCGTCATAATCACGTGGCAGTCATGAGACTTTAGGTTCTAGAACTTTTTCTCTGCCATGTTTATTATTCCCTTTATATTCGACAAGAAGCCAGACGGTACCTTAATACTGAGTAGGCATTCAAAGAAGATTTTCTTCTCTTCTTTGGTAAGAGCGTAGCTTGCATGACCCTGATGTATGTCGTCTTTTCCGTGCATACGTTGCTGGTCCTCCCGTGCCTCAGGTGTATCTTTTGTCTTCCCATACACGCCCAAGAAGCCAAGCAGGGTCACACAAAGATTCTTCGTCACGTGCATCATGTTGATTGCGGAGCGGACCTCTAGGTCTTCCAATAGGGCAGGTCCCAAAATATAGATTTCTTCTTCCACATGGGTGCGCGTCCGTCAGCGTCATTCGGAACAGGTTGTCCACCAGGACCCTTTCCAAAGTCCATCTTCAAATCCTTGACCATATCATGTACATCAACACCAGTACGGTGGCGAGGCTTCGTCCAGTGATCCGCCTCACCTTTGAAATTCTTGCCTTTCTTTCTTACGGGATGCCTGCTCAGAAGAAATCGACGATGTCCCAGGTACACATTCTTCTTACAATTAGCCAAATATATACTGTCGGTATCGTCCAAACAGTGCGTGCATGCGCGGTATCCCTTGTTTGTCTGTCCTGAAAGGTTACTGAGAGCAGGCCAATCATTGATGGTCACGAACAGCAACGCCTTTAGGTCAAATTCTTCCCCCATGTGCTCATCCCACACACGTAAACCTGTTCCATTCCGTAGTTGTAAGAGTTCTTCAACTAATGGCCTTAGGTACACATCAATGTCGTTGCCGGGTTACTTAGGGCCTTGGATGAGCACTGGCATCATAATGAACTTCCGCTTCATGCACAACCAAGGAGGAAGGTTATACAAATATAGAGTCACAGGCCAGGTGCTATGGTTGCTGCTCTGCTCCCCAAAAGGATTAATGCCATCTGCGCTTAGACCAAACCATACGTTCCTTGCGTCATCTGCAAACTCCTTCCCGTACTTTCTTTCGATTTTTCTCCACTGCGACCTGTCAGCGGGTACTCTCAACTTTCCGTCTTTCTTACGGTCTTCTCTGTGCCATCGCATCGCCTTGGCATTCTCTTTGTTTTGGAACAAACGTTTCAACCGTGGTATTATAGGAGCATACCACATCACCTTGGCAGGAATCTTCTTCCTGGGGCGCTCGCCCTCGACATCACCAGGGTCATCGTGGCTGATCTTATAGCGCAATGCACCACATACCGGGCAAGCGTTCAAATCCTCGTACTCACCGCGGTAGAGGATGCAATCATTAGGGCATGCATGTATCTTCTGCACCTCTAACCCTAGAGGGCAGACAGCCTTCTTTGCTTCGTACGTACTCTCGGGAAATTCATTGTCCTTTGGAAGCATATTCTTTATCATTACCAGCAACTTTCCAAATCCCTTGACAGATACACCGTTCTCTGCCTTCCATTGTAGCAATTCCAGTGTGGTGCCCAGCTTTTTCTTGTCACCTACGCAATTCGGGTACAACAATTTTTTGTGATCCTCTAACATGCGCTGCAACTTCTTCTTCTCTAAATCACTTGCGCAGTTTCTCTTTGCATCGGCAATGGCCCGGCCTAGATCATCAACGGGCTCATCCGATGCCTCTTCTTCAGCTTCTTCCCGCATTGCCGGCTCAACTTCTTCCCGCATTACCAGCTCAACTTCTTCCCTCATTGTTGTATCATCGTATTCAGGGAACCCATGGCCAGGATAGCTGTCGTCGTCTTCTTCTTCATTGTCTTCCATCATAACCCCTCTTTCTCCATGCTTGGTCCAAACATTATAGTGGGGCATGAAACCAGACTCAAACAGGTGGACGTGAATGGTTCTTGACGTAGAGTAATTGTGACCATTCTTACAGCCAGCACATGGACAAGGCATAAAACCATCCGCCCGCTTGTTTTCCTTAGCCGCAAGCAGACAAGTATGCACGCCATTAATGAACTCGGGAGAGCATCGGTCATCGTACATCCATTGCCGGCTCATCTTCAATACACAACACCGAAAACACCAAATTAATACAATACATAAAGTTCATACATAAAGTTCATACAACACTTAAATGCAACAGACAAATAACTCTCTAGCTAAAGAATTTAAATGCAACAACAAATGCGATCAAGATCGCAACTAAGGTAACAATTGATCCAACAGCATAATGATACCAAGCCTCACTATGAATAGCATATTTTCTAATCTTTCTAATCTTCAAGCGCATTTTCTCCATCTTAATCTTGTGATCATCGACGACATCGGCAACATGCAACTCCAATTCCATCTCCCCCCCCTCAATTTTTTTCAATTTTTCTTTCAAATCCTCGTTTTCTATTTCAACTAAATTTAACCTCTCGACAATAGGGTCGGTTGGAATTTCCGGTTCAACTACCTCCTACATACAAATATCTGTGTCAGCTTGATGGGCATAATTTGTCATAAACACGAAATGCAACAAATAGTTTTAAAAGAGAATATACCACATCCGCATCATAACAAGGGCGAGGGCCGACGGGGACGGATATCAAAACCATGGCACTATGTATAACAAACAACGTACGAGCAAGATAATTATACGAGTAACTATATATCCAAATCACACAAACATCAACTTTTTATATAAAATTTCATGAACAAGAGGCTCACCACAAGATGGTGCCGGCGACGGGACGGTGCGGGCGATCGACGGTGGTTACGACGGAGATTTAGAAGGCACTAAGTAAACCACACCTACATATGCAAACTAAGTGTTATTTTGATCTCAATTTGCATATAAATCAAATACTACCACATATAATTCCTCCCAAATTACTAAAACCCACAATTAATCACTATATAAACCAATGCAAGAGCTAATCTAGCAATGAGAGATGAAAGAACAAAGTTGCTAACCTTTGTGATCATTTGAATGGATGGGGGCCTGCAAATCTTGACAAATTTGGGGTAAATTTTGTATGAACTCGAGAGGAAGAAGGGAAGAACAGAGGAGAGGGAGAGGGGAAAGGGGGAAGAACAGAGTGCTAGTGGACGAAGGGTTTATATAGGATGACCTTTAGTACCGGTTCGTGGAACGAACCGGTAGTAAAGGTGCTGGAGGGGCCCCACTCTGACAATATCCTGCCACCACTCCCATTAGTACCGGTTCGTGGCACGAACCGGTGCTAAAGGTTCGCCACAAACCGGTACTAAAGAGCTCCTCCCGCCTAGCCATTGGAACCGGCACTAATGGACACATTAGTGCCGGTTCTGTTACAAACCGGGACTAATGTGTCGCACATTTGACCCTTTTTCTACTAGTGGCTGTATGCTTCTTCCACCGTCTCTTTTAGGCTTCTTCACCAGTTTCTCCAACAAATGTAGTACCGAGAAATCATCAATCGACCTAAACCCAACGCATTTCACGACACTTGAGAACTAAGGATTTTGAAACAGAATTGACATACAAGAACATATGTTAGATGGGCAGACAATCCATCCATGTACAGTCGAGTTACCTAGCCATCCAGATAATTGCTCTGGTGCAACTGTTGGTATTCTTTCAGGTCCCTTGCTCCATCACCATCACTGTCAAGCTCGCATACTTGAAAGAGTCTCTTGCATTGCATGCAGATCTTGTAACCTCTGCAAAGCAAAGTGAAGACGGATAACTTGAATTGCTTCAACACACGAAGAGTCGGTATGCTCAGTCATGTGAACAAATGCAGGGCAACAACATGGGAATAACATGATTTCAGTAGAAAGAGCAATTTTTTTGAATGTCTTGCCCGAGGACTAGCAGCGTTGGCCCGATCGCATCTTCGATAGGAAAAAATAAAGCATTTGTTAGCTCAACCTTGAACCTACAGTTATATTATGATTATAATGAAAGGAGAGCAGATAATAAGGCAAGGTTTAAAGTAGAGTAGCTCTGAAGAAATCAAACCTTTCAGTTTCAGTGTCATGTAAATGCAAGTTACTAAGCGAGGACATGGAGTTACTAACCAAGGACAAGGCACAGAGGAGATCCATGATGGAAGACCCAATTTGATGATGCCACTCTCCTGAGTTGAGTTGAGCTGAGCTCCTCCTGTTGAGTTCCTGGGATCATCTAGGGGTAGAGATGTGACGGTAGACTACCTTCTTCTTGGCTTGAGGAACTCGAGCCGGTGGCCATGGTGGAGGGTGGCCGATGATGGAAGTGTGTGTGGGCGAAGTGGTAGCGGCGCTTCCCGTTAGCACAGCGCAAAACCTAGATCGGTAGGGTGTGTCGGTGGGGTGTGCGACTCGCGACGAACCTTGTAGTGCATGCCCCCGCTCCCACCTTTTTATATATATAGCGCAGCATGACAGGGGCCCGTCAGCCATAGTGGGTTGGGCGCCCCCGATCAGGGCACAGATCTAAGGATCCGATGGGCCGTTGGGCCCACATGGGAGGAGATCAAACTAACATCTTCCCCCTTGATCTCAACTTTACTTTTAACCATATACTTTTTACTTTACTCATCTCGTCACAGATCAATACATAGAACATGTTTCATCATCACAACTCAATTGCCGATAGAATCAGACAGCTACAACATACCTCTTTGTTTTGAAACAAATTATGTTCCTTTTGGGCCTCTCATGGTCCAGGAGTCATAGGCTTTCCCTTAAACCCATGCCGACTAAGTGTTCCTTGAACACATTGGGTGGTAAGCCTTTCGTAAGCGGATCCGCAAGCATATACTTTGTCCTTATATGCTTGAGACTTATAGTGTGATCTTGGATTTTATCTTTCACAACATAATACTTTATCTCTATTATTTTGGCAGCATTACTCCACTTGTTGTTGTGAGCATAGAATATTGTGGGCTGGTTGTCACAGTACATCTTTAGTGGTTTATCAATACAATCTACCACTTTCAAGTCGGGTATAAATTTCTTTAACCATATCGCCGGCCCTGTGGCCTCATAACATGCTATAAATTCTGCATACATCATGGACGATGCAACTATTGACTGCTTGGAGCTTATTTGTTGAACATCATAGTAATTATAAACACCCTTAGTATACGAAGATAAGATTCCATTATCACTAAACCCACATTGGTAAGGAAGGTGTTTCTTAGGGTCTTTAGAACAACAAGTACAATCATATATTTCACATAAATTCCAAGGATAGCACTGCAAACGATGAATTTGATCCAGTAAAACTTTCCCTTTTTCAGATATGCGGTGTCGCACATAACAAGCATGCTCATCTAAAGATTTGCCCTCAACTAAGCTACTTGGGGTTTCAGCCCGAGCACATAGGGATCGAAGATGATCCAAGTAAAAAGCTTCAGGAGTGTGATAGATTTTGTGTGGTTCTTCAATCATTGGTGTAGTAGGTACGACTAATTTTTTTGGTATTTTCCGTTTCCTACCCATAATTAAAGATAGAAAACAAGAGCACAAAATAAAAACTACTTAGTGATAAAGCAAACAAGCACACACGAGAATATCCACCCAACGCTATAACTCCCAGGCAACGGTGCCAGAAAAAGGTCTTGATAACCCACAAGTATAGGGGATCAATTGTAGCCTCTTTCGATAAGTAAGAGTGTCGAACCCAACGAGGAGCTAAAGGTAGAACAAATATTCCCTCAAGTTCTATCGACCACCGATACAACTCTATGCACGTTTAACATTCGCTTTACCTAGAACAAGTATGAAACTAGAAGTACTTTGTAGGTGTAAGGGCATAGGTTTGCAAGAATATAAAGAGCACGCAAATAAAAACTAGGGGCTGTTTCAGGTAAAGAAGCAATAAGGTTAGTATAGCGAGTGTGGAAAAGTGGTGGTAGGAGTTGCAAAATTGTCCCTAAGCAATTGACTACTTTACTAGACCGATAGCAAGTTTTATGTGGGAGAGGCCACTGCTAGCATGTCATCCCTGACTTGGAATTCTATGCACTTATGATTGGAACTATTAGCAAGCATCCGCAACTACTAACGTTCATTAAGGTAAAACCCAACTATAGCATTAAGATATATTGGTCCCCCTTCAATCATGTATGCATCAATTTCTATGCTAGGTTGAAGCTTCTGTCACTCTTGCCCTCCAATACATAGTCCTATCAACATAGAACTAACCCTATGGTGTGGTCCATGCGCACGCTTATATGATGGGCACCAGATGACAGCAACATAACCACAAGCAAATTAAACCAATCGTAGCAATTCACCAATTACCGATAGGACAACGAAAATCTACTCAGACATCATAGGATGGAAACACATCATTGGATAATAATATGAAGCATAAAGCACCATGCTCAATTAGAGGGTACAACGGGTTGCGGGAGAGTGGACCACTGTAGATAGATGGGGGAAGGTGATGAAGATGTTGGTGAAGATGACGGAGGTGTTGGTGTAGATTGCGGTGACGATGATGGCCCCGGCGGCGTTTCGGCGCCACCAGAAGAGAGGGGGAGAGAGCCCCCCTTCTTCTTCTTCTTCTTGACCTTCTCCCTAGATGGGAGAAGGGTTTCGCCTCTGGTCCATGGCCTCTATGGTGGCGGAGGGCCGAGAGCCCCTACGAGATTGGATATGTCTCTCCGTCTCTCTCTGTTTCCGCGTTCCAAATTCTGCCCTTTCACTGTTTCTTATATTCTCGGAGATCCGTAACTTCGATTGGGCTGAAATTTGGACACGATTTTACCAAAACATTAGCTTTCTTGTGGCGAAAGAAGGGCACCAACCGCCTTACGGAGTGGCCACGAGGGCCCAGGACGTGCCTCACGTTGAGTTCACTTCCCAAAATTCACATATATTCCAAAAAAAATCTCCGTCAGTTTTTATCCCGTTTGGACTCCGTTTGATATGGATTTTTTTGCGAAACAAAAAACATGCAATAAACAGGAACTAGCACTGGGCACTAGATCAATATGTTAGTCCCAAAAATAGTATAAAAAGTTACCAAAAATATATGAAAGTTGTATAATATTGGCATGGAACAATAAAAAATTGTAGATACGATGGAGACGTATCACCAACATAAAAGCTTTTCAAGTATATCTCAATTTGATATTGGGGTACATAGCTAGCTCGGACCCTTAACAGTCTATCCCAAGCATCTTTCAAAGATTCATCAAGCAAATAACGAAAGATTCCGAGGTCATCTTCATCAAAATTATCTAAACTCTCATTGATAACCCCGGTAGGTCTTACCATAGCATCATTATTTATGAGCTTATAAATGATAGAGGGTTTATCCAAGGTATTAAAACCCGGGAAACCCTTAACCCCTTTTGGTTTGGCCATGGCGAAAGAAAGGCAAATGGGAGAGAGGCGAAGAAAACGCCAAGGGTGAAGTGGGGGAGAGGAAAATGAGAGGAAAATGGCAAATAATGTAATGCGAGGGATAAGAGTTTGTGATGGGTACTTGGTATGTCTTGACTTGTGCGTAGATATCCCCGGCAACGGCGCCAGAAATCCTTCTTGCTACCTCTTAAGCATGCATTGGTTTTCCCTTGAAGAGGAAAGGGTCATGCAGCAAAGTAGCGTAAGTATTTCCCTCAGTTTTTGAGAACCAAGGTATCAATCCAGTAGGAGACTACACGCAAGTCCCTCGTACCTGCACAAACAATCAAGAACCTTGCAACCAACGCGATAGAGGGGTTGTCAGTCCCTTAACGGCCACTTGCAAAAGTGAGATGTGATAAAGATAATAAGATAAATATTTTTGGTATTTTTGTTGTATAGATTGAAAAGTAAAGATTGCAAAATAAACGGCGATAAAAATAGCTTGTCGAAGAGAAAATAATATAATGGAGAATAGACTCGGGGGCCATAGGTTTCACTAGTGGCTTCTCTCAAGATAGCATAATCTACGGTGGGTGAACAAATTACTGTCGAGCAATTGATAGAAAAGCGAATAGTTATGAGAATATATAGGCATGATCATGTATATAGGCATCATGTCCGTGACAAGCAGACCGAAACGATTATGCATCTACTACTATTACTCCACACATCGACCGCTATCCAGCATGCATCTAGAGTATTAAGTTCATAAGAACAGAGTAACGCATTAGGCAAGATGACATGATGTAGAGGGATAAACTCAAGCAATATGATATAAACCCTATCTTTTTATCCTCGATGGCAACAATACAATGCGTGCCTTGCCGCCCTTGCTGTCACTAGGAAAGGACACCGCAAGATTGAACCCAAAGCTAAGCACTTCTCCCATTGCAAGAAAGATCAATCTAGTAGGCCAAACCAAACTGATAATTCAAACAGACTTGCAAAGATATTTAAATCATGCATAAAAGAATTCAGAGAAGAACCAAATATTTCTCATAGATAATCTTGATCATAAACCCACAATTCATCGGGTCTCGACAAACACACCGCAAAAAGAATTACATCAAATAGATCTCCAAGAGAATCGAGAACTTTGTATTGAGATCCAAAGAGAGAGAAGAAGCCATCTAGCTAATAACTATGGACCCGAAGGTCTATGGTAAACTACTCACACATCATCGGAGAGGCTATGGTGTTGATGTAGAAGCCCTTCGTGATTGATTCCTCCTCCGGCAGAGCACCGGAAAAGGCCCCAAGATGGGATCTCACGGGTATAGAAGGTTGCGGCGGTGGAAATAGGGTTTCGTGGTGCTCCTGGATGTTTTCAGGGCATATGAGTATATATAGGCGAAAGAAGTAGGTCGATGGAGCTGCGAGGGGCCCACGAGGGCGGGGCGCGCCTGCCCCCCTGGGCGTGCCCTCCTACCTCTTGGCCGCCTCGCTGCTTCCTTGATGTCCACTCCAAGTCTCCTGGATCACGTTTGTTTCAAAAAAGATCCTCGCGAAGGTTTCATTCCGTTTGATATTCCGTTTCTGCGAAACACTGAAATAGGCAAAAAACAGCAATTTGCACTGGGCTTTCGGTTAATAGGTTAGTCCCAAATATAATATAAAAGTGCATAATAAAGCCCATTAAACATCCAAAATAGATAATATAATAGCATGAAATAATAAAAAATTATAGATACGTCGGAGACGTATCAGGGCACCGCACACGGCTAAGAGGAGGCTTGGTGTGCCTTTGGGGGTGCCCCCCTCACACGTATATAAAGGGGGGAGGAGAGGTGGCCGGCCCAAGGGGGGAGCGCCATGGGAGGAGTCCTACTTGGACTCCCGGTCCAAGTAGGATTCACCCCCCCTTTCCTATTCCCACTAGGAGAAGGAGGGAAGGAGGAGAAGGAGAGAAGGAAAGGGGGGCCAGTCCCCCAACCCTAGTCCAATTCAAATTGGCCTTGGGGGGGGTGGGCACCACCACCTGGCTGCTGCCTCCTCTCTCCACTAGGGCCCATGAAGGCCCATTAACTCCCCGGGGGGTTCCGGTAACCCCCGGTTCTCCGGAAAATGCCCGAACCTTTTTGAAACCATTCCTGTGTCCAAACATAACCTTCCAATATATCAATCTTTATGTATCGACCATTTCGAGACTCCTCGTCATGTCTGTGATCTCATCCGGGACTCCGAACAAACTTCGGTTCATCAAAACACATAACTCATAATACAAATTGTCATTGAACGTTAAGCGTGCGGACCCTATGGGTTCGAGAACTATGTAGACATGACCGAGACACATCTCTGGTCGATAACCAATAGCGGAACCTGGATGCTCATATTGGCTCCTACATATTCTACGAAGATCTTTGTCGGTCAAACCGCATAACAACATACGTTGTTCCCTTTGTCATCGGTATGTTACTTGCCCGAGATTCGATCGTCGGTATCATCATACCTAGTTCAATCTCGTTACCGGAAAGTCACTTTACTCGTTCTATAATGCATCATCCCATGGCTAACTCATTAGACACATTGCTTGCAAGGCTCATAGTGATGTGCATTACTGAGAGGGCCCAGAGATACCTCTCCAATACACGGAGTGACAAATCCTAATCTCGATCTATGCCAACTCAACAAACACCATCGGAGACACCTGTAGAGCATCTTTATAATCATCCAGTTACGTTGTGACGTTTGATAACACACAAGGTGTTCCTCCGCTATTTGGGAGTTGCATAATCTCATAGTCAGAGGAACATGTATAAGTCATGAAGAAAGCAAATAGCAATAAAACTAAATGATCATTATGCTAAGCTAACAGATGGGTCTTGTCCATCACATCATTCTCTAATGATGTGATCTTGTTCATCAAATGACAACACATGTCTATGGTTAGAAAACTTAACCATCTTTGATTAACGAGCTAGTCTAGTAGAGGCATACTAGGGACACTCTGTTTGTCTATGTATCCACACATGTACTAAGTTTCTGGTTAATACAATTCTAGCATGAATAATAAACATTTATCATGATATAAGGAAATATAAATAGCGAATTTATTATTGCCTCTAGGGCATATTTCCTTCAGCTCACCGGTCAAGAACTACTTCAAGTGATAAAAGGTTAGCAGAACGAAGAAGTGGGAAAAAATTCCCCAGCTCGGCGAACAGGCGAACCAATCCTGCTGATTACCTAAGCGATGATGTTGTGTTTGATACAATGGAGGTGGACACATTCAAATACCAGTACGGGAAGCCTCTCATCAAAGATGGAAGTCCTCCTCTAACAACGATGATACGAAGATTCCATCAGTGGTACATGAAAACCTGCAGCGAGTCTGGGAAGGATGCTTTGACGATGAGAATTGAAGAGGACCACGACTTCATTGGACAATCACTGTTATCTGTTGATTTGGACGAGTTTTTCCAGTTCTACAATCAAAAGGCCTTCGACAAATCACTCGTGGCTTGCTACTGTGTGTAAGTACTACTTCTCTGTATATAGCTCAGCTCTTTCATTGCATGTATATATAATTATCCTCACTGTATTATGCAGATTGAAGATCGTTGAATGCAGAAAAGCACAAATCTATGACATTGGGTTTATTAACCCAAATGTCATACATGAATTTACGGTTCAACACCATGTCTCTGAAACCAAGGACAACTTGCTACAATCGTTGCTAAAAAATCAAAGCAAAGATAAAATACTCTTTCATTACAACTTCAAGTGAGTGTTACTGTCTTGTGCACATTCGGTTTCCCTTATTACTCAAGATTATAGTAATGTAACTAATGAGTTATGCATGCATGCGTAGGTTCCACTTTATTCTCCTAGAGATTAAGCTTGAGTGGGGAGAAGTAACCGTCTTAGACTCGAGACGAAAAGATCCCGAGAACTATGCGGACATGACTCGAATGCTCCAGAAGTAAGTTCAATCGATCATTATCGCACCATATAGACAACTTTGTTCATTTCCTTATATCATGTAATTATTTTCTTTGTCTGGCAGGATTTGGAAAGAGTTCACCGCAATTTCTCCGGGACTGCCGACCGAGCTGCGATTTAAACACCCAAAAGTAACTACTACTGCCTAGTTCCGTGCATATCCCATTGATTCTAACTAGTTTCATCAAACCATTTAGCATGCTTGCTTATCAGTTTAATTGACCTTTGTTTCTCGTAAAGTGCTTGTGGCAGGAAGCCGGAAATGATTTATGTGGATACTACGTTTGCGAGTTCATCTACAATGCGACGGCCTCTAATAATCGGGGCTACTCTGAAAAATAATATGAAGTGCGTAAGCAAAAATATTCACAATTTTATTTTATTACCTTCATTTGTGTTGAGTTTCATCCATACACATGTATTGACCCTCTTCTTCAATTAAGATCTGGCATGCGGGGTGAACTCCTTCCAAATGATCGCATACGAGCAATTCAAAAGGAATTGGCGGGATTTTTTCTTGACCGTGTCATCAATCCAGCCGGAGAATACTAAGTGGCACATGACTTCAGATGTTAGGGATTGTAAGAGATCTTATATTGTATATATGTACCTAGTAGCATCGGATAGATATACGAAAACTTGTTGTTCGACCAATCTCTCAAAGAAGGAGAGGTCGATCACTTCTCTCTGTATATGTTCATCACGATTTTGTGTACTTAATGGTTTCCTTCATTTACTTACTAACTAGCATGTCGAGTTCTCTCTATACGTATAGTACCTAGCGTCGACCAAGCACGGAGATAAGAGAGGTCACTTCTCTCTATTAGCTATGTAACACAATATATGAAACCCCTAAATTAACCATCCAAAACCTCCCAAACCCCCTCCCCCTTTCAAAAAAAAAACAAAAACCCCATCTCCTGAGGTGCTGACGCGTGGATACTTTTTGGTCCCGGCTGGTAAGCGAACCGGGACCAAAGGCCCTCCTGTCTGGTCTCGCCGCAGCGGCCACATGGAGCATCATCTGGCCTGGTTCGTAAGCGAACCGGGACTAAAGATGATGTGCTTTAGTCCCGACCCTTTAGTCCCGGTTCCAGAACCAGGACAAATGGGCATCTAGAACCGGGACAAATGAGCCTTTTTCTACTAGTGCTTGCAATGGCGACATTTTTACATCGTTACCTTGTTGAAGGCATTGTTCGGATATGCTCAGACTGGTTCTTTAGGGTGAAAACCTAGATTCTGACCTTGGGTGGTTGGATCCATTACGACGGCGCTTGAGCGTCATTCCCTTCCTGAAGGCATTGCTATTGAAGAACAATGTCGTCCGTGTGGTGTCATAAGATGGTTGGTGCGAATACGACCAATGTTGTAGTTTGATATTTGCTGCTATAATCGCTTCATTTTTTTCTTTTTTTTTCTCGTTGAAGCATAGCTTTGATCTTATATGATTTTGCTACTTGCTAGCGTGTTTTTGTGTGCGTGTGTTCGTGTTGGCTATGTGGATCCTAACTATGCAGAGGCCGGGTGTAAGCTCATTGTATTTGTATTCTCTTGATGCTCAATTTTGAGTTAATAAATTCCGCCCTTTATCAAAAAAAAGTAGACGAAGGAGGCAGCCACCCAACATTTGTAACCGTTGGAGAAATGTTAACCCGATACTCAGGCAATACATACTTGCCCTTGCCGTTGGTATCTACCGTCTGACACCCCACGGTTACCCGAGTAAGAAGATCAATAGCTCCTCAAAAGATTGACCGAATTGAGGATAGTCTTCCTCCCTTCTCCAAAAATCACATCATTTCTCAAATGACATGATCTCTGAATGATAAATAAGAAGCACGAACACAATGGCCTACTCATAATACCAAGCAGAATTAACAACCAATCTAGGCCGGAATGGACAAAAAAATCTTCACCTGGGAGATCTGCAAATCCCATATCACCATATGTAACACGCAAGCCTTAGTGCAAGTCATGAGTGCATGGAAACTTGACGCCGCAAATTGAGCACATACCTATACAGCAGAGCCATGCATGATTCTACTAGCTAGGAGACAGACTAATAACACTAGGTATATTTTTTCAGTAGTTAGGAGACCACTGCAGACAGGTCTCGGCGTCGCACGGCGCGGAGGAGCAGCGAGGGTGCCATGGCGTTTGCGGGCCGGGAGCGACCAGCGGCGGAGCGGGGCGAGGGTCTCTAGCTCTGCTCTGCTCTGCTTTTGTGCGCCACGGGGTCTCTCCGTTTAGGGCTCTCGCCATTTGTAGCTGTTTAATCCTTTCGAATCACCATGTTTTTCACATTCATCAATAAATCAAGTGTGTTCACACTCAAACAAAATCAAAAAAACCAAAAGTTGTGATGGTCGCATCGAAATTCCCTGTTCGATTCAACGCATTAAGGGCCAAATCTCAAAGAAAGGAGTTGGAAGGAGGAAAATGGGAGGAAGGGGCGCCGATGAAGGAAGGAAGGAGAAGAGCAGCTTCTCGCTTAGAATAATAGTTTTTCTTTTTCTTTTTTACTTATTAACTATTGATGCCTCACATCTACGCTCTCGTCGCCCTTTTACGCGACACGCAGGCTAGATTTCACCTGCTGCTCCATTGGGCCCTAGTTGTCATTAGGGTATCTCCAACGCCCGGCGCTTAGCACCGGTGCCAGGATTAGAAAACCTGGCTTATTGACAGTTTACGCCCTGAATCCCATCGTCGGATGCAGCATCGGCGCAAGACCTGGCAGCCAATGCTTGATTGATTCTCTTCCCATGCGAAGCGCACGGGTAGTTTAATTTAGCACACAGAATTAGCACTTACCGTTGTAACCTTACGCGCAATTTATTTATTTTCTCTATTAGCGCCTCCACAAGCGTCTATCATTGTAGATGCCCTTATTGCTCCTCCTAGCCGCTTCCCTATGGGTCTGTGTCTTCAATAAGTTTGCCTAGCGTCGGGACAGCATGTCGAGTGTCACAGAGGGCTCCCGGTTTTGGATTTTTGGTTTCCTTTTTGTTCTATGATTTTTTTTTTGGTTTTTGCTCTTTCGGCTCTTTTAATTCCGGATTTTGTGTCTTTTTTTTATTTTTCATGCCAACAAAATTCATCAAAACCTATTAACGTGAATCTAATTTCGAATATCTCAATGTGACAGATCCCACAAGGAAATGATTCGTGATTTCAAAACAAGGTTCAAAAGATAGCATATTTCAAAAAACATTCTACTAAATAAGCAAAAAAAAAATCCTGGTTTACTGCAAGTGGCCCACATGCAGTACGACATTTGTCCATCAAAGAAGGTGGGAGTGACTTTAGAAAGGATAACCCCTTAATTGAAAATTTTGGACATTTTGACGCCAAAAACGTAAAGGAGGGGGCAGCAGAAGAGTTAATTCGGTCAGCCCATTTCAGGTTGCAAAACATACAAGACATTTCGGCTTTCTTATACCAGACATTTCGGTTTTCTTTTCTTTTTTGTTATTTCAATTTCCTTTTTGTTATTTGTTTTTCTTTACCTTTTTTCAAAAATCGCACTTTATCTAGAAAATAGTCACAAATTTGAAAAATATTTTCGCTTTTGAAATATAATGTCCTGTTTTCCAAAAATGCCCGCAGTATTGAAAATTTCTTTGCTTTTTAATAAAAAATGTACTTAATTTTGAAAAAAAGATCATCGTTTCCAAATAATGTTCGTAGTTTCAAAAAATGATCAAATTTCAAATTTTGATTGCATTTTTAAAAATGTTTTAATTCCATAAAATGTTCATTTTTAGAAGAAAAAAAATGATTAAAAAATCGTCACATTTTTAAACATTGTTCACTTTTCCAACCATGTTCCAATTTCTTACCAAAAAGTGTTCTCATATTTTCTAAAGTGTTTGCTACAATGCCTTATTTCAGCGTTGCAGTTGCTTGGTCGATCTCTGCAGTACTCTGCCAAGCGCTACTATGCACTTCCCACTTACTTCCTTCTTGATACTAATGGACCGGCCTACCCGGGCCCCCCTGTGCGAAAGAGCGACTATTTGTGGCATGAGCGGCATATAGGAGCTCCCACATTCTTGTGTACACATTTTTTGTATTGTATTTTAACCACCCTTCCAATTTTAGGGCCAGATCCTATTCCCCGCATGGGTCCGGGAATAACAATCAAATGAGCCCCACATAACAAAACGCTTAAACGCCTAGTATATGGTCTAGCCTATTCGTGTTTCCTCCAAATTACCAATTTTGAGAAGGTTTTAGGACCTTCCCTCAAACGGTTTTTTGCTTTCTCTGACTTTTCTTTCAATTTTATTTTTTTGTTACTTTTCTTTTTCATTTCATGGAAATTTGAGAAATAATAGTACCACTTCCTAAATTTTTAAACATTTTTCAAATTGTTGAAGTTTTTTTGAAATCCAGGAACATTTTCTGAAATCAAGAAACATTTTTTGTTAATAAACCTTTTCAAGATACAACGCAGTTTTTAAATTTATGAACATTTTATAAAAACATAAATATAATTTTAAACACACGGTTAAAGAGATAATATTTTCGATAAAATAACTTCTCCGAATTTCGAAAAATATTCATGTTTTCCAAAGAATGTTCATACTTTCAAAAAATTATCAAAAATTTCAATAACAAATTGTATTACGAAAAAAATCATTTAAAAAATGATCACATTTTAAAATTTCGTTTGCTTTTCCAGAAATGTTCCGATTTTTTTTCAAAAAAAAATTCTCAGATTTTCTAAAATGTTTGCTACAATACCTTGTTCCAGCGTTGCAATTGCTCTCAGTACTCGGTCCAACGCTACACTCAATTTCCCACTTGCTTCCGTGTTGTACTAATGGGTCCCTTTTTTGTTTTTTCATGTAAAAAAATCATTAAAACCTATTAACTTGAAACTAGTTTCGAATATCTTGATGTGACAAATTCAACATGAAAATGATTCGTAATTTGAACACACAGTTCAAGAGATAAAATATTTTAAATAAAATGAATCTACGAAGAAAGAAAAACCTCCCAAGTTTAAATAAGTGGCGCGCATGCAGTGCGACACTTGTCCACACTAGAGAAGGTGGGAGTGACTTTTGAAAGGGGTATATGTTAATTCATTCTGCCGGTCAACCTGACGCCAAAAGGGGGTAGTGGACGAGTTAACCGGACCGGCCCATTTTTAGGTAGCAAACAAATACAACACATTTCGGTGTTCTTATACCAAATTTTTCGGTTTTCTTTTCTCTGTTGTTCTTTTGATTCCCCTTTTGTTATTTCATTTTCTTTCCTGTTTTCCAAAAAATCACATTTTTTTTAAAAAACAAAAAGGTTGCAAATTTGGAGAAAGTATTTGCACTTTCAAATATAATGTTCTGTGTTTTCAAAAATTTTGGTACTTTGAATTTGGTTCACATTTAACATATTTTTCCAAATTTAAAAATATATTCATGTTTTCCAAAGAATGTTCAGAGTTTCAAAAAATGATAAAAATATCAAATTTCGTTTACATTTTAAAAAATGCTTGGATTCCAAAAATGTTCATTTCTTAGAGAAAATGATCAAAAAAATTGATCACATTTATTAAAATTTGTTCGCTCTTCCAACAATGTTCGAAAAAAATTCAAAAAATGTTCTCATTTTTTCTAAAATGTTTGCTACAATGCCTTGTGCCAGTGCTGCAGTTCTCGGTCAATCTCTGCAGTACTCGGTCTAGTGCTATTGTGCAATTCCCACTTGCTTCCATGTGCTACTAATCGGCTGGCCCACACGCATTCCCCACCCCCGTGCAAAAGGGCGACTACTTGTTGCAATGAGCGGCATATAGGAGTTTCCGTAGACGTGTCTACACATTTTTTTATTTCTTTTTACCACCCTTCCAATTTATGGTCCAGATCATATTCCCCACATGGGTCGGGGAATAACGATCAAACGCACCCTTCCCCTAACAAAACGCCTAGTATATGGGCTAGCCAATTCGTGTTTCCTCCAAATTACCAGTTTCGACAAGGTTCTAGGACCTTCACTGAAACGGTTATTGCTTTTTCTGCTTTTTCTTTCGCTTTTATGTCTTTTTGTTTCTTTTCTTCTCCATTTCTTCTACATTGTCCTTCCTTTTTCATTTCATGAACATTTAAGACACACTAAGAACACATTCATAATTTTGGGAACATTTTTTAAATTGTTGAACATTTTTTGAAATCTAAGAACATTTTCTGAAATCTAGAAACAATTTTCATATTAAAAACATTTTCTTGAAATACAAACCAAAATTTGAATTCATGAACCTTTTCTGAAATATGGGAACATTTTTTCAAATTCATGAAATTCAGAATAGTTTTTGAAATATGGGAATAATTTTCAAAGTCAAGAATAATTTTTTGAACGTTGGAACATGTTTTACAAATTCGTAATAATTTTTTGAAATTCTTATTTTTTCTGAATTTTGGGAACTTTTTGAAATTAGCTATGATTTTTTGTAAGAAATATGGAAGATTTTTTTCAAATCGATGAGCATTTAAAAAAAATTGGGAACACTTAATTAATATTTTCCTATTTTCAAGCCCTTGGTTGCTTAGTTGTGCTCAATTTTGCCCCGCCCAGCTAATATTCCTCATATTTTCCCTCCTCTACTAAGCTCAGCCTCAAAAATGCGCAAACGGAAGTTCCCGTCATCGCAAAGTCACTGAACGTTGCTTGGCTTGGTTACTGACGTGTGGGACCCTTCAAATGCTGATAGGTGGGACCGGGTAGGAGACAGCTAGGTCATGTATCTCTAAAAAGGGTCCCCGAGAAAGGTCTCTCTCCCTCTCTCATTTCCCTTTGGGAAACGTAGCATGCAATTTCAAAAAAATAAATTCATATGCTCACGCAAGATCTATCTAGGAGATGCATAACAACGAGAGGGGGAGAGTGTGTCCACGTACCCTCGTAGACCGAAACCGGAAGCGTTTGCTTAACACGGTTGATGTGGTCGAACGTCTTCTTGTTCCGACCGATCGAGTACCGAATGTCCGGCACCTCCGAGTTCTGCACACGTTCAGCGCGACGACGTCCCTCGAGCTCTTGATCCAGCAAAGGGTCGAAGGAGTAGATGAGTTCCGTCAGCACGACGGCATGGTGATGGTGATGATGATGTGATCCGTGCAGGCTTCGCCTAAGCACCGCGAGAATATGACCGGAGACGTAAACTGTGGAGGGGGCGCCGCACACGGCTTGGAGCAATTGGTGTGTCTCATAGGGGAGCCCCCGGTATATAAATGAGGGAGAGGGGAGGAGGCCGGCCTATGCGCACCCCAAGTGGGAGGAATCCCACTTGGACTCCTAGTCTAATTCGCCCCCCTTTCCTTTTACCGGAAGGGGAAAGGTGGAAGGAGAGGGAGGAGGAGAAGGAAAGGGGGGCGCCTGTGATAGCCTGGCTTATTAGGGATGATAGACTACTCATATCAATAAGGAATTCCTTCTTTTCCGGGAGCCCATTCAGACAGAACTCCAAAGTTAAGCGTGCTCAGCTTGGAGTAGTGTCAGGATGGGTGACCGACTGGGAAGTTGCTTTCTGGTGCGCACGAGTGAGGACAAAGTGCGTAGAAAAGACTAGTATTGATCTGTGGGGCCAGTCTAGATCCCGCCAGGAGTAACGACCACCGGCGGGTGTGTCCGGGGCGTTACAAGTTGGTATCAGAGCAGACCCTCATGGTTACACGGATGGTGGCGGACAGGTGCGTGGTCATGTTGTTCATGACGTTTGTGACCCGTCGTGGCACACGGCATGTCACATGTACTAGACTGGAAGCACAGACGTATGTGCCAAGAGGGAACGTTCCTGTGGCCCGACGAGGACGTCGGTTCCTCTGAGTGAGGGTGTATGTGATAGCCTGGCTTATTAGGGATGATAGACTACTCATGTCAATAAGGAATTCCTTCTTTTTTGGGAGCCCATTCGGACAGAACTCCAAAGTTAAGCGTGCTCAGCTTGGAGTAGTGTCAGGATGGGTAACCGACCGGGAAGTTGCTTCCGGGTGCGCACGAGTGAGGACAAAGTACGCAGAAAAGACTAGTATTGATCTATGGGGCCAGTCTAGATCCCGCCAGGAGTAACGACCACCGGCGGGTGTGTCCGGGGCGTTACAGCGCCTCCCCCTTCCCCTGTCCAATTCGAACTCCTTCCCTTGGGGGCGCCACCCCTTGTGGGCTGGCTTGCCTCCCTCCTATGTGAAGGGGAATGTAGCATGCGATTTCAAAACAAAATCTACGATCACGCAAGATCTATCTAGGAGATGCATAGCAATGATATGGGAAGAGTGTGTCCACGTACCCTCGTAGACCAAAAGCTGAAGTTTTAGCTTAACGTGGTTGATGTAGTCGAACGTCTTCGCGATCCAACCAATCAAGCACCGAACATACATCACCTCCAAGTTCTGCACACGTTCAGCTCGATGACATCCCTCAAACTCTTGATCCAGCAAAGTGTCGAGGGAGAGTTTCGTCAACACGACGCTGTGGTGACGGTGATGGTGATGTGATCCATGCAGGACTTCGACTAAGCACTACGACGATTTGCCCGGAGGAGTAAACTATGGAGGGGGCCACCGCACACGGCTAAGAACAATTGATGTGCTATGGGGTGCCCCTGCTCCCGTAAATAAAGGAAAGGGAGGAGACCGGCCCTAGGGGCGCGCTCAAGTGCGGGGAGGGGGGGAACCGACTAGGACTCCTAGTCCTAGTCGCCCCCTTCCTTTCTTTCAGAGGGCGAAAAGGGAAGGAGAGGGAGAGGGAGAAGGAAAGGGGGGTGCCCACTTCCCCTTGTCCAATTCGGATAGCCCATGGGGGGCGCACCACCCCTTGCGGGCTCCCCTCTCTCTCCCCTATGGCCCATGTTGCCTATTACTTCCCCGGGGGGTTCCGGTAACCCCTCGGTACTTCGATAGATATCTAAAACATCCCAAAACCATTCGGTGTCCGAATACCATCGTCCAATATATTAATCTTTACCTCTCGACTATTTCAAGACTCCTCGTCGTGTCTGTGATCTTATCTGGGACTCCGAACAATCTTCGGTCACCAAAACACATAACTCATAATACAAATTGTCATCGAACGTTAAGCGTGCGGACCCTACGGGTTGGAGAACTATGTAGACATGCCGAGACACATCTCCAATCAATAACCAACAACGGAACCTAGATGCTCATATTGGTTCCTACATATTCTACGAAGATCTTTATTGGTCAAACCGCAATGACAAAATACGTCATTCTCTTTGTCAATGGTATGCTACTTCCCCAGAATTGATCGCCCGCATCCTCATACCTAGCTCAGTCTTGTTACCGGCAAGTCTCTTTACTCGTTTCGTAATGCATCGTCCCGCAACTAACTCATTAATCACATTGCTTGCAAGGCTTATCTTGATGTCCATCACATCATTCTCTAATGATGTGATCTCGTTGTTCACCAAATGACAACACATGTCTATGATTAGGAAATTTAACCATCTTTGATTAATGAGCTAGTCAAGTAGAGGCATACTAGTGACACTCAGTTTGTCTATGTATTCACACATGTACTAAGTTTCTGGTTAATACAATTCTAGCATGAATAATAAACATTTATCATGATATAAGGAAATATAATAACAACATTATTATTGCCTCTAGGGCATATTTACTTCAGTCTCCCACTTGCACTAGAGTCGATAATCTAGATTACATTGTAATGATTCTAACACCCATGGAGTCTTGGTGCTGATCATGTTTTGCTCGTGGAAGAGGCTTAGTCAACGGGTCTGCAACATTCAGATCTGTATGTATTTTGCAAATCTCTATGTCTCCCTCCTTTACTTGATCGCGAATGGAGTTGAAGCGTCTCTTGATGTGTTAGGTTCTCTTGTGAGAACTGGATTCCTTCGCTAAGGAAATTACTCCAGTATTGTCACAAAAGATTTTCATTGGACCCGATTGTTGGGGAACGTAGTAATTTCAAAAAAATTCCTATGCACACGCAAGATCATGGTGATGCATAGCAACGAGAGGGGAGAGTATGTCTACGTACCCTCGTAGACCGAAAGCGGAAGCGTTTATCAACGCGGTTGGTGTAGTCGTACACCTTCACGATCCGTCCCGATCAAGTACCGAACGTACGACACCTCTGCGTTTAGCACACGTTCAGCTCGATGACGTCCTTGCCTTCTTGATCCAGCAAGAGAGGCGAAGTAGTAGATGAGTTCCGGCAGCACGACGGCGTGGTGATGGTGTTGGTGAAGAACAATCTCCGCAGGGCTTCGCCTAAGCACTACAAAAACTATTACGGAGGATAAACTAGAGGGGACGGGGTTGCCGGCACACGACTTGGTGTTTCTTGATGTGTCTTGGGTGCTAGCCCTACCCCTCTATTTATATGTTGAGCCTTGGGGTCGAAACTTGGAGTAAAAGCCTCCACAAAGTCAGTTTCACCCGAAAGGCAAGAGTCCTTCTCGGACTCCAGGGCCAGACGCCAGGGTTCCCTGCGTCTGGACCCAGACACCAGGGACCCTGGCATCTAGCCCCTGGACTCCGCAAAACTTCCTTTTGCGCTTTCCAAAAACCTTGTGGGATTTCCCCTTTGGCCCAAATAAAGTGTTCTCGTACCCAAACATTTCGGGAAAGATCCAGAACCCCTTCCAGTGAATTCCGGAACCCTTCCGGAGACCAAACACTATTATCCCATATATCAAACTTTATCTTCGGACCATTCGGGAGTTCCTCGTCATGTCTGTGATCTTATCCAAAACTCCGAACAACATTCGGTTACCAACATACATAACTCATAAATACTATATCGTCAACGAATGTTAAGCATGCGGACCCTACGGCTTCGAACTATGTAGACATGACCGAGACACTTCTCTGGTCAATAACCAATAGCGGAACCTGGATGCCCATATTGTCTCCTACATATTCTACGAAGATCTTTATCGGCCGAACTACATAACAATATACGTTGTTCCCTTTGTCATCGGTATGTTACTTGCCCGAAATTCGATCATCGGTATCTCAATACCTAGTTCAATCTCATTACCGGCAAGTCTCTTTACTCGTTCCGTAATGCATCATCCAGCAGGCAACTCATTAGTTACATTGCTTGCAAGGCTTATTGTGATGTGCATTACCGAGAGGGCCCAGAGATACCTCTCCAACAATCGGAGTGACAAATCCTAATCTCGATCTATGCCAACTCAACAAGCACCATCGGAGACACCTCTAGAGCACCTTTATAATCACCCAGTTACGTTATGACGTTTGGTAGCACACAAAGTGTTCCTTCGGTACTCGGGAGTTGCATAATCTCATAGTCATAGGAACATGTATAAGTCATGAAGAAAACAGTAGCAACAAACTAAACGATCATCGTGCTAAGCTAACGGAATGGGTCAAGTCAATCACACCATTCTGTAATGATGTGATCCTGTTAATCAAATGACAACTCATGTCTATGGCTAGGAAACTTAACCATCTTTTATTCAACGTGCTAGTCAAGTAGAGGTATACTAGTGACACTATGTTTGTCTATGTATTCACACGTGTACTAAGTTTCCGGTTAATACAATTCTAGCAGAACAATAAACATTTATCATGATATAAGGAAATAAATAATAACTTTATTATTGCCTCTAGGGCATATTTCCTTCACCGATGCACTAGGTGTTACACCTAGATCAGATATGAACTCCTTCATTTGCTGCTTCTGAAGCAGCTATGTACTCCACTTCACACGTAGATCCCACCATGATGCTTTGCTTGGAACTGCACCAACTGAAAGCTCCACCATTCAATATAAATACATATCCGGTTTGCATCTTAGAGTCATTTGGATCAGTGTCAAAGCTAGCATCGACGTAATTATGACAAGCTCTTTGTCACCTCCATAAACTAGAAACGTATCCTTAGTTCTTTTTAGGTATTTCTGGATGTTCTTGACCGCTGTCCAGTGATCCACTCCTGGATTACTTTGGTACCTCCCTGCTAAACTTATAGCAAGGCACACATCAGGTCTGGTACACAACATTGCATATATGATAGAACCTATGGCTGAGGCATAGGGAATGACTTTCATTTTCTCTCTATTTTCTGTAGTGGTCGGGCATTGAGTCTGACTCAACTTCACATCTTGTAACACAGGCAAGAACCCTTTCTTTGACTGATACATTTTGAACTTCTTCAAAACTTCATCAAGGTATGTGCTTTGTGAAAGTCCAATTAAGCGTCTTGATCTATCTCTATAGATCTTGATGCCTAATATATAAGCAGCTTTACTGAGGTATTTCATTGAAAAATTATTATTCAAGTATCCTTTTATGCTATCCAGAAATTTCATATCACTTCCAATCAACAATATGTCATCCACATATAATATTAGAAAGGCTACAGAGCTCCCACTCACTTTCTTGTAAATACATGTTTCTCCAAAAGTCTGTATAAAACCATATACTTTGATCACACTATCAAAGCATATATTCCAACTCCGAGAGGCTTGCACTAGTCCATAAATGGATCGCTGGAGCTTGCACACTTTGTTAGCACCTTTAGGATAGACAAAACCTTCTGGTTACATCATATACAACTCTTCTTTAAGAAATCCATTAAGGAATGTAGTTTTGACATACACTTTCCAAATTTCATAATTATAAAATCTTGCAATTGCTAACATAATTGGACAGACTTAAGCATCTCTACGGGTGAGAAGGTCTCATCGTAGTCAACTCCTTGAACTTGTCGAAAACCTTTTGCAAGAAGTCAAGCTTTGTAGACAATAGCATTACCATCAGCGTCAGTCTTCTTCTTGAAGATCCATTTATACTCTATGGCTTGCCGATCATTGGGCAAGTCAACCAAAGTCCATACTTTGTTCTCATACATGGATCCCATCTCAGATTTCATGGCCTCAAGCCATTTCATGGAATCTGGGCTCATCATCGCTTCCTCATAGTTTGTAGGTTCGTCATGGTCTAGTAACATGACTTCCGGAACAACATTACCGTACCACTCTGGTGCGGAACGTACTCTGGTTGACCTACGAGGTTCGGTAGTAAGTTGATCTGAAGTTTTATGATCATCATCATTAGCTTCCTCACTAATTAGTGTAGGCATCACTGGAACTGATTTCTGTAATGAACTACTTTCCAATTCGAGAGAAGGTACAACTACCTCATCAAGTTCTACTTTCCTCCCACTCACTTCTTTCAAGAGAAACTCCTTCTCTAGATCTGTGATAGAAGATGTACCCAACAGTTTCTTTTGGGTATCCTATGAATACACACTTCTCTGATTTGGGTTCAAGCTTATCAGGCTAAAGCTTTTTCACATAACACTACAAAAAAAGACACATCTGTGACTTTTTGGGCCGAACGAATTTTTTTTTCTGTCATACATATGACACTTCTATGATGATAATTGTGACAAAACCCGGTATCATCATAGATGTGGTGGGCTCCTACTTTATGACAAAAAATCATGACAGAAAATGGGCTTTTCGTCCTAGGAGGGCCGGAGACGCAGCTGCATGACATTCTTTGGGCCGTCCGTGATGGAAAAAACCGTGGTAGAAGCGAGGGGGAGGAAAATTTCAGGGAGTTCCCAGTTACGGTGGGAGGTCGGGGGCCGAGCGATGTGTGTTTCTCTCGTACACGTACGCATGTGTGTGCGAGGCGTTGGCTCTAACTGAACCCAAGCTAGGCGTTGGGCTCTAACTGAACCCGAGCGATTGCACTGCAGGCTACGCGTTACTGAACCCGAGCGATCGATCGATGGCTGTTAACTGAACCCGATCGAGCGATTCCTTCGCTACTGCTGCTAACTGAAGGCGATCGATTGGATGAACAGTGAGCGTTGCGGGTGGGGGGGGTTGGATGAACAATGAGCGGTGGCGTTGCCTCTGGATGAACAGGATCCCGTGGTGTGGTGGAGGGCTGGATGAATAGTAGACGGTGGAGGGGTGCCCGTGGAGGGGTGGTTGAACAGGACCCCGTGGTGTGGAGGGCTGGATGAACAGTAGATGGTGGAGGGGTGCCTGTGGAGGGGTGGTTGAACAGTAGCCGGTGGAGTAGCACGCGGTGGAGGCTGGATGAACAGGAGCCCGTGGAGGCTGGAGGAGGTCGACGGTAGCCCGTGGAGGCTAGAGGAGGTCGACGGTGGAGATGAACAATATCCCGTGGAGTCCCATTTTGCGGTACGCCACACCCCTCCCGATGAACAGGACCCCCGTTTCGACCGTAGGAGGTCCGTTTCGTCCGTTTTGCGGTACGCCACACCCCTCCCGATGAAACAGGACCCCTGTTTCGACCGTAGGAGGTCCGTTTCGTCCGTTTTGCGGTACGCCACACCCCTCCCGATCAACAGGACCCCCCGTTTCAACCGTAGGAGGTCTGTTTCCTCCGTTTTGCGGTACGCCACACCCCTCCCGATCAACAGGACCCCGTTCTGAATATAGGAGGTCCGTTTCCTCCGTTTTGCGGTACGCCAGGCTTCGTTTCCATCGCCTGTTCCGTCCAAGCCCTCCCGATGAACACGACCACGCATTTCGTTCCGACCCAGCCGGTTGGCTCCCACGCGTTCCGTTGCCTCCCGATGAACACGACGCATTCCATTGCCTCCCCATGAACACGACACATTTCGTTGCCTCCCCATGAACACGACGACGACGCTGTTTCTCCGTTCTGACCCATCCATGTACACGAGCCCTGGCCGTATGTATGCACGAGTAGGCGTTCGAGACCCTGCCCGTATGTACACATACATGGCCGTATTTTCTTTCTTGCACCCTGGCCGTTGTACGTACGTGTACATGCTACGTGCGCGCCTCTACTACGACACGTGCGCGCCTCTACATCCACCAATATATATGTACGTACACATTCGCGACCAGAATGACAATGCTACGTACGCTTCGACCAGGTGGGTCCCGACTGTCAGGCACTTCCTTGTGTGCGAAGATGTAGCTGGTGGGTCCCAGCAGTTAGGGGGGCGAATCGTTTTTTTCCCGGACGCACTTCCTTGCGTGCGAAGATGTAGCTCATGGGTCCCAGCAGTCAGGGGCCGAATCATTTTTTTCGAGAAATACGGTGGCCCGTCCGATGGGTCCCCAATGTCAGGTGGAGGGATACTTATTTTGCGCGTAATAAGGAGGCACTTCCTTGCGGCTGCCGTGGACCCAGCTGTCAGCCTCTCCACGTACAGTCCACGTCCGATGGAAGTCGTTCCTTGACCACGTTGACCACGCCGCGCCGAGAGCACCAGGGCGGTGGACGACGGCGAGGCCTAGGAAGGGGACGACGCGGAGCCGGGGAAGACGCGTCAATGGATGCACACGCGGAGAGGAGTACGAGAGTTCACTGGTTCGGCTGCGCTGCCATCACCGTAGAATAACAGGGGTGTGGGTGAGTGGAGGGATGGCCTGGCCAGCGGTGGGAGTAGTAGGGGGCAGTGAGGCCTCCGCGGCAGCACAGTCGGCCACAGGAGGCAGGAGCAAGCGGCACGATCGGCGCTGCTTTGGGCGGCTGGAGCAAGAAGACCAGAGGTTGAAGAAGCACGACAGCCGTTGGATGGACATCGTACGGTAACTGCAGCTAGAATCGTTTATATTGACTAAGTTGACAAAGCCCTTGGTACGTCAACTTAGTAGGCCCACAGGTCAGCTTCCGAAATGGTGCGCCCCAGATGTCAAGGGGAGGAATCATTTTTTGGGCGGGTGAAGCTAGAATATCCGAGATTGAAGAAGAAGCACGGCATCCGTTGGATGAACATCCAACGGCCACTGCTGTTAGAACCGTGTGTTGACTATAAGTTGACAAAGCCTTTCATACGCGTCAACTCTGATTTTTTAGGGGACGCATCAACTTAGTAAGGCCAGAAGTGTGTGGCAGAGAACTTATAGCCCATTTGAGATTTGTAAGAATGTGTAGCCCATTTTTGAATTCTAATGGAATTTACTACAACCCATTTACAGTTTGTTAAAATTACAGCCTATTTCAACCAACCGTTCAAAATAGAATTCAATAAAATTTCCCACATTTTGATGGGATCTGAAATATTTTTATCCCGAAATTTCTAGTCAGATTAAATGCAATTTCAATATAAATTTATATTACGTAAAAATCCAACGAAACATTGCGCTCGCAACAATTAATGAAATTAAAATTTTCAATATCCAGAAATAATATTTTATAAAGTAATCACGTGTTTGGTGCATTTTTTATAGTTACTGCACAGTTTTTATAATTACATCCCATTTATTATTTCTTAAAGCCCATTTTCTTGTTAAGCCTAATGCATCTCTCCTAGGAAAGATTTGCGGCCTAGCGGGGCGGAGAATAACAACTTGACCTTGCCTGGGTATTCATAAAAAAAGTATAGCTGGGCTAGCCATTTTTAGCTTGAAAAAAATTAATATCTGGGCTGGATATCTGGCTTGGGCTAGATAGGCCACAGCCCGTCCAGTTAATACCTGCAGCGATGTTTTCGTTGTTGTTCAGAGGAGAAAAATTAATATCTGGGCTAAACATCGAAAAAGTCTGCAGTGCTCACGCCTCAAAAACACAAATACTGCTCGAGCTGCTTGGTCCCAGCTGTCGGCCGCTTCTTGTGCAATTCTCTCATTTATTGACTAGGTTGACAATAGTGTGGGACCGTGATGTCAGGAAACCAGGAGGAAGTAAAATAAATTATAGTTATATATATAATAATAAGGAGGAACTTGCGTACGTGAGGCTATGGACCTGGTGGGTCCCCATTGTCATCCTCTCCAAGTAAAGTCATCTCCTCGCCCGCGCGCGCTTTCCGCCCGAAACAGTCAGCGCCGCCCGCCCCGCTTCCCAGTGCAGGCGATTGCTCCGCCTTTAAACGACACAAGTGTCGTCCGTCCGTCCATCTGCCGCCCACATTAATGATACACAGTTGCCGAGGCGGCTACTCTAGCGCCAGACGTCCGTCCCTCTGCCCGCCCACCATTGCTATATAAACTGCTGCGCCGGCCATAGCCGCAGTCATCCGCATCCGTTCCCTTTCTTCTGTCCACACCACTATTGCCCACCATGGCTTCCTCGCGCTCCAGCGCTCTTCGGTACGGGCGGACGATGGACCACAAGGAGATGGCAGCCATTGCTGCCGACCGGCTGGCCGACAGGCAGCCGGAGGACGACGACATCCCAATGGAGAACATGGTAGTCGACGATCCAGCGCCAACCCCCTCTTCCGCACCATCCTCGCCCGTGCATTGCACCATGACCATCGGCGAGGCCCGTGCCCAATATATGGACAGGGTGAGGCAGATGCGTGAGGAGCACTTCCGGGAGGCGCAGGCCGACGCCGCCTACAACCACCATCTCCTCCAGGAGCACCTGTAGGCGGAGGAGAAGATCGCCGCGGAGCGGGCAGAGCAGGAGGCATTGCTCGACTGGTACCGCTCCGCCCGCAAGGGCCGCCTCGAGCGCTGGCGGTACCGCATGCAGGTGGCGGAGGCTACGGCCGCCTACAAAGAGGCTAGCAAAGAGGGTGATGAAGCGGGCTAGGCGCTGTTTGGCGAGACCGAGGACGAGGCAGAGGACAATGCCGGCTCCAACGAGTCCCCGCTCCGCTGGCGTCGACGACGCCTTGCTCCACCGAGGCCCCGCGGCGCCAACAACGAGGCAGAGGACACCGCCGGCTCCGCTGAGGTGCCTCCCCGCCAACAACGAGGCAGAGGACATCGCCGGCTCAGCCGAGGCCCCACCCTGCCGGCAACGAGACAGAGGACATTGCCGGCTTCGCCGAGGCCCCGCCCCGCTACCAACGAGGCCGCGCCACACAGAAAACGAGGAAGAGTAGAACATGGTAGGTCGCCGCCACTCGGGTCCAACTAAGGCCACCACTGCTTCCCTCCGGTTGAAGCCAAGCTAGGCGGGTTGACCATTGACGGCCGGTTAGCTTCTTGGAGGCGACGTGGAGTCGGAGAGCTGCGCTGGATAAGAACGCTGCTTCTACTTAACTCCTGATGCAGTTGGCTGACTAACACGTGGGCCCAATAGGCCACATGTTAGTTATGCAACTGCACCTGCAGTTAAGTCACTGAAGCTTCTGTTCGGCTTAGTAGGACACAGGTGGGTAGCTTCGGTTAATTAATTATACCTCCAGCGCACCCCTTTTTAGTTGAAGAATGTATGAAATGTAATGAAATCCGGCATGTTTATATGAAATCCGACCGTGTATGAATGAATTTATTTCAATTAGTTTGAATTCCTGTATCACTGGCATTGGATGAACATGCAAAACAATACGTACTAGCATTATTCCCAAGGAGATCACCTCGTTTGCAGTAGTTTCACATGTACTCCCTCCGGTCCTTTCTAGTCTGCATACAAGTTTTGTCTGCAGTCAAAGTATCTCTACTTTGACCAATCTTATACAAAAAAGTATGCATTTCACAATGTGCGAAGTAAAAAGGAACAGAAGGAGTACAAAGAGTTTGAGCAGCTTTTTAGCGTTTCTGTACATTGCAATCAAACACACAGGCCTAGCAATTCATAGAGAACATTCAAAACAATCGATGATTATGCATCTCAGCGACTCACATGTCAGAGGCAATATTTACTTCACAACTAAAGAATAAAGAAAAAATTGATCGATGCTGCTGACAGCAAAGGGCGTCCCATTCGAAAATATCAAACGCATGTCTTGCTAAAATCAATGAGCAAAATTTGACAAGGTTGTCCCATTCCAAAATATCAAATGCCTACGATTGTGGAATGGGCAGGGTTTGCCATCAGTTTGGACATTGACATGGCACCTCGTGCTAAATAAACCAGCTGTTCTTTTTGTGCAGTTCCACCAAAATCAAGCAAATTCGCGCATAGCTTGTATGATTTCACCCTTATATGTTGCAACGCCTTGAACTTATCGGCACCTCCTTTATTGTGGTGGAAATGAATGATTCGATGTATTCATGAACATTTTGTGCAGTTCCCATTGAAATCAAGCTGAGCACCCCTATTTGCACAAATACAAAAAAGTGATTAGTATAAAGCAAATTGTACTATGAATTGACAGTTTCAACAGGCACATACATGGTCCATGTAGGGCACACTTTTAGAAAAATGGAACTCACCAGAAAGAATCCTAGAACAACATTGTACTCGCGCATCACAGCAAAAAATGGAGATTTGTCAGTCCTTCTGAGCTGAAGTTAGTTTGGTCTTGTGGGGAGTAATGTAACCATCCTTCAACTGCTCCTTCTGATGAGAAGATAGACAGGGCTTCTTCATCCTGGCATAATCGGAACTAGCCACTTCACGTACTCCATATTCTTCTTCAGAGGAAAATGATCTTGTTGTGCAAAGACAAGAGGACTACTAAATGCTAGCATCCCTGTTTGCTCGAAGAAAAGTAAAGGAAATATTTAAAACAGCACAGATGAAGCACTTCTCAAGGACAATACCACTTTTTCATGACATTATCTAAACAGTAGCACAACACCAATAGAGATGACAAAGCTCAATCATATGGATGAAATCAGTGGGCGAGTACCAACCTTTGTCAGGAGGCTTATTGTGTAGAGCATACAGATGAAGCACTTCTCCGGAACCATCTGTTGCTATCTACGGTGGTGGCCATGCTTACTATATACTCCTCAATTAGTTTAATGTTTCCAACATCTTCTTGTGCAGTTCCACTAAAATATATGGTATGTTCAAAGAAGATCCCTGTTTGCACAAGTAGAGATAATTACATATTACATTAAGAGTGGCATCAAATCAGTGGCAAAACAATTGCTCGTTCCAGCCATAGCAATAAATTAAGATGCAAAACTATATCATTATTTGTGTCATCATAGTTCCAGTGCTTCATTACAGCACCGGGAGTTGATTTTTGTTTTTCTTCCGCTTGTTCTTCCCCTTCATCACTTGGTTCAATAACAGACAAGCTTCGCCTTTAATGTAAGATTTGGATTGTCAATTAGGGAGCACAAGTATAGTACTAAACTTAATTTTCTGATGAAAGTGGCAAAATACAGGCCAACAGTTGTGAAATATCCTTATCTTACCTCAATGGGATATTACGATGCACATACAGATTGGAAGTCTTGTCTCAAGTTGTGCAGTTCACTAAAATCAAGCAACATTATCGTACAAGTAGCACAACATATGAAAGCACACTGCAGAATCATGTGAAAGAAGGCTAGTACTGACCTCTCATGATGCGGAATTCAAACAACTCACAAGAAGAAGATCTGAACCAAATTCGCCTTAACGGATAGGAAGTAAGTCTCCTCTTGTGCAGTTCCACTAAGATCAAGCAATCAAGCAGCGTTGTCAGTGTGACATTTTGGTTGAACTACACAAAACACTCTTAAAACAAAAGTGTTTTGTTCAATGCAACAAAAGGTCATAATGGCAACGAGGTGAAGTAGATAACCCTGTTTACACAGAGGTGCAAAGGAAACAAATAGTGGTCAATAACGGTGGATGACACAGAAGCCAACAAAAAGAAGCATCTACCTTTTCTAAATGGGAAAGAAAGCAAAACAGTAGCATTTCTCAAACGGTGGCATTGATTAATATTAACATAGAGATTATATTAACAATAAAATTCGTTAAACATGTAATTTGCTTTTAACTGTGGCATTGCATCAATTTTCCAG
Source organism: Triticum urartu (assembly GCF_056163025.1). Classification (NCBI taxonomy): domain Eukaryota; kingdom Viridiplantae; phylum Streptophyta; class Magnoliopsida; order Poales; family Poaceae; genus Triticum; species Triticum urartu. The sequence continues at coordinate 635,338,527 of NC_141877.1, read as the reverse complement.
TGGCATTATTAGAGGGTGTTTGTTTACATGGACATTTTGGTGTTGGGACTAAAAAAACTCCGTGTCAATCCCATCTAAACCAAACAGGAGGGAGTTTTAGGGACTAAAAGTGGGCATTTGGGACTAAAGAAAGAAGACCCCGAGGGAGTCTTTTTGGGACTTTTTCCAACAGTTGCCCCTGCCACGCATCGCACCTTGTCTCTATTAGTTCATTACTAGGGGTAACATGGTCTTTTAGCATGTCATTTAATAACCTCTAGTCCATGTTTAGTCCCTGGAACAAAGAAGTTAGGGACTAGGGAGTTTTTAACCAAACAGGGCCTTAGATTAACAACAACTAATGAGTTGCACGGGACAGTGGACGCACCAGTACCATGTGCATCTACCGATGTACTGTGGTCATGCACAGTCTGTTGCAACAAAGAACAAACAACCAAGGAGCATATTTGTGTTGGTCCCAGTTTTGTTATCTTTAGACACCTTTCCCTATGTGAGCGCAGCAAATCTAGTCCCACTCAAACTCTACAGCCTTGCCCCTTCCTTTCCTTTTTGAACTAGTACTTTCGCCCCTTCCTTTCCTCTTTGAACCACGTCCTAGATTTATGCGATACAACTTTCCCCCATTCCTTTCCTCTTTGAACCACATCCTATATTCATGCTATACAACTTTCCCCCTTCATTTCCTCTTTGAACCACATCCTAGATTCATGCTATATACAACTTTTCCCACTACTTCCCCCACTCCTTTCCTCTTTGAACCACGTCCTAGGTTCATGGTATACATGCAGCTAGAGCAATGCATGTGGAGTAAGTAAATTATACCTTAAGGTTCTTGGGGCGTGGTTCGGTGGGCGACGGGACGGCGGCTAAGAAGAAGGGGCCGGAGGCCCTCCCGCGCCGCCGCTGGGTGGAAAGTGAACAACTGCGCCGGTAGTCCCTCGCCGACGGCGACAGTGTTAAGTCTCCTTCCCTTCCCGGCGGACGGATCCTGCCGGCTCTTTGAGCAGCAGTGAGGGGATAGAGAGGCCAACGAAGTCTTGTTTAGATCTGGAGAGGGAGAGTGTGTGTGAAGAGAGCAACTACAAACGCTGAGGCTCCAGCGGGAGAGGGCGAGAGAGTGTGAAGAGAGCAACTACAAGCGCTGAGGCTCCAGCGTGTATATATATACTGGAGAGAGAGTGTGAAGCGTGCGGGAAATAACCTTTTATACATTCCTGCATTCGTGTGAGAAGCATGCCGTGTTTTTTTGTGTGTGTGGGAGTCATTGGGATTTCAATCATAATCGTGTCATGTGGCTTTGGTGGTAAGACTATCCACAGTGGTGCAGAAATAATGCAGGCTTAGTCACCTTACCTCTCTCTAGTACGTTGGGTCCCACCAGTCAGAGGGTGAAACAAACAAAGTAATAAGAAAAATTAAAAGCGCCAGCGGTGTTTCTTACCTCACACATCTCGCTACTACTCGGGAACACTGTCCAATTGATCCCTCTGTTCACTCACGTACTATTTTAAGTGAATCCTTATTATAACATGCACACAAATTTTGGGCACTTGTATTCGACTTAAGTCAGTGTGCCACCGTATCTCGTATACTTACTACTCCCTCCATCTAGGTGTAATAAGTCATGTTAGAAGGTGCAAAGGGACCAATGTGCGTGCGTGTGCGTGCGTGTGTGTGTGTGTGTGTGTGTTTAACAGCATGTGTGTGTTAGAGAGAGCGACAGATCGACCTACTCCTACAAAGAGATGTTGTGTAGTGTACAATTTTAGCCGCGAGAGACGGTGCATCCTCTCATTTCCGGGCGTGTCCGGTAGGGACATGCGGACAACTGCCACGCCCGCTCCTGACCAGCCTGGCCCACCCAAAGCCCCTCCATCGCCCGCGCGCGCTTCCCGCCCGAAACGGACAGCGCTGCTCCAAAGAATCGGTGCCGCATTCATGCCTGGGCAGAGCGGACGCGACCTCTCACTGGCGCAAGAGTGATGGTTGCTTCGTCCGTCCAACTTACTGCTGGGTCTATGTGATTTGACGGCTCATTGGTCTTTATTACTGAGGTGGTAGGACTGCTGGATGTCCCACGCTTTCGTCAAAAGGAGGTACTACTACTAGATTACAATTTTCTCCATTCTTACAGCGGAGGCGTGCAAGAGCAGTGAAAACACGCAGGCTCAGTGATTACATGGCCCACCTCACACTATCACCGTGCGACACCTAACTGCATGACAAATGTGGTAGCCAAACTAAATAAACTCCCATCATCATTTAGATCATCCCACGTAAGGAAAAAAGATCAGCCAACTCCTACTGCATAATGGGATTATATTTTTCTTTTTGACATGTTAATGGGACTTAAAAGCTCACTTACATGCATGCTACCGGTGCATGCTTGCAAGCAGACATGTTGATGTGATTTAAAACCCACTCACAAGCATGTGCCACGGTATTTCTGCATGCTTGCATGTGGCTTAGTGCGGAGCCTCTCAACGTCTAGATCAGACGGCTATTATGGACTGATTTACTTCATCTAACGGCTACATCAATTTTGATGATGTGGCTCAAGGAGAGGATAGGGAATTCCTAGTAGTGGGGGCTAGCTATTACTAGTAGATAAGTCTTTGTAGAGATTCCACTACATACGGAACAAAATGAATGAATCCGCATGTGGTTCATGGTGAAATCTCTACAAAGACTTATATTTAGGAATGGGGGAGACGGCGTACTAAGCAAGCTTCTCCTCGTTCTGCGAGTTGACAGGACACATCAAAAGTACTCTAGTGTATAGAGCCTTGCCTCTAAGGTAGGCCCCACATGGTCTGCCTCTTTTTTTAACATAACATGTCAAGTTGCAATTTGTTTGTTCACCCGTGGTAGACGATCCTCCCTCCACCAAGTGGACAACCAGTACACGTGCCAAATTACCACGTGGGCTGCCTTTTTCGTACATGAGCTCCACCATGTACCCGCGCGGGTGTGGTTGGGAAAGAGATGGGAGTACGTGCGCCGTGCATCAACCTCTTCTCTTCATGCATGTCCCCCACCTACGTGGGTGTGTGTGAGAGATACAAACCGCGTTCGTGAGTTTTTTTGTTTTGGGGTGGGGGGGTGGGGTGGGGATTGATTTCGTGAATTATTTGTGGGAATATGTGTCGATGACATCTCAAACAAAATTTTGCATGCAATGTGTGTGAAATGGAGGCCTATCCATATCATACATAGAGGGTCGGGCAATCCACGAGAAGAGACGGAGGGGTCATAGCTATCGATAGAGTCGAAGAGAGAATCAAGTGGGTGGGTGCGAGATCGATGAAGAGAGCCATCGAAATTGTGTGTGTGTGCAAGTCAAAGATATAGGGCGACTGGCCTACTGGAACGTTAGAGGGCACATGTCAAGTTTGTGTGTGGCAGGGAGACATGACTAGAGCGCTCAATGTATCGGTGTGTGTGTGTGTGGGGGGGGGGGAGGGGGGTGGTGGGAGGGGTAGGCTGAGGCCTAACTATAGAGGTAGAACGACTCATATATGTGTTGAGAAGGAGAGACCCAGCTATGTCTTGAGGGAGATCGGTCGACATCCATACATAACTGAAGGACGGGAAATATGATGGGACAGAGAAAGAGGAGAGAGAGAGGGAGGGAGAGGGAGGGAGAGGGAGGGAGAGGGGCAGAGTGCTGGATGGGTGATGGAGTTGCTTCTTGAAGATGGTGGGGAAGTCCTACTAGACAAACTGAGGGTGGAACTGCAATGTTATCAATAAGAGTGGGGATGTGTTTCTGTCAGGACGCATCCATGGCTGATGAAGGGGAACCATGTGTTTGGTAAGCAAACCTAACTAGATCGGTAGATCAATTGTTGTTTGTCGGAGGAAGGGAGAGACACAACTAATGAGGTAGATCGATTCACGTGTGGGTAAAAACAAGTTATAAGGACCTAGCTAGCTATATGTATAGCCAGAGATCGGTCGGTGTACGTCCATTTGTTAGAGGCAAATAAGGTCCAGCGAGATGGATAGACAGAGAGAATGGAGCTAGGAGGTGGTGCGAGAGGCCCAACTACTAGCTAGATAGGGGGAGGAGTGTGCGGTTGTGAGATCGATGAAAAGATGGGCGAGAGTTTACACGTGTGTCTGACCGTATGAGAGACACGAGGCAAGTACACATAAAGGAGGAGATTGAAGGTGTGTGTGTATGTCGTAGGCAGGCATCGCTGGAGAGGTTTATCGATCGGTGTGTGTCAGAAAGGAGTTGTGGAGACTCTGGAAGAACGACCTAAAGAAAAAAATGAATGTGCCCGGTGTATAGAATGCCGAGGGAGGGGGAAGGCGAGGAGGGCGTGTGCATGCACGAGAGAAAGTTAGTGGTAGCTACAAAGGTTAGAGGATTGTGTGGGTGTAAGAGACTAACAAAGATCATAATTTGATATGAAAGCGGATTCATATATTTGAATAGGAGATCATAGTGTTTTAAACATTGCATGCATGAATATAGCGGTGATACACGTGCTGTGCACATGTTATACCATAATGTGATAATGCATGGCGTTTGCAACTCACAGATAAATGCCGAACAATCTAAACCATACTATACATCAAACAATCTCACATTTTATTTGAATTTGTGATAATGTGTGGCGTTTGCAGCTTACAACTAAATATCGAACAATCTAAACAATACTATATATCAAACATTCTCACATTTTATTTGAATTTGTGGTGATGTGTGGTGTTTGCAACTCACATCTAAATACTTGTAGGTGTAGGGGGCGGGGCACCATACATAATGTGGTAAACACATTATACATATGAGACATGGTTTAGATTATGAAGATCGAGCTAGAGCTAGAAATGTGATGTGATATGAAATCAAAATAAAGTGGATTCAAAAAATCTAGTTGAGTTCATATAGTTCACATAGTTCATATGTAACTCGAGACTAATCATGTGGTGTGCTGTGAAGATAATACACAAACGATGGTTTAACTTGACAATAATGATGATCGTAGATCTTATTAAAACAAAGAAACGAATTCAAATGCTTTGACTTCACAACAATCATTACTGTAGATCTTATTCAAATAGAGAAACGAATTCAAATTTAGTTCATATTGAAGCGGTAGTATATACGTTTGGAATGCACTAAAACGTTCATTTGAGTAGTAGGTTGCATGCATTATACACGTAGCGAAATATTTTAATTGAATATAACATGAATTCAAAGTTTTGAATGACATTTTTAGTGCGCATTGATTTGGTACAGTACACATTAGGCTTGTCCGGAAATTTCAACCCGCTCCTTGTTAGCCCGAAATATTTAAGATATATCTTTGTCTCGTTGTGCTCCGACAACTCCCTCGATCTCAACCCGCGCCTTGCTATTCCGAAATTACAACACGCACAAAAACTCCCACCTCCTGTGAAATCCCGACAGGCGAAATGCCCGTGGTACCCCTGAACCGAAAGAACCGCCTCAAATCGGTGGGGGTACGTTCGTAACTTACCCCACATTTCGAACAAGTGCGTCTCTAAGCCCTGGTTCCCCACTGCCATCCCATCCGCCCACCCATTAGTACACCGAGGCCGCAAAAACCCACGACGAAACCCCACACCCTGCTCCGTCCTCCACCCAGCCGGAGCCTCTTCCCCGACGACATCTTCCACAGCAACACCTCGACGTCCCTCATCCACCGTATCGGATGAGGATCCATCGTCGATCTCATCGTCCCGCCGGTTCAGCCACCCCGTCCTCCACCTCCAAGGAGCTGCCCCGACGTTCCCCTCGTCTTTCGCGCCACCTCCATTCCCACACCGCCGTCTTCACCTACACCACCGGAAGAGCATCATCATCATCGTTTCCTTGGATGAAGCTGCGGCCTAATCGGTGCCATGAAAGAGGTTGTACACTAATCGCCGCATTTTATTCTTGATTCGATCTCACGGTGCTGCCGGCGCTCGGTCCCGAGCCGATAGGGTGTGGCTCCATCCACGGCGGCATCGCCGGCCACTTCCTCCACGGTGTCGCTCCCTCGGCGGCGACGTCCACATCAGTAGGAGCTGCTGCTGCTTGAGCTCTCGCTCGCGCTGCTGCTCTACTCTTGCTCTCGGTCCCCTGCCTGGTCTGCTCTTGCTATTGCTCTTGCTCGCACTGCTGCTCTCGCTCTTGCTTTTGCTTGCGATGCTGCTCCGATTTAGCTACACTTCAGTCGACTAAATCGCCTTTTGGGTGAGTCGATTTTCAGGGGGGGGGCTCGTCGGGGTGAAGGAAGAACCAGCCGCAGCGGGGAGGGGGGCTCGCCGGAGAGGCAGCCCACTATCTATCTTAGGGTTCAGGATGGGGGCGGTGGTCGCCGGCGGTGGCGGGGCGTTGGCGGGGCGGTGGCATGGGGATCACCAGAGAAAACGCTCGGCACGGGGGGCCTCGAGGGATGGCCAGGGCAGCGGTGGACCGGCGGTGGGGAGTGTTTTCGGGGCCGGTGGTGGCTGGCGGCTCAGGGGGTGGAGGTTGAAGATGAACCGCGGGCCCTTGATTTCGTATCCAACGGCTGCAAAATCGACTGACCAGAGATGAAAAAGTCAGTCGACCGACGTGTAGCCTCACCTTGCTAGTGCGTTCAGTTTTGATAGCAAAATTCAGTTTCGACAGCAAAATTCAGTTTCGACAGTTAAGTTCAGTTTCGACAGTTAAGTTCAGTTTCGATAGTTAAGTTCAGAGATGAGCGGCTGATGTATTTTACATCTAGCACTTTGTGGTTATGTATTTTACGTCATGTATTGGAGAAGCTATTAGAATTCCACTCAGGTTAACGTTGTTCATTGTCTCTCTTGTCCTGTTTCAGCCTCGGCGTCGTACAACTCACCGTAGCTGCTCCAACGATGAAACCCTCCATCACAGCGGAGCTGTACCTCGGGCTCCATCTCCAGACGCCTAAGATCTTCTTCCCCTCCTCCGATAGCAAAGTCAGTCAGAGCATCCTCACTGGCCAACCCAATCACACTGAGATCGACATAGCTTCGCCAAAGAGGTTGTACACTTGTTGCATCTCTTTTTTACTCTACATGTTATATATATTGTCCACTGAGCACACAGATTTGTTCCTTTAGTGTCTCCTTGAAAGAAAAAATGTAGGAATTTTAATTTTCACTTGTCCTCCTTTTCAAATTCATATTCATGAAGCACAAGACTAAGAGATAGTAGCATAATAGCATTATAACCGTACATTTTCTTGTTGTTTGACTTAATCTCACCATGCTTCTTTGCATCCTGTCATCTTCCAATTGTTGTGAATCAAACACCCAGATTGGCAGAAATCCTGTGTTTTTAAATTCTCTGTTTGCACATGCATTCCTATCCTATTCCTGTCTATTTCCTATCCCTGCATTGTTGGAATCCTCCAATTCAAACGAGCCCTTACAGAATTACTTCTCTTACAGATAGTTGTCAAAGAAAACCTTGCGTGGTTTGTCCCGCTCCTGCTGCGCCGTCGTCCACCCCAGCTCACCTGCTCCAACGACAGAAGGGTCCAGCACAGCAGGGATCCGGCCTCCAGACTATCTTTCTCCGCCTCAGATCTTCTTCCCCGCCGCTGGCAGCCATGAAAACTGCATCACCATCATCAACCGAGCAGATGACCTCGAGGACTACACGGGTCCGCAAGAGAGGTCACACACTTTCGTGTCTGCTTACGTTATGCATCGCTTAACAATACATGCTACTTTATTGTCTTGTTCACCGATTAGACTCTGAGTCAGCTCCAAACTAATGGTCAAACTTGAGTTTTTAAATGGTTGTGGGGTACATATCGGGGCCGGGTTGTGGGGTACATATCGAGGCCGCTATCAATAGTATCTATCTACTATCTGGTTAATCTCCGGTGTTTACTATGAGTTTCATGTTGGGTGGGAAACAAACAGTAAAGAAGCCATTATCTGTATTTTTTAACTGAAGCCATTATCTGCCTGCTATTATTGGTTTTGGGTCTATCCACAGGTTGCTACCATCACTCTGGATTTCTGCATGCACTCCTTACATAATCTCACTATGTTTTATTCCTATGCATGACATTTATTATAAACAATGGAACTGAACATGTAGAGCAAAAGAGACGAGCCTTGCGTGGCAATAAGATTTCATGCAGACGTCGCTCCATGGTAGGCGCAAAGGCAGCCCCCCTCCATGCATTTCGGATTGTAATCGAGAGGAAGATATCTGTTCTGAGGGGGATTCAGAAGGAGAAGACAACTCCTATTTACCCCCTGAGGTCTTCACTCTAACTTGGCATGCTGATGTTGGTTATATCATGCATATGGTGTCTTGCATTGCTTACTTTGTACATCAAATATGTCATCTGCTTAGTTTAGACATCCTTTGTGCGAATGCCATCTATTTAGTTTATTCATTGTTTATGTGAATTATGCAACGCCATCTTGTTTAGCCAGGCATCATATATGTGAATTTTGCAATGCCATCCTGCTTAGCCAGTCATCTTATATGTAAATTATACCAGGCCATCCTTTTTTTGTTACATATTACATTTGTCAACAATGTTAGTACATTCAAATGCTCTTCTTGTGCATCAGCCATTTGACACGGTGATGGCAAATTCTGGAGTGAAAACAAGGTCTACAGAGTAGACTATGCTATCTGACGAAGCGCATATCTCGCTGGTTACGGATAGCTCCTCAGAGGAGGATTCAGAGACAGATGACCAGTCCTATCCCCCCTCCCCCCGAGGTGTATGCTCTAACTTGGCAGGGTTATGTTGCTCATATCGTGCATATGGTGTCTCACATTGCTATGTCATTTGATTAGTTTAGACATGCTTTGTGTGAATGCCACCTGTTTAGTGTCTAATTACCATATATGTGAATTATGCATTGCCATCTTGTTGCAAGACATTATATATGTGAATTATACAATGCTATCTTGTTGGAAAGGCATTATATATGTGAATTATGCAATGCCATGCTGTTTAGTCAATCATCATGTATGTGAATTATATCATGCTATCATTTTTTTGTATTACGTGTTCCATTTGTCAACAATGTTTGTATATTCAACTACTCTTACTGTGCATCAGCCATTTGAAGTGGTGATGGAAGTATGTGGAGTGAAAACAAGGTATTCAGAGCAGACAATGCTACCTGCCGAAGCAGACATCTTGCTGGTTATAGAGAGCTCCTCAGAGGAGGATTCAGAGAATGATGACCAGTCCTATTTCCCCCCTGAGGTCTATGCTCAAACTTGGCAGGGTTATATTACCCATGTCATGCATGTTGTCTTGCATTGCTTAGTTTTTACATCATATATGGATTGCCATCTGCTTACTTGCTTATTATATAAATCATATATTTGAATTATATCATGCCATCATCTTTACATAGTACAGACACATCATCTATTTGAATTATGGCATGGCAACCCATTTAATAAAGACATCATATAGTTATACCATCTCATCCTATTTAGTGTTTACAGTCATCATATTTTGAATTCTGGCATTCTATCCGTGAATGTATGTGAATTATGGCATGCCAACCTATTTAATAAACACATTATATAGTTATGTCATGTCATCCTGTTTACATAGTCTCATATTTTGAACTATGTCTTTTCATCTTTTTTAGTTAGCCATCATAATGTGAAATTGTGTCATGCTATCCTGTTTAGTAGCCATCATATATGTGAAATTGTGTCATGCTATCCTGTTTGGTTAGACAACATAAATATGAATTATTTCATGCCCTCTTTTATTCCCCACTATCCATTGCACCTGTCTATCATACAATGTCTATACTTTCAATTACTTTTCTTGTTTATCAGCCATTTGAATTGGAGAGCGTGATGGCAGTATCTAAGGGAGTAACAACACAATCTTTAGAAAAGATAGTGCTACCAGTTGATGCAGATAGAACCACGGTTGTACTTGCCCAAGGACCAGATACACCACACATAACCCAGACTCTCGCAGATTGTACCCCTACCCAGTTGGACAGAGAACCAGCTACACCCCTTCTAATCCCAACCCCGGCAGATAGTAACCCAGTTCCAGTTGACACAGCACCGTCTCCACCATAGAGCACCCAAACACGAGCAGTTAGTACGGGAACTGCAGTGCCCAAAGCACAAGGACCACCACTCCGAATCCCAACTCAACGCTTAAAGGAGAAGAAGATTTGTTCTCAGGTCAGGTTCTGTAGCTATGGTTCATACTCCTTTGCTCTTGCATTACTGTATTTACTCATACCAACTATTTTCAAATTTGAAGGATGGAATTGAAACTCCAATGGCGCAATAGGTATGTTTTAAACCTGTTTCTTTAACTGGTTTGCTGTTGTAACCTACTCTATGTTGATTTCAGTTTCAATTGAATAAACAGTTATGTTCTCATGTCATGCACATTACAAGTGTTGTTATTGCTCTATAGTTACCCACACTTATATTCTGTCTATTCTGCTTTGTCTTGAACAAATATTATTTGAACTGTGTCTCTATCTTGATTTGGCAACAAAAACTAGAATGATATAGACCATAAAGTGACCATGGTACATAGATATATGTTTGTTTCATGCTGTTATCCTGTCCACTTTACTACTGAACTCATTTACCAAAATGAGTTTCATATACAACATGGTAAACATGTGATGTGTCTGCTTGTTTCTCTTTTAGAATGCAGACAAAATATTAGAGAATAGTACCGCGTTATCCAATGGTAAAGGAAGTAATGCAGATAAGGTTCAAGATAGTGAGACATCCCTGTTGGTCTCCAAGAAAGCTGATAAAAACTATCTTGACGACAGTGAGGGAACCCAAAAGTCCTGTCCTGATGTAGTGTTCGAGTTACTGGCCACTACTGCTGGCACAAGCTCTTCGAACTCGCTGCCTGAATCAGTTCATCTTCTTGAGTCTCAACTTCAAGTTGAAAGACATCGATCAGATGTGCTGTGACATGAAGCTGAAGGACTGAGGAAGTCCCTGCAGAATTCAGATGCATATTTTCTGGTGCAACAGCAAGCGCTGGAGGATTTAAGCGCCAAACAAGAGAAAGTTAATAAGCTTGCTAAGCATCTTGCCAGCATTACAGGTACCCAGGATATTGTTTCTTGAGATCTTCTGAAGTGGTTTCAGTTCTGGATTTGTTTTGCTGCGGCATTTATTTGCGCTGGTCGCCAACTTTGACAACCAGTGTATATGATATGCTGCTTTGTTCCCTATATTTGCACTGGTGGCGAACTTTGATGCCCAGTGGATGTAATATGTGTAATAGCCATGATAGCCTAGCGTTAGTTGCTTGCTTATTTATTTCCTTGTTGTCTTGTTTATTTGTTTGCTTGTAGTCATTGTAGTTATTTTTCCACGGTTAGCTATGGCTGTAATAACCTATTTTTTAAAACTAGACCACAATAACCATGGGCTAATATTTACTGTAGTGACACTGGGCCTCTTACTGGCCGTAGAAACAGTGGGCCTTCTACAGGCCGTAGAAACAATGGGCCTTCTATGGGCCGAAGAAACAATCGGCCTTCTGCCGGCCGTATCATCAATGGGCCTTATACGGGCCGTATGATCGATTGGCCAAACATGGGCCAAACAGACCGCATTATGGCCGTAAACGGGCTAGAGTTGGAATCGTCCGTTCATGGGCCGACCATAACGGGCCATGGTTAATTGGCCGTATTTGATGATGCTATGAAAACGGCCCAACGTATTAACGGACCACAAACGGGCCGACTATAACCACGGGCTGAATTTGGCCCACAAGCAGAAAATGACAGTAACGGGCCGTTAGTAAACGAATGCTGGAAATGAGCCCAAGAATGAATGGGCTCTGAGAAGGCCGAAAGATAACATGGGATGGAAACGACCCAACGGAATAACTGGCTGTTAATGGGTATAAAGTGTTACACTGTTCATTACGGGCCAGTTTCACCACGGGCCGTTAATGGGTGTAAAGTGATACACTGTTCATTACGGGCCAGTTTCACCACGGGCCGTTAATAGGCCAAGAGTTACATAGGGCCTCATATGGGCCGAAAGACGTCATGGGCCATACATGGGCAGGAAGTGAAAATGGGCTAGAATCATATTGGGTGGCCCAGATGATGCTACTGGTCCTAATTCGGATAGGGCGTAACGGGCCTTGGGTTAGCGGGCTGTAAATGGGCTATATGCGAACAAGCCGTTAACAGGCTTTACATGGGCTGGCCCGCCACCTTTTGACCAAGTCAAACGGGCCAGCCTTTTCACAGGAATGGGCCTCTATTGGGCCGTGCCACGTGTCGACGTATCATAGGCGCCTTCTGTCCAATGAGTGGACGACATCTGTCCCAACGATGAGCCGACACGTGTTTCCTCCAGCCAATGATGATTTTACATGTGGAAAATCCCCATTGGTCGGGGCTGTTAATGGGTTATCGGATCCAAAACCCGACCCGATAGCTTAACGGTGTTCCCTTACGGTGGATGCCACGTGTCGGTCACCCTTGACGAAAGCACTTCTGTGACGCGGGATTTATCGTCATGGAAGTGGACACTTCCGTGATGATAATTTTGGTAATGTCATGGAACACTTCTACGACAGCACAGGTATGACTATCTTGATTCTGTCATAAAATCGTCATGGATGTACATGCATGATAGAAAATGCGACCTACTGTGACAAACACGTATCATCACGGAAGTGTACTTTTTTGTAGTGTAAGCATCGTAACACCAAACTTTGAGAAACGACAGCTTAATTAGGTTTCTTGACAAACCACAGTTCATACAATGCTGTCTCAATGGATTTAGATGGTGCCCTATTTAACATGAATGCAGCTATCTCTAATGCATAACCCCAAAACAATAGTGGTAAATCGGTAAGAGACATCATAGGTCACACCATTTCTAATAAAGTACGATGACGATGTTCGCACACACCTTTACGCTGTGGTGTTCCAGGTGGCGTGAGTTGCGAAACTATTCCACATTGTTTCAAATGAAGACCAAACTAGTAACTCAAATATTCGCCTCCGCGATCAGATCGTGGAAACTTTATTTTCTTGTTATGATGATTTTCCACTTCACTCTGAAATTCTTTGAACTTTTCAAATGTTTCAGACTTATGTTTCATTAAGGAGATATACCCATATCTGCTCAAATCATCTGTGAAGGTCAGAAAATAATGATACTTGCCGCGAGCCTCAACACTCATCGGACCGCATACATCTGTATGCATTATTTCCAATGAGTCCGTGGCTCGCTCCATTGTTCCGGAAAACGGAGTCTTAGTCATGTTGCCCATGAGGCATGGTTTGCAAGCATCAAATGATTCATAATCAAGTGATTCCAAAAGCGCATCTGCATGGAGTTTCTTCATGCACTTTACACCAATATGACCTAAACTGCAGTGCCACAAATAAGTTGCACTACCATTATTACTTTGCATCTTTTGGCATCAATATTATGAATATGTGTATCACTACGATTGAGATTCAACAAAAATAGACCACTCATCAAGGGTGCATGACCATAAACGATATTACTCATATAAATAGAACAACCATTATTCTCTGATTTAAATGAATAATCGCCGTCTCGCATAGAACATGATCTAGATATAATGTTCATGCTCAATGCTGGCACCAAATAACAATTATTCAGGTCTAAAACTAATCCCGAAGGTAGATGTAGAGGTAGCATGCCGACGACGATCACATCGACCTTGGAACCATTTCCGACGCGCATCATCACCTCGTCCTTAGCCAATCTTTGTTTAATTCGTAGCCCATGTTTCGAGTTGCAAATATGAGCAATAGAACCAGTATCAAATACCCAGGCGCTACTATGGGCACTAGTAAGGTACACATCATTAACATGTATATCAAATATACCTTTCACTTTGCCATCCTTCTTATCCGCCAAATACTTGGGGCCGTTTCGCTTCTAGTGATCAGTCCCTTTGCAGTAGAAGCACCCAGTTTCAGGCTTAGGTCCAGACTTGGGCTTCTTCCCTTGAGCAACAACTTGCTTGCTATTCTTCTTGAAGTTCCCCTTCTTCCCTTTGCCCTTTTTCTTGAAACTAGTGGTCTTGTTAACCATCAATACTTGATGCTCCTTATTGATTTCTACCTCCGCAGCCTTTAGTATTGCGAAGAGCTCAGGAATCATCTTGTTCATCCCTTGCATATTATAGTTCATCACGAAGCCTTTATAGCTTGGTGGCAGTGATTGAACAACTCTATCAATAACACTATCATTGGGAAGATTAACTCCCAGCCGAGTCAAGTGGTTATGGTACCCAGACATTCTGAGTATGTGTTCACTGACAGAACTGTTCTCCTCCATCTTGCAGCTATAGAACTTGTTGGAGACTTCATATCTCTCAACTCGGGCATTTTCTTGAAATATTAACTTCAACTCCTAGAACATCTCAAATGCTCCATGACGTTCAAAACGTATTTGAAGTCCCGATTCAAAGCCGTAAAGCATCGCACACTGAACTATCGAGTAGTCATCAGATTTAGGTTGCCAGACGTTCATGAAAGTGCGTCATATTGACTAGAGGGGGGGGGGGCGAATAGGCGATTTTTAAAAATTCGTCACAAAGGAATTTTAGGGTGAGGAAATTCCTAGGTAACGAACTACTTAGCAGCAGAATAAGTACTCAGATGCAAGCATAACAGAGTAGTAGCATAGTCATCATGATGAAATGAAATCAAGCATAGAGTACAAGTAGCATAAACAAAGGATAAGCAGGCTAAAGACAATGGGACTGAAGAATTAGGATTGAGGAAATTGAGAAAGTCTTCAGTCAAAGTATTCAAACAGTAACGATCAAGTACAACAACACAGTAATGAGGAAATGAAAAGGTTGAGCAAATAGAACCAGTTAGCTCGGTGAAGACAATGATTTGGTAGACCAGTTCCAACTGCTGTGACAGTTGTACCTCTGGTATTTGAACCTGAGGACACACAGACCTCGCCTAATCACTCGTGGTAAGTCTTCAGGTGACTTCCAAACCTTCACAGACTCGGTCACTCGGCTATCCACAATTTCCACTTGGATGCTCCAGACCATGACACCTAACCGTCTGGAGGATGCACAGTCCTCAAAGGTAACAAGTGTCGGTTCCACACAGGAACAATCTCTTCAGTGATGCTCAATCACTTTGGGTTTGTAGGTGTTTGGTTTGGGTTTTGGGGTTTTTCATCGCTTGATGATTTTCGCTCAAAGTCCTCGGAGGATGGGATGCTCTCAATGACAAGTGTCTGTTTCTCTCGGAGTAGCCAACCGGATAGTGGTTGTAGGGGGCGGCTATTTATAGCCTAGGGAGCAGTCCGACATGATAAGACATAAATGCCTTTCAATGATATGACCGTTAGGTGGGTAAGATATTTTGGGACAGCTGGCGCATAGCACATCAATGGTCGGAAATTTGAGCTTCAAATTCCTCAGGGCTATCATGTTCCTCACTTGTAGGCAATCCGCACTGGCGAATTCCTAACTCCTCAGTCAGGACAAATTTCTCAGAGACTAGAAGATCTTCATCTCTGTCACTAAATAAATTGACTGAACTGCATGAGATTTCCAATGGCTTCACTCGAAAGGATTGGTAGGTGTACGATTTTGAGATGAGCATCACTTGGAAACTTTTCCTTAGTTTTACCTTGACCCCCTTTAACAGTATGGTGTTTCCTATGACTCAAGAAAGAGAAAAACGAAACTACGAAAAAGTCTTCATGCTTCAAGTTCCTCGCATGAATATCATGTCTTCACGGTCACACCAATTTCTTCACCTTCAAAGTCTTCAGAAAGCCAAAGTCTTCAGTTGAAGACAATCATTTTTAGGGGTCGACTTTTCTCTGTAAATATCAAACTCCTCATAGACTTATAGACCTGTGTACACTCACAAACCCATTAGTCCTTTAACCTATAAGTCTTCAATACACCAAAATCACTAAGGGGCACTAGATGCACTTACAATCTCCCCCTTTTGGTTGATTGATGACAATATAGATTAAGTTTTCAACTGGGACAAACATATGAAATGTAAATACTGATATTGAGGAATTTGACTGCAAGATATAGAAGAACTCCCCCTGAAGATGTGCATATGTGAGGAATTTGCTTTTGAGAAGCAATGAACATTGAAGAGTAGAATCATGGAGATCTCCCCCTATATCTTGTAATTCATACACACATTTAACATATGATATGATGAATATGAAATGCATGATGAAATATGGTGACTGATGTAATCCAGCATGCGTGCATTAACATATATGAGGAAATAGCATACAGAAGAACATAGCAAAAGTATCGGACCACCATCGGACTTAAGTTTACAACTCGATCCAACAAATACTTCAGAAGAATGAGAGTTGTAACTTAGCCAAAAAAACCCATATATAGACCCGCTTGAATACTAACTCAAATTTCTCCCCCTTTGTCATCGAATGACCAAAAGGGATGAAAAATGAGGACTAACACCCCTGACGAATATCATCACGAAGTCGATGGAGGAGCACCAGCGTTGTTGGGGTCGGTTGTTGAAGTAGGGCCTGCCGCAGTGTCGTCCAAGTCTTCATTCTCATCAGGCTCACGTGATGAAGAATAAGAGCTGGCCACCAAGTGAGGAACTTTGACCTTCTCGAATTTCTTTGAAGGTGGCTGAGACCAGTCAAAGTCCTGCTTGAAGCCCATCTGCTTAAGATCTTCTTCACCATAGAGATGAGACAGAACAGCCCAGGTGCGATCAAATACTTCATGCAGATAGTAATGGTTCTTCTTCACAGAGTTTTGCATGATTGTCATGTTCTGAAGAATTGAACCAAAATGTCGATTGACCCATTTGTGGTTGCGATCGACCTTCTGATGAAGACTGAGGAGAAGCTCACGATCAATCATCACCCTAGGAGCAGTGGCTTGAGGAAAATACATTGAAGCATTTTCAGCAGTGTCATGAGTGGCAGAGTCATCATTGGTGGAGTAGGAAGCAGCTTTGCGAAACTGGCCATCCAATGGACGAGTGCCTTCATCAATAATAGCAGCCTTGCCCTTCTCATCAGATGAGGAAATAGGTTGTTTGAAGACTTCAATTGGGGGCAAATAGCTGACGTGATTTTGCAAATCAGCCTTCTAATGAGTTGAAGACCTTGATCTAATGAATCTCATGATCCAGGGAGCATAAGGCTTCAATTCAAACAGTGATAGAGCGACATTGGCCAAAGTCCTCATGAAGAAATCATGGTAGTTGATAGGCACATTATGTATGATGTTAGAAAGCAGATTCTTCATGATGCCAATGATCTCTTCTTCATTAGAGGCGTGGCCCTTGATTGGACTGAGGGTCTTGGTCAATATCCTGTAAATTGACCTTAGCACATAGAGCAATTCCTTGACGGGGAATTTGGTCCGAGGAGCTTGGCCAGGCTTCAAAGGCTTCATCAGTACTTGCATGAAATGATCAGATAGTTCAGCGTCATGGTAGATGAGCCTTGCACCTTCAAGGGGAGGACTGACTGGTATGACATGAAGCAATTCAGAGGTTGGTGCTTTGTAGTGAGTGTTTTCAGTCATCCAGTCCAACACCCATGAATTCACATCTTCAGCGTTGCCTGTGATGTGCAATGTAGCATAGAACTGAAGAATGAGTTCTTCATTCCAGTCGCAGATGTCGGTGGAGAAGTTGAGCAGCCCAGCGCCATGAAGAACACTGCAGACTAGGGTGAAGCAGGGCAGCGACTCCATATCCACATGAGGAACACTACTGCAGGATGCTGCTAACGCAACACCACAATCAGAGACCCTTCGAGAAACTGTGTGCGATGCAATATTCGCAAACGGTGGTGTATGAAAACCATCAAAAAAGGTGCAAAATGTTTGCGATGGAGGATGCATCAAGCACGGTTCAAATTTTAGTTGCGTGTGCGATTCAGGCCACACAGTTGACCCGTTCGAACTGTTTGCGATGAGGCAGAACAACAGAAATGGGCAGCCATATCAATGTGTGTACGATATACAGCATACAGTTCGCTCCAATGAACCGTTTGCTATTAGGGAGTGCAACATAAACGGTTAGCCAGATCAAGGTGTGTGTGATATAGGGCATATGGTTCACTCGGACAAACTGTTTTCGATTAGCGAACGCAACAGAAACGGTTCAACTTAACAAGATGTGTGTGATACGTGGCAAACAGCCGACTCAGATGAACTGTTTGCAATGAGAAATTACAACACATACGGTTAATACAGTTATTTCGTGTGCGATTCTGTGTGTACAAAAAACTCTGAAAAATGCAAACTAGTTGCTTGTGGTGGCTAGGAGTATCGCACACGATGCGTCTGCGAGTACTCGTGTGCGATGATTAGTAAGTTACACATACGTTTCCTTATGTTAACACTCGTGTGATAAATAACACGTGGCACCAGATACGGTATTCGGGTTGTGTGTGTGCTCCACTTAGTCTTCCCGCACACCAGGGAATGCTCCCCACGCTCCAGCGAATGCTTACCGCCCTCCACATGGATGAATTGTAAAATCCACGCCTATTCCCTCACCAGTTTCCCGCCACCAGCTAACGGCTTGTTGCATGTAACCCAGGCGGCAACGCACCGCCGCGACACTCTGCGAAGATCTAGTCCTCGCCCATCTACCATTAGTTATTCCAAGCATGCTAGGCAACGACCAAAGCTTCAACGTCGACGCCTACCTGCGTTACATCTTCGTCGACAAGAATAAGCCGGAGCAGGTCGGGGAGCAAGAGCTTCATTGACCGGTGCAGGCACAATGGCCCATCGGCAGCGATATCGGCGTCACAGTCCTTGGGAGCATAATAGACATATTGCAGAGGAGGTGTGATGAGCAGTTTGCCATCCACCGTGCAAAAGATCCAGAGCTGCTCGGCGGCATGATCGACGACCCACCCGAAGAGCCGCCGTCACTAGTGCTCATCGAGAGCCTGATGCCCCGCAAGGAATGGGCACAGGACCTTTGCGACTCAGACAAGATAAAGGCATCCTACGGCTTCATCATTGCCCGCGGTGGCCGTGTCAACCTCGATCCCAATGATGTGGTGGCGAGGCTCGAGCGCATCCTTGGTGGAGTTGATGTCCTCGACGAAGTAGAACATTGCCAACATGATATCTTGAGGATGTAGGTGATCAACGGAATTTGCTACCAGGCCAGAGACATGGAAATGGAGCGGTTCCGCGGAGTTGTCATGTGCGCGATTACACGATGTCAAGCTCTTCTAGAAGAGGTCCAGCAGCCCCAAGAGCCTCCCAGCGCCAGAAGCTTCGTAGGCGGAGGCGGGTCGAGACACTCGGAGTGAACAACCACAAGGGTGCTATGCTGATCATGGAGTCCGAGAATACCATCGTCGGAAGGCCGCCAGCTCAACCTTTTAGCTTACATTTTATTATAATTGTATGCATATGTAGGTCGTGAGTGTTCTGGGCATTGCCGCATTTGGCATTTTAAATTATCCTGAATATGTAAGACAATTATTAAGAATTATTAACAGTTGCCATTGTAACTTTGCCTCAACGGCGAGCAGAGCGCGCGCAGGGACGCCAGTGGAGCGCACCGCGGCCACCTCAACGGCGAGCAACCACGTGGTCAACCTTCTGCCATCAATAAATTTTGACCTTGTTTCTCGTCACATTGCTGATTACAACGCAATAAGTAATTGCAAATCTGTTCACACCTAACAAACTAATATGTGTTCACACTTAGCACCAGGCTATAAAAACTACCCACTCGAAAATTACTTCACAGTTCCTCTCCTCATCACCCACAAAACTGGTTTTCTCTGTCAAGTCATTCTACCATGACCGGTAGGAGGAGTTTAGGGTGGACATATAACCAGGCAGCAAAGACCAAGGCCGCGGAAGCACTAGAGAGGTTTCGCTGCGAAGCCGCAGCCGCAGAAGAGATGCCCGGGCGCGCCGCGGAGCTCTCGAATGAGCTCTCACGGGCAGCGAGGGCTCTCACAAGCGCATTCGCGGCGTCGGCCATCGCGACGAGCCGACGTTCTTGAAGTCCTTTGCTGGTGACGACGACATTCTTGCTGGCATCATATGCAGCAGGAGCTGGTCGACGGCTTGATGAAGCTGCTCAAGATCAGCGATGCCTCGGTTGACAAGGCGACCGGCCTTGTCGAGCAACTCATGGATAACAATGCGAAGCTCCTCAAGTTGGTTGCCGAGAAGGAGGAGGAGGCTGCCGGCTGGAAGATGATGGATGAGCAGAGCAGTGCCTCGGAGATGACGCTGAAAGTGGTCGTCGAGGAACTGATGGGTGGCTTGAGGAAGCTCCGGATCGAGCGCGAGCAGGAGGTGGAGGAATCCGTGGCTGCTTTCAAGCAAAGTTATGAGGAATTGAAGAAGGAGCTGGAGGATTTCGCTTCCCGGCGATCCATCGACGAGTAGAGACAGTAGCGACCCAGATCGTTGTCTGCAATTTCCTTCTTCTCTTGCCCCCATGTCTTCCGGGCTTTGCCGCATGTGGCATTTTAAATTTCCCGGAATATGTAAGACAATTATTATGTGTGCCATTGTAAATTTGTCGTTGTATTATCCGTTGCCCTATGTGGCAATTTAAATTAGGGCGGAATACTAGTTGAAAACACGAACAAAGCAAATGCTACCATGGGATCACAAGCAAACACCCTCCGTCCAGGTGCTTTAATTAACCCATTAATGGAAAAGTTTTGAGCGAGGCGGGCGGCGGCTGGTGCATGGAGGTCAAAGAGCTTGCTTCCCGGTGAGCATGGGCGGCCTTTCTGCTCGCACGTGTCCCGTCGAGCCTGCGAGGTGGACAGGATGCACGCGTCCTGTCGAGCCTGCGCGGCGGACTGCTCGCACGCGTCCCGTCAAAGCTGCACGACAGACTTCTCGCGCTGGTCCCGTCTAATCATACAGCTTCACGCACACCACCGAGTATGGTTAAATTTTGACACGGTAAATATAATAGATTCGTTTGCGATATTAATGTTTCAGCTTTTTGTTTCAAACAGGACTTTGTTGGCTACTAATGTGTGCGCTTCTTCTCGAACTGGACGATTTTTTTTACCATGGCATATATGTGCCATGTCATGAAACCATGCCAAGTTTCATGTTTTTTGGGTGACTGAGGGAGTCCTGGATTAGGCGGTCTTCGGACAGCCGGACTATATCCTTTGGCCGGACTGTTGGACTATGAAGATACAAGATTGAAGACTTCGTCCCGTGTCCGGATAGGACTCTACTTGGCGTGGAAGGCAGGCTAGGCAATACGGATATGGATATCTCCTCCTTTGTAACCGACCTTGTGTAACCCTAGCCCCTCCAGTGTCTATATAAACCGGAGGGTTTTAGTCCATAGGACAACATATAATCATACCATAGGCTATCTTTTAGGGTTTAGCCTCTCAGATCTCATGGTAGATCAACTCTTGTAATACCCATATCATCAAGAATAAATCGAGCAGGACGTAGGGTTTTACCTCCATCAAGAGGGCCTGAACCTGGGTAAAACATCGTGTCCCCTGCCTCCTGTTACCATCTGCCTTAGACGCATAGTTCGGGACCCCCTACCCGATATCCAGCTAAGTGAAAGTGATAAAGCATTATAGTCCGGTTGCCTAGTTCGCTGTATCACCTCCTTAATAGGACCAAGACGTTGGATTAAGTGTGAACATGCGTCTTCTGCGAACACCCCCGCATTATATGCGTGGGGGCTGAAGCCGACGACTGCAATCTTTCAGGATATACATATATATACGTAAACGGCCGCACAGGAGGCATCATATTACTTTCGGGCAAATGTATAAATACAGCCTTGATAAATTTAATAAAACATTGTTTTTACAATGGAAATACATGTCACTCAAACATAATATTCTTCGAGCACTGGGCCTCTATCAAACGAGCACCCTCAAGAACTTCTTCAAAATAGTGCTCGGCAGCCACTCGGCCTATGGCCCAACCCTGCGCCGCAACAGTGGTAGCATCCATCTCCGCCCAGTATGCTTTGATACGGGCAAGGGCCATTCGTGAGCCTTCTATGCACGCCGACCTCTTCATCGCATTGATGCGCGGTACCGCACCAAGGAACTGCTACACCAGGCTAAAATAGCTGTTCGGCTTTGGCCTTTCCGGCCACAGCTGATCCACGACAAACCTCATGGCGAGTTCGGACAACCTATTGAGTTCGTCCCATTCGGCTAGTTGATCAGTCAATGGAAGCGGACGCTCTGGAATGTTAAACTGCGACCAGAACAGCTTGTCCACTTCACGATCTGTTTGACCTCGGAAGTATTCAGCCGCATCGACCGCGCTCGCCGCCAAGTCCAGATATGCATCTGCCGAACTCCACACCCAATCCAGAGGGGCATACCGCGGATCTCCGAACTTCCTCCGCAGCATAAAGGGCTTCCAAGCCACAATATCCCTGGCTTCACGCAGTTCCTCCTTCTTCGCTCTGATGGTAGAGTGGGTGTCTTTGGTCGCCATCGTGGCCTTTTCAAGGTCTGTCGCCTTTGCTCGGTTTTCTTCTTCAAGGAACTGGCAACGGTCGGCAGTGTCTTTTAACTTTACAACCATCTTGGCCATTTTCTCTTTGCTCTTGCAATGCGTGGCCTTCTCGGCTCTTAACTCTTCGGCCGCCTTCAAAGTAGCCGCATTACTACTCCTTGCTTGTTCTTTGGCTCGGGCAAGTTCCGCCCGAAGGGTCTCCACGGTGATAGCTCCATCTGCAGTCACAACATATTAAAGATACTGGCATCACGCTGCTATTCCTATGTGACATTCACCAAAAAACATCACTTACCCTGTGCGTCGTCAAGCCGCTTATTAACAAGCTCGATGTCGGCATCTGCCGCATCCAGTTGCCGCTTTAGTTCGGCAAACTTATTAGTCCGGCTAGCCACCGGAGCTTCCACCACCTGCACATAAAAGCGGTATGGTTATTCCTGGGACTACGATCCTCTGTTTGCCGCCGTTCTCGGCGACAACCAGAGTCTTAGAGGCTACTACCTACATAGGGCACACCTAAAAATGTGCGGTACTATCACAAATGTATATCATTTTACGTACCTCAAAGCCCGTTAGTAGACTCATAAAGGCGT